>NC_092714.1:161739734-162043370 GCF_047496885.1 Scyliorhinus torazame
GCTTCCCAGTCCCTTAATAACCTCGTCCACCCCAATCGGTGCCCCCAGGCCTACCACCCCCCGCACCTCCACTTTCGGGAACCTCAATTGGTCCAGGAACTGCCACATCCCCTCCTCTCCCTCTGGGGGTTGAGACCTATACAGTTCCTCATAGAAGGTTCGGAGGAGGAGGAGCAGTCTCTGTCAGGGAGAGAACCTGAGAACATCTCAGACACTCAGAGGGTAAGAAGGTAAGTAAGTGATTTTTACTCATTTTTACTTTTATACCTTTTTCAAATTGTGTGTGTCGGGGGGAAACTGAAGTGACATCACATAAAAGCTGTGGCCTGAGTGGCTGGTTGGGAATCTACACTAAATTTAAAAAATTAAGCATTGGTAACTAATTAAACATAATTACTTAATTATAATTTAGAGGGATATCTAAGCCAGAGATCGGAGAGTACTATATTTAGCTTTCGCATTTCTATTAGAAATCTAGTGCTAGGAAACAGATAGTTAACAGTAACTTTGAAATTTCTTTTTAAATATTAATTTTTAAAAAATTTTTTTAATTAATTGACACAATGTCAGTTAGAGGGGTGCAGTGCTCTGACTGTGAGATGTGGCAGGTCCGGGAGGCTTCCAGCGTCCCGGATGGCTTCATCTGCAGAAAGTGCACCCAACTGGAGCTCCTCACAGACCGCATGGTTCGGTTGGAGCAGCAATTGGATGCACTTAGGAGCATGCAGGTGGCGGAAAGCGTCATAGATTGCAGTTATGTAAATGTGGTCACACCCAAGGTGCAGGCAGAGAAATGGGTGACCACCAGAAAGGGCAGGCAGTCAGTGCAGGAATCCCCTGTGGTTGTCCCCCTCTCGAACAGGTATACCCCTTTGGATACTGTCGGGGGGGATAGCCTATCAGGGGAAAACAGCAGCAGCCAGAGCAGTGGCACCACGGCTGGCTCTGATGTTCAGAAGGGAGGGTCAAAGCACAGAAGAGTAATAGTAATAGGGGACTCTATAGTCAGGGGCACAGATAGGCGCTTCTGTGGACGTGAAAGAGACTCCAGGATGGTATGTTGCCTCCCTGGTGCCAGGGTCCAGGATGTCTCCGAACGGGTAGAGGGCATCCTGAAGGGGGAGGGCAAACAGGCAGAGGTCGTTGTACATATTGGTACTAACGACATAGGCAGGAAGGGGCATGAGGTCCTGCAGCAGGAGTTCAGGGAGCTCGGCAGAAAGTTAAAAGACAGGACCTCTAGGGTTGTAATCTCGGTATTACTCCCTGTGCCACGTGCCAGTGAGGCTAGAAATAGGAAGATAGAGCAGCTAAACACGTGGCTAAACAGCTGGTGTAGGAGGGAGAGTTTCCGTTATCTGGACCACTGGGAGCTCTTCCGGGGCAGGTATGACCTGTATAAGAAAGACGGGTTGCATCTAAACCGGAGAGGCATAAATATCCTGGCCGCGAGGTTTGCTAGTGTCACACGGGACGGTTTAAACTAGTATGGCAGGGGGGTGGGCACGGGAGCAATAGGTCAGAAGGTGAGAGCATTGAGGGAGAACTAGGGAATAGGGACAGTGTGGCTCTGAGGCAGAGCAGACAGGGAGAAGTTGCTGAACACAGCGGGTCGGGTGGCCTGAAGTGCATATGTTTTAATGCAAGAAGTATTACGGGTAAGGCAGATGAACTTAGAGCTTGGATTAGTACTTGGAACTATGATGTTGTTGCCATTACAGAGACCTGGTTGAGGGAAGGGCAGGATTGGCAGCTAAATGTTCCAGGATTTAGATGTTTCAGGCGGGATAGAGGGGGTTGTAAAAGGGGAGGCGGAGTTGCGCTACTGGTTCGGGAGAATATCACAGCTGTACTGCGGGAGGACACCTCAGAGGGCAGTGAGGCTATATGGGTAGAGATCAGGAATAAGAAGGGTGCAGTCACAATGTTGGGGGTTTACTACAGGCCTCCCAACAGCTAGCGGGAGATAGAGGAGCAGATAGGTAGACAGATTTTGGAAAAGAGTAAAAACAACAGGGTTGTGGTGATGGGAGACTTCAACTTTCCCAATATTGACTGGGACTCACTTAGTGCCAGGGGCTTAGACGGGGCGGAGTTTGTAAGGAGCATCCAGGAGGGCTTCTTAAAACAATATGTAGACAGTCCAACTAGGGAAGGGGCGGTACTGGACCTGGTATTGGGGAATGAGCCCAGCCAGGTGGTAGATGTTTCAGTAGGGGAGCATTTCGGTAACAGTGACCACAATTCAGTAAGTTTTAAAGTACTGGTGGACAAGGATAAGAGTGGTCCTAGGATGAATGTGCTAAATTGGGGGAAGGCTAATTCTAACAATATTAGGCGGGAACTGAAGAACATAGATTGGGGGCGGATGTTTGAGGGCAAATCAACATCTGACATGTGGGAGGCTTTCAAGTGGCAGTTGAAAGGAATTCAGGACCGGCATGTTCCTGTGAGGAAGAAGGATAAATACAGCAATTTTCGGGAACCTTGGATGACGAGAGATATTGTAGGCCTCGTCAAAAAGAAAAAGGAGGCATTTGTCAGGGCTAAAAGGCTGGGAACAGACGAAGCCTGCGTGGAATATAAGGAAAGTAGGAAGGAACTTAAGCAAGGAGTCAGGAGGGCTAGAAGGGGTCACGAAAAGTCATTGGCAAATAGGGTTAAGGAAAATCCCAAGGCTTTTTACACGTACATAAAAAGCAAGAGGGTAGCCAGGGGAAGGATTGGCCCACTGAAGGATAGGCAAGAGAATCTATGTGTGGAGCCAGAGGAAATGGGCGAGGTACTAAATGAATACTTTGCATCAGTATTCACCAAAGAGAAGGAATTGCTGGATGTTGAGCCTGGATCAGGGTGTGTAGATAGCCTGGGTCACATTGAGATCCAAAAAGACGAGGTGTTGGGTGTCTTAAAAAATATTAAGGTAGATAAGTCCCCAGGGCCTGATGGGATCTACCCCAGAATACTGAAGGAGGCTGGAGAGGAAATTGCTGAGGCCTTGACAGAAATCTTTGGATCCTCGCTGTCTTCAGGGGATATCCCGGAGGACTGGAGAATAGCCAATGTTGTTCCTCTGTTTAAGAAGGGTAGCAAGGATAATCCCGGGAACTACAGGCCGGTGAGCCTTACTTCAGTGGTAGGGAAATTACTGGAGAGAATTCTTCGAGACAGGATCTACTCCCATTTGGAAGCAAATGGACGTATTAGTGAGAGGCAGCACGGTTTTGTGAAGGGAAGGTCGTGTTTCACTAACTTGATAGAGTTTTTCGAGGGGGTCACTAAGATGATTGATGCAGGTAGGGCAGTAGATGTTGTCTATATGGACTTCAGTAAGGCCTTTGACAAGGTCCCTCATGGTAGACTAGTAGAAAAGGTGAAGTCACACGGGATCAGGGGTGAGCTGGCAAGGTGGATACAGAACTGGCTAGACCATAGAAGGCAGAGAGTAGCAATGGAAGGATGCTTTTCTAATTGGAGGGCTGTGACCAGTGGTGTTCCACAGGGATCAGTGCTGGGACCTTTGCTCTTTGTAGTATATATAAATGATTTGGAGGAAAATGTAACTGGTCTGGTTAGTAAGTTTGCAGACGATACAAAGGTTGGTGGAATTGCGGATAGCGATGAGGACTGTCGGAGGATACAGCAGGATTTAGATTGTTTGGAGACTTGGGCGGAGAGATGGCAGATGGAGTTTAATCCGGACAAATGTGAGGTAATGCATTTTGGAAGGTCTAATGCAGGCAGGGAATATACAGTGAATGGTAGAACCCTCAAGAGTATTGAAAGTCAAAGAGATCTACGTGTACAGGTCCACAGGTCACTGAAAGGGGCAACACAGGTGGAGAAGATAGTCAAGAAGGCGTACGGCATGCTTGCCTTCATTGGCCGGGGCATTGAGTATAAGAATTGGCAAGTCATGTTGCAGCTGTAGAGAACCTTAGTTAGGCCACACTTGGAGTATAGTGTTCAATTCTGGTCGCCACACTACCAGAAGGATGTGGAGGCTTTAGAGAGGGTGCAGAAGAGATTTACCAGAATGTTGCCTGGTATGGAGGGCATTAGCTATGAGGAGCGGTTGAATAAACTCGGTTTGTTCTCACTGGAACGAAGGAGGTTGAGGGGAGATCTGATAGAGGTCTACAAAATTATGAGGGGCATAGACAGAGTGAATAGTCAGAGGCTTTTCCCCAGGGTAGAGGGGTCAAGGGGTTTAAGGTGAGAGGGGCAAGGTTTAGAGTAGATGTACGAGGCAAGTTTTTTACGCAGAGGGTAGTGGGTGCCTGGAACTCGCTACCGGAGGAGGTGGTGGAAGCAGGGACGATAGTGACATTTAAGGGGCATCTTGACAAATACATAAATAGGATGGGAATAGAGGGATACGGACCCAGGAAGTGTAGAAGATTGTAGTTTAGTCGGGCAGCATGGTCGGCACGGGCTTGGAGGGCCGAAGGGCCTGTTCCTGTGCTATACATTTCTTTGTTCTTTGTTCTTTGTTCTTTGTCTTGAACACCTCATTTATCTTTCCTGCCCTTCGCACCGTGTCTCCCCTTTCGTCTCTAATTCCTCCTATCTCCCTCGCTGCTGCCCTCTTTCGCAATTGATGACCCAACAGGCGACTAGCCTTTTCCCCATATTCATACCTCCTCCCTTGTGCCTTCCTCCACAGTACCTCCGCCTTTCTGGTGGTCAGAAGGTCAAATTCCGTCTGGAGTCGTCTCCTCTCCCTGTACAATTCCTCGTCCGGGGTCTCTGCAAATTCCCTTTCCACCCTTAAAATCTCCCCCAGTAATCTTTCCCTTTCCTTGGCCTCTGTTTTCCTTTTGTGGGCCCCAATGGAGATCAGCTCTCCTCTGACCACCGCTTTTAGTGCTTCCCATACCACTCCCACAGGGACCTCGCCGTCGTCATTGACCTCCAGGTATCTCTCAATACACCCCCGCACTCTTGCACACACTCCCTCATCCGCCATCAGTCCCACATCTAATCGCCAGAGTGTTCTCTGCTCCCTTTCCTCTCCTAATTCCAGGTTCACCCAATGTGGGGCATGATCCGAAACCGCTATGGCTGAGTACTCAGCTTCTTCCACCCAATAGATCAACGACCTTCCCAAAACAAAAAAATCTATCCGGGAGTACACTTTATGGACATGGGAGAAGAAGGAAAACTCCCTAGCCCTCGCTCTAAGAAATCGCCATGGATCCACTCCCCCCATTTGGTCCATAAACCCCTTGTAGCGCACCATGACTTACGAGAGAGACGAATAGAGATGAAGTCGATGAGGCTTTATTAAGCGTGACTTGTTCCCCGCAGTTCAGCAACAAACTGGAGCGGCGGGGAGAAGCCCGGGTTCTTATACTCCGCCTTCAGGGCGGAGCTAGGGGTCAACAGCCAACCAGGACCCGGGATCTGTCAGCCAATAGCATCACGGCTTCACAGTCCCACATGACCCCTAATACATACTACCACATTCACCCCTTGTTAAAAATGAACCCGGCGGGGTGGTGCTTCGCATGGTGGTAGGGGTTTACAAGGCTGGTCCTGGGAGGAAAAACTTTTGGCATGTCATTTCAATGCCCTACACTTTGCCCTACACTGGGCTATGTACAGGGTTTGTGAACTATTTACAATATTCGTAAGAGGAAAAGAACATTCTCGTTACTGTCCAACAACATTCTTGTGTTACACCGATGCCACGAGTCGAGCGGGTGGTCTGGTCTTCCTTGTCGATCGCCTCAGCCCCGGTGGTGGTGCAGGTGCTTGTTCCCGCGTTGTCGTCTCCGGGAGCTTTTCGGTGTCTGCTTCTGTTTCACTCCTGGTCGGACATGGGAGGAGGACCGATCCTCCCGGGAAGGTGGCGGTCACGGGGTGCGCCGGTGGCAGGTAGGGGGTGATCGGTGTCGGGGGGGTGTGCATGTTGCCGGCGGGCGCCAGGTCTCGCAGGGAGACCGTGTCCTGTCGGCCGTCGGGGTACGCCACGTAGGCGTACTGCGGGTTCGCGTGGAGGAGATGAACATACTCGACCAACGGGTCCGACTTGTGCGCCCGCACATGTTTCCGGAGTAAGATGGGTCCTGGGGCCGCCAGCCAGGTCGTCAGCGACGTTCCGGAGGAGGACTCCCTGGGGAAGACAAGGAGGCGCTCATGAGGCGTTTGGTTAGTGGTGGTACATAGCAGCGACCGGATGGAGTGGAGAGCATCCGGGAGGACCTCCTGCCACCGTGAAACTGGGAGATCCCTGGACCGTAGTGCCAGTAGGACGGTCTTCCAGCCCGTGCCGTTCTCCCTCTCTACTTGCCCGTTCCCCCGGGGATTGTAGCTGGTCGTCCTGCTCGAGGCTATACCCTTGCTGAGCAGCTCGTCACTCATGAAGGAGGACCCCCTGTCGCTATGGATATATGCGGGGCAACCGAACAGTGTGAATATGGTGCTAAGGTAATAACTGTGGCCGCTGTCATGTCGGGGCAGGGGATGGCGAAAGGGAAACGGGAGTACTCGTCCACCACGTTCAGGAAGTATGTGTTGCGGTCGGTGGAGGGGAGGGGCCCTTTGAAATACAGACTGAGGCGTTCAAATGGACGGGAAGCCTTGATCAGGTGCGCTCTATCTGGCCTGAAAAAATGCGGTTTGCACTCAGTGCAGATGTGGCAGTTCCTGGTGACTGTACGGACCTCCTCCACAGAGTAGGGGAGGTTGCGGGACTTTATAAAATGGTAGAACCGAGTGACCCCCGGGTGGCAGAGGTCTTCGTGGAGGGCTTGGAAACGGTCTATTTGTGCGTTGGCACATGTGCCGCGGGATAGGGCATCGGACGGCTCGTTCAGCTTACCGGGACGGTACAAGATCTCGTAGTTGAAGGTGGAGAGCTCGATCCTCCACCTTAAGATCTTGTCATTTTTAATTTTGCCCCGCTGTGCATTATCGAACATGAAAGCTACCAACCGTTGGTCAGTGAGGAGAGTGAATCTCCTGCCGGCCAGGTAATGCCTCCAATGTCGCACAGCTTCCACTATGGCTTGGGCTTCCTTTTCCACTGAGGAGTGGCGGATTTCTGAGGTGTGGAGGGTTCGGGAGAAGAAGGCCACGGGTCTGCCCGCTTGGTTAAGGGTGGCCGCTAGAGCTACATCGGAGGCGTCGCTCTCGACCTGGAAGGGGAGGGACTCGTCGATGGCGCACATCGTGGCCTTTGCGATATCCGCTTTGATGCGGCTGAAGGCCTGGCGAGCCTCTGTCGACAGGGGGAAGGTAGTAGTCTGTATTAGTGGGCGGGCCTTGTCTGCATACTGGGGGACCCACTGGGTGTAATATGAAAAGAACCCCAGGCAGCATTTCAGGGCTTTGGAGCAGTGGGGGAGGGGAAATTCCATGAGGGGGCGCATGCGTTCGGGAACGTGGCCTGCAACCCGTGTTGATCAACCATTCGGTCCATCTCCCGTTGGAAGACCGAGACCCCGTTTGTGATGCCAAATGGGACCCTTAGGAAGTGGTCTAGTCGCCCGTCTGCCTCGAAGGCTGTGTACTTGCGGTCACTTGGGCGAATGGGGAGCTGGTGGTAGGCGGACTTGAGGTCCACGGTGGAGAAGACCTTATATTGGGCAATCCGATTTACCATGTCGGATATGCAGGGGAGAGGGTACGCATCTAGCTGTGTGTACCTGTTGATGGTCTGGCTATAGTCTATGACCATCCTTTGCTTCTCCCCGGTCTTTACTACTACCACCTGTGCTCTCCAGGGACTATTGCTGGCCTGGATTATGCCTTCCTTCTGCAACCGCTGGACTTCGGACCGAATAAATGTCCGGTCCTGGGCGCTGTACCGTCTGCTCCTAGGGGCGACGGGTTTGCAATCCGGGGTGAGGTTTGCAAACAAGGACGGCGGTTCAACTTTGAGGGTTGCTAGGCCGCAGATAGTGAGTGGGGGTATTGGGCCGCCGAATTGAAACATTAGGCTCTGCAGGTTGCACTGGGGGGTTGGGGAGCGTTTGGGATGCGCTGGACTCTTTCTTCTCCGGGGACAGCGGTGACCCCCCGAGACCGGCACACAGCCGCGAAATGGCCCTTTTTGCCGCAGCTCTTGCAAATCGCTGCGCGGGCCGGGCAGCGCTGCCGGGGGTGTTTCGCCTGCCCGCAGAAATAGCAGCGGGCCCCCCCGGGATGATCTGGCGTCTTAACCGCGCAAGCCTGTGAGGGGGGGGGGGGTTTGTCGCGACGGGGGTCCACGGAGCCCAAGGGGCTGCCGCGCGGTCGGGGCCCTAGGCGCGGGCGTTTTGCGAGGCCACATCTAGGGAAGCTGCAATGGCCCGTGCCTCTGAGAGTCCTAGCGACTCTTTTTTTAAAGTCTTTGGCGGATTTGGGGAGAGTTCATACCTGCCACAAACGCATCGCGAATTAACATGTCCGTGTGTTCAGTCGCGTTTACCGGCGGGCAGCTGCAGCCCCGTCCCAAAATTAGCAGCGCGGCGTAGAACTCCTCTAGCGATTCTCCGGGACTTTGCCGTCTCGTTGCGAGTTGGTAGCGTGCGTAGACCTGGTTCACTGGGCGAACGTAGACGCTCTTTAGTGCTGCGAGCGCCGTCGGGAAATCCTCTGCGTCTTCTATGAGAGGGTAAATTTCCGGGCTTACCCTTGAGTGCAGGACCTGTAGTTTCTGGTCGTCTGTGATCCGGCCGGGGGCCGTTCGGAGGTAGCCTTCGAAACAAGCCTGCCAGTGTTTAAAAACTGCTGCTGAGTTCACTGCGTGGGGGCTGATCCGCAGGCATTCCGGGGCGATCCTGAGCTCCATAGTCCTTTAAGCACGCTTAATAAATTGTAGCGCACCATGACTTACGAGAGAGACGAATAGAGATGAAGTCGATGAGGCTTTATTAAGCGTGACTTGTTCCCCGCAGTTCAGCAACAGACTGGAGCGACGGGGAGAAGCCCGGGTTCTTATACTCCGCCTTCAGGGCGGAGCTAGGGGTCAACAGCCAACCAGGACCCGGGATCTGTCAGCCAATAGCATCACGGCTTCACAGTCCCACATGACCCCTAATGCATACTACCACACCCCTTAAGTACTTTGGCCGCTGCCGGCCTTCTTCCGGTCCTTGAGCTGGATCTATCTAGCCCCGAGTCCAGCACCGTATTAAAGTCCCCTCCTAAAATCAAGTTTCCTACCTCCAGGTCCGGTATACGCCCCAGCATCCGTCTCATAAATCCCGCATCGTCCCAGTTTGGGGCATACACATTAACCAACACGACCTCCATTCCCCCCAGCCTGCCACTCACCATTACATATCTACCTCCGCTATCTGCTACGATGTTCTTTGCTTCAAATGCTACCCGTTTCCCCACCAAAATGGCCACCCCTCTATTCTTTGCGTCCAGTCCTGAGTGGAACACCTGTCCCACCCATCCTTTCCTTAACCTAACTTGGTCCGCCACCTTTAGGTGCGTCTCTTGGAGCATAACCACGTCTGCCCTTAGTCCTTTCAAATGCGCGAGCACTCGGGCCCTTTTTATCGGTCCGTTCAGGCCTCTCACGTTCCACGTGATCAGCCTCACTAGGGGGCGACCTGCCCCCCTCCCGTGTTGACTAGTCATTACCTTCTCTAGGCCAGTCCCATATCCCGCCTCCGCGCTCCCGCTCGCTCCCCCAGCGTCGCACACCATCCCCACCCACCCACTCTTTAGCCATTTCCTTTTGGATTTCCACAGCAGCAACCCAGTTGTCCCCCCCCAGCTAGATCTCTTTCTAGCATGATTGCTCCCCCCATATTACTTCCGTAAGTCAGCTGACTTCAACTGACCCCGGCTACTCCTGCTCACTCCTCGACCCCCCCGTGTGGGGAACTCCCATCCGCCTTGCGCCTGTCTTCCCGCCTTATTCTTTCTGGCGCGGGAACATCCCTTTACCTGACCCGCCTCTTATGGCGCAGCTCCCTTTCCCCTCCCCCTCCCCTTCCCCATTCTCCAACTATGTCCCGTCTTTCCCCCCTCACCGGCGCCCACATTTCCCCAATGTCTCCCCCCTTCCCAATTTACTTCTCAATTAACTTCAACCATAACATTAACAATAACATTTCCTGCAGCATCAGTCCCTCAGTTCCGATCCAATTTCTCTTCTTTGATGAAGGTCCATGCTTCCTCCGCCATCTCGAAATAATGGTGTATCTCCTGATACGTGACCCATAGTCTTGCCGGCTGCAGCATCCCGAACTTCACCTTCCTTTTATGCAACACCTCTTTGGCTCGGTTGAAGCTCGCCCTCCTTCTCGCCACCTCCACACTCCAATCCTGGTATACCCGTACCACTGCATTCTCCCATCTGCTACTCCGAACCTTTTTAGCCCATCTCAGGACCTCTTCTCTATCCTTAAGGCGGTAAAATCGCACGATTATCGCCCTGGGTGGTTCTCCCGCTTTTGGTCTTCTCGCCGGAATCCGATTTGCCCACTCCACCTCCAAGGGGCCCGTAGGGGCCTCAGCACCCATCAGTGAGCTCAGCATCGTACTTGCGTACGCTCCACAGTCCACTCCTTCCACACCCTCAGGGAGACCCAGTATCCGAAGGTTCTTCCTTCGCGCTCCGTTTTCTAGGGCCTCGATCCTTTCAGTACACTTTTTATGAAGTGCCTCGTGCGTCTGTGTCTTAACCGCCAGGCCCAGGATCTCGTCCTCAATATCTGTCACATTCTGCTCCACCACGCGGAGCTCTGTCTCCTGGGTTTTTAGTTTCTCTTTGAGCCCCTCAATTGCCTGTAGCATCGGGGTCAGCACCTCCCTCTTCAGCAGCTCCACGCACCGTCTCACAATTTCATCCTGCTCAGGCCCCCATGTCGCCTGCGCTTTCTCCGCCGCCATCTTGTACTTCTCTCTGACCCTTTGGTCGACGATTCCTCGCGCTGCAGCCGCCGCCGCCGGTTTTTTCCTCCTTCATTTGAAGGGACTCCCTTCTCACACACCCCACACCGGGTTGTGTCGTCGAAAAATTCCCCGTTGGGGCTCTTAAAAGAGCCTGAAGGTCCGTCGGAGCTGGAGCCGCCGAAGCATGCGGCTAGCTAGGCATCACCGCAACCGAAAGTCCCTTCAGTGGCCTTGATGAGATCTTTTCACAGTTGTTCCCTCTGCTGCTAGAATTCACCTTTGATACAGGCCCTCAGGTCAGCTTGCAGCTTTAAGCTTGCCCTTCCCCCGCCTGCATGCTGGAAGAGGCCCTGTTTATCCTGCAGTTGCAGCCAAATCTTTTACTGTTTCTGCCGTGTCTGGCAACCAAGAGTCATACCCTTCCTGGGGGACACTGTCGGGGGAATGTTGCAGCCTTCTTCCCACACCGGGAAATGGCAAACAAATGCCGTGGGGGCCCTGTAACGAGTCCAAAAGTCCGTTCCAAGCAGGAGCTACCAAATATGCGACCTAGCTCTGCATAGCCGCACCCGGAAGTCCCAGTCAGATCATAGTTAAAGTGCAATTAGATCACAGTTATAATGCAGTTTGATCTTAGATATGGTGCAGTTAGATCTCAGCTTTGGTGCAGTTAGATCTCAGTTATTGTGCAATTAGATCATAGTTATAGTGCAGTAAGATCACAATTATAACGCAGTTAGATCACAGTTATGGTGCAATTAGATCTCATTCACAGTGCATTTAGAACACAGATATGGTGCAGTTAGATCACAGTTATAATGCAGTTAGATCACAATTAGAATGCAGTTAGATCTCAGTTATAGTGCAGTTAGGACATAGTTATAGTGCAATTAGATCACAGTTATAATGCAGTTAGATAACAATTAGAATGCAGTTAGATCTCAGTTATAGTGCAATTAGATCATAGTTATAGTGCAGTTAGATTCTCAGTTATAGTGCAGTTAGATCACAGTTATAGTGCAGTTAGATCACAGTTAAAATGCAGTTAGATCTCAGTTATAGTGCAGTTAGATCATAGTTATAGTGCAGTCAGATCACAGTTATAGTGCAATTAGATCATAGTTAGAGCACAGTTAGATCACAGTTATAATGCAGTTAGTTCTCCATTATAATGCAGTTAGATCTCAGTTATACAGCAGTTAGATCTTATATATTGTGCAGTGATATCATTGTTATAGTGCAGTTAAATCACTGTTACAGCACAGTTAGATCACAGTTATAATGCAGTTGGTTCCCAGTTATAATGCAGTTAGATCATAGTTACAATGCAGTTAGATCACAGTTAGGATGCAGTTAGATTACCATTTTAGTGCAGATAGATCTCAGTTATACAGCAGTTAGATCTTATATATTGTGCAGTGATATCATTGTTATAGTGCAGTTAAATCACAGTTAGATCACAGTTATAATGCAGTTAGTCCCCAGTTATAATGCAATTAGATCATAGTTCAGGTGCAGTTAGATCACAATTATAGTGCAGTTAGATCATAGTTATAGTGCAACTGGTTCATAGTTATAATGCAGTTAGATCACAGTTATAGTGCAGTTAAATCACAGTTAGAGCACAGTTAGATCACAGTTATAATGCAGTTAGTTCTCAGTTATAATGCAGTTAGATCACCGTTATAGTGCAGTTAGATCTCAGTTATATAGCAGTTAGATCTTATTTATTGTGCAGTGATATCATAGTTACATTGCAGTTAAATCACAGTTAATGCACAGTTAGGTCACAGTTATAATGCAGTTAGTTCTCAATTATAATGCAGTTAGATCATAGTTATAGTGCAGTCAGATCACAGTTATGGTGCAATTAGATCATAGTTAGAGCACAGTTAGATCACAGTTATAATGCAGTTAGTTCTCCGTTATAATGCAGTTAGATCTCAGTTATACAGCAGTTAGATCTTATATATTGTGCAGTGATATCATTGTTATAGTGCAGTTAAATCACTGTTACAGCACAGTTAGATCACAGTTATAATGCAGTTAGTTCCCAGTTATAATGCAGTTAGATCACAGTTAAAATGCAGTTAGATTTCAGTTATAGTGCAGTTAGATCATAGTTATAGTGCATTCGGATCACAGTTATAGTGCAATTATATCATAGTTAGAGCACAGTTAGATCACAGTTATAATGCAGTTAGTTCTCCGTTATGATGCATTTAGTTCCCAGTTATAATGCAGTTAGATCATAGTTACAATGCAGTTAGATCACAGTTAGGATGCAGTTAGATCATAGTTATAGTGCAATTAGATCACAGTTATAATGCAGTTAGATCTCAGTTATAGTGCAATTAGATCATAGTTATAGTGTAATTAGATCACAGATATACCGCAGTTCGATCACAGTTATAGTGCAGTTAAGTCACAGTTAGAGCACAGTTAGATCACAGTTATAATGTAGTTAGTTTTCAGTTATAATGCAGTTAGATCACCGTTATAGTGCACTTAGATCTCAGTGAAAAAGCACTTAGATGTTATTTATTGTGCAGTGATATCATAGTTATAGTGCAGTTAAGTCACAGTTAGAGCGCAATTAGATCACAGTTATAATGCAATTAGTTCTCAGTTATAATGCAGTTAGATCATAGTTACAATGCAGTTAGATCACAGTTAGGATGCAGTTAGATTACATTTATAGCGCAGTTCGATCTCAGTTATAGTGCAGTTAGATCTCAGTTATAGTGTAGTTAGGTCTCAGTACTTGTGCAGTTGGATCACAATTATAATGCAATTAGATCACAGTTATGATGCAGTTAGATCTTAGATATGGTGCAGTTAGATCTCAGTTATGGTGCAGTTAGATCATAGTTATCGTGCAGTTAGATCACAGTTATAGTGCAGTTAGATCACAGTTAGAATGCAGTTAGATCTCAGTTATAGTGCAGTTAGATCATAGATATAGTGCAGTTAGATCACAGTTATAGTGCAATTAGACCATAGTTATAGTGCAGTTAAACCACAGTTATAATGCAGTTAGTTCTCAGTTAAAATGCAGTTAGATCACCGTTATAGTGCAGTTAGATCTCAGTTATACAGCAATTAGATCTTATTTATTGTGCAGTGTTATCATAGTTATAGTGCAGTTAAATCACAGTTAGAGCACAGTTAGATCACAGTTATAATGCAGTTAGTTCTCAATTATAATGCAGTTAGATCATAGTTATAGTGCAGTTAGATCTCAGTTATGGCGCAGTTAGATCTCAGTTATGGTGCAGTTAGATCTCAGTTATGGTGCAGTTAGATCTCAGTTATTGTGCAATTAGATCATAGTTATAGTGCAGTTAGATCATAGTTATAGTGCAATTAGATCACAGTTAGAATGCAGTTAGATTACATTTATAGCGCAGTTAGATCTCAGTTATAGTGCAGTTAGATCACCGTGAAAGTGCAGTTAGATCTCAGTTATATAGCAGTTAGATCTTATTTATTGTGCAGTGATATCATAGTTACATTGCAGTTAAATCACAGTTAATGCACAGTTAGGTCACAGTTATAATGCAGTTAGTTCTCAATTATAATGCAGTTAGATCATAGTTATAGTGCATTCAGATCACAGTTATGGTGCAATTAGATCATAGTTAGAGCACAGTTAGATCACAGTTATAATGCAGTTAGTTCTCCGTTATAATGCAGTTAGATCTCAGTTATACAGCAGTTAGATCTTATATATTGTGCAGTGATATCATTGTTATAGTGCAGTTAAATCACTGTTACAGCACAGTTAGATCACTGATATAATGCAGTTAGTTCCCAGTTATAATGCAGTTAGATCACAGTTAAAATGCAGTTAGATTTCAGTTATAGTGCAGTTAGATCATAGTTATAGTGCATTCGGATCACAGTTATAGTGCAATTATATCATAGTTAGAGCACAGTTAGATCACAGTTATAATGCAGTTAGTTCTCCGTTATAATGCATTTAGTTCCCAGTTATAATGCAGTTAGATCATAGTTACAATGCAGTTAGATCACAGTTAGGATGCAGTTAGATCATAGTTATAGTGCAATTAGATCACAGTTATAATGCAGTTAGATCTCAGTTATAGTGCAATTAGATCATAGTTATAGTGTAATTAGATCACAGATATACCACAGTTCGATCACAGTTATAGTGCAGTTAATTCACAGTTAGAGCACAGTTAGATCACAGTTATAATGTAGTTCGTTTTCAGTTATAATGCAGTTAGATCACCGTTATAGTGCACTTAGATCTCAGTGAAAAAGCACTTAGATGTTATTTATTGTGCAGTGATATCATAGTTATAGTGCAGTTAAGTCACAGTTAGAGCGCAATTAGATCACAGTTATAATGCAATTAGTTCTCAGTTATAATGCAGTTAGATCATAGTTACAATGCAGTTAGATCACAGTTAGGATGCAGTTAGATTACATTTATAGCGCAGTTCGATCTCAGTTATAGTGCAGTTAGATCTCAGTTATAGTGTAGTTAGGTCTCAGTACTTGTGCAGTTGGATCACAATTATAATGCAATTAGATCACAGTTATGATGCAGTTAGATCTTAGATATGGTGCAGTTAGATCTCAGTTATGGTGCAGTTAGATCATAGTTATCGTGCAGTTAGATCACAGTTATAGTGCAGTTAGATCACAGTTAGAATGCAGTTAGATCTCAGTTATAGTGCAGTTAGACCATAGTTATAGTGCAATTAGACCATAGTTATAGTGCAGTTAAACCACAGTTATAATGCAGTTAGTTCTCAGTTATAATGCAGTTAGATCACCGTTATAGTGCAGTTAGATCTCAGTTATACAGCAATTAGATCTTATTTATTGTGCAGTGTTATCATAGTTATAGTGCAGTTAAATCACAGTTAGAGCACAGTTAGATCACAGTTATAATGCAGTTAGTTCTCAATTATAATGCAGTTAGATCATAGTTATAGTGCAGTTAGATCTCAGTTATGGCGCAGTTAGATCTCAGTTATGGTGCAGTTAGATCTCAGTTATGGTGCAGTTAGATCTCAGTTATTGTGCAATTAGATCATAGTTATAGTGCAGTTAGATCATAGTTATAGTGCAATTAGATCACAGTTAGAATGCAGTTAGATTACATTTATAGCGCAGTTAGATCTCAGTTATAGTGCAGTTAGATCACAGTTATAGTGCAGTTAGATCTCAGTTATTGTGCAGTTAGATCATAGTTATAGTGCAGTTAGATCATAGTTATAATGCAGTTAGTTCACAGTTATACCACAGTTAGATCACAGTTATAGTGCAGTTAAGTCACAGTTAGAGGACAGTTAGATCACAATTATAATGCAGTTCGTTCTCAGTTATAATGCAGTTAGATCACAGTCTTAGTGCAGTTAGATCTCAGTTATAAAGCAGTTAGATCTAATTTATTGTGCAGTGGTATCATAGTTATAGTGCAATTAGATCACAGTTATAATGCAGTTAGATCTCAGTTATGGTGCAGTTAGATCTCAGTTATGGTGCAGTTAGATCTCAGTTATGGTGGAGTTAGATCTCAGTTATTGTGCAGTTAGATCATAGTTATAGTGCAGTTAGATCATAGTTATAATGCAGTTAGATCACAGTTATAGTTCAATTAGATCACAGTTATAATGCAGTTAGATCACAGTTATGGTGCAGTTAGATCTCAGTTATAGTGCACTTATATCACAGTTATGGTGCAGTTAGATCATAGTTATAGTGCAATTAGACCACAGTTATATTGCAGTTAGATCACAGTTATAATGCAGTTAGATCACGGTCACAGTGCAGTTAGATTTCAGTTATAGTGCTGCTAGACCAGTCACCGTGCAGTTACATCTCAGTTCTAGTGCATTTAGATCACAATTAGAATGTAGTTAGATCTCAGTTATAGTGCAGTTAGATCTCAGTTATAGTGCAATTAGTTCTCAGTTATAATGCAGTTAGATCTAAGTTATGGTGCAGTTAGATCCCCGTTAGTGTGCAGTTAGATCATAGTTACAGTGCAGTTAGATCACAGTTATAGTGCAATTAGATCACAGTTATAATGCAGTTAGAGCATAGTTATTGTGCAGTGAGATCATAGTTATAGTGCTGTTAGATCATAGTTATAATGCAGTTTGATCACAGTTATAGTGCAGTTAGATCACGGTCACAGTGCAGTTAGATTTCAGTTATAGTGCTGCTAGACCAGTCACTGTGCAGTTAGATCTCAGTTATAGTGCAATTAGTTCTCAGTTATAATGCAGTTAGATTACAGTTATGGTGCAGTTAGATCCCCGTTAGTGTGCAGTTAGATCACAGTTATGGTGCAGTTAGATCATAGTTATAGTGCAATTAGATCACAGTTATAATGCAGTTAGATCGCAGTTATAATGCAGTTAGATCACGGTCACAGTGCAGTTAGATTTCAGTTATAGTGCTGCTAGACCAGTCACCGTGCAGTTAGATCTCGGTTCTAGTGCATTTATATCACATTAGAATGCAGTTAGATCTCAGTTGTAATGCAGTTAGATCTCAATTATAGTGCAATTAGGTCTCAGGTATAATGCAGTTAGATCTCAGTTATGTTGCAGTTACATCATAGTTATAGTGCAATTAGATCACAGTTATAATGCAGTTAGATCTCCGTAATAATGCAGTTAGATCTCCGTAATAATGCAGTTAGATCACGGTCACAGTGCAGTTGGATTTCAGTTATAGTGCTGCTAGACCAGTCACCGTGCATTTAGATCTCAGTTCTAGTGCATTTAGATCAGAATTAGACTGCAGTTAGATCTCAGTTATAGTGCAATTAGGTCTCAGTTATAGTGCAGATAGATCACAGTTATAGTGCAATTAGATCACAGATATAATGCAGTTAGATCTCAGTTATGGTGCAGTTAGATCTCCGTTATAGTGCAGTTAGATCACAGTTATGGTGCAGTTAGATCACAGTTATAGTGCAATTAGATCACAGTTATAGTGCAATTAGATCATAGTTATAGCACAATTAGATCACAGTTACACCGCAGATAGATCACAGTTATAGTGCAGTTACGTCACAATAATAATGCAGTTAGATCACAGTTATAGTGCAGTTAGATCACAGTTAACGTGCAGTAAGTTTCTAGTTACAGTGAAATTTGATCTTAGTTATAGTGCAATTAGATCTCAGTTATAATGCAGTTAGGTCACAGTTCTAGTGCAGTTAGATCACAGTTCTAGTGCTGTTAGATCTCAGTTATAGTGCAGTTAGGTTACAGTTATGCTGCAATGAGATCATAGTTACAGTGCAGTTAGATCACAGTTATAATGCAGTTAGTTGACAGTTATTGTGCAGTTAGATCAGAGTTACAGTGGAATTAGATCACAGTTACAGTGCAGTTAGATCACAGTTACAGTGCACTTATATCACAGTTATGGTGCAGTTAGATCATAGTTATAGAATATAGAACGATACAGCGCAGTACAGGCCCTTCGGCCCACGATGTTGCACCGAAACAAAAGCCATCTAACCTACACGATGCCATTATCATAGATTATCATAGAATTTACAGTGCAGAAGGAGGTCATTCGGCCCATCGAGTCTTGGAAAGAGCACCTTACCCAAGGTCAACATCTCCACCCCATCCCCATAACCCAGTAATCCCACCCAACACTAAGGGCAATTTTGGACACGAAGGGCAATTTAGCATGGCCAATCCACCTAACCTGCACATCTTTGGACTGTGGGAGGAAACCGGAGCACCCGGAGGAAACCCATGCACACACGGGGAGGATGTGCAGACTCCACACAGACAGTGACCCAAGCCGGAATCGAACCTGGGACCCTGGAGCTGTGAAGCAATTGTGCTATCCACAATGCTACCGTGCTGCCCCAACCATCCATATGTTTATCCAATAAACTTTTAAGTGCCCTCAATGTTGGCGAGTTCACTACTGTTGCAGGTAGGGCATTCCACGGCCTCACTACTCTTTGCGTAAAGAACCTACCTCTGACCTCTGTCCTATATCTATTACCCCTCAGTTTAAAGCTATGTCCCCTCGTGCCAGCCATTTCCATCCACGGGAGAAGGCTCTCACTGTCCACCCTATCTAACCCCCTGATCATTTTGTATGCCTCTATTAAGTCTCCTCTTAACCTTCTTCTCTCCAACGAAAACAACCTCAAGTCCATCAGCCTTTCCTCATAAGGTTTTCCCTCCATACCAGGCAACATCCTGGTAAATCTCCTCTGCACCCGCTCCAAAGCCTCCACGTCCTTCCTATAATGCGGTGACCAGAACTGTACGCAATACTCCAAATGCGGCCGTACCAGAGTTTTGTACAGCTGCAACATGACCTCCTGACTCCGGAACTCAATCCCTCTACCAATAAAGGCCAACACTCCATAGGCCTTCTTCACAATCCTATCAACCTGGGTGGCAACTTTCAGGGATCTATGTACATGGACACCTAGATCCCTCTGCTCATCCACACTTCCAAGAACTTTATTCCAAGCCAAATATTCCGCATTCCTGTTATTCCTTCCAAAGTGAATCACCTCACACTTCTCAACATTAAACTCCATTTGCCACCTCTCAGCCCAGCTCTGCAGCTTATCTATATCCCTCTGTAACCTGCTACATCCTTCCACACTGTCGACAACACCACCGACTTTAGTATCGTCTGCAAATTTACTCACCCACCCTTCTGCGCCTTCCTCTAGGTCATTGATAAAAATGACAAACAGCAACGGCCCCAGAACAGATCCTTGTGGTACGCCACTTGTAACTGAACTCCATTCTGAACATTTCCCATCAACCACCACCCTCTGTCTTCTGTCAGCTAGCCAATTTCTGATCCACATCTCTAAATCACCCTCAATCCCCAGCCTCCGTATTTTCTGCAATAGCCTACCGTGGGGAACCTTATCAAACGCTTTACTGAATTCCATATACACCACATCAACTGCTCTACCCTCGTCTACCTGTTCAGTCAGCTTCTCAAAGAACACGATAAGGTTTGTGAGGCATGACCTACCCTTCACAAAGCCATGCTGACTATCCCTGATCATATTATTCCTATCTAGATGATTATAAATCTTGTCTCTTATAATCCCCTCCAAGACTTTACCCACTACAGACGTGAGGCTCACCGGTCTATAGTTGCCGGGGTTGTCTCTGCTCCCCTTTTTGAACAAAGGGACCACATTTGTTATTCTCCAGTCCTCTGGCACTATTCCTGTAGCCAATGATGACATAAAAATCAAAGCCAAAGATCCAGCAATCTCTTCCCTGGCCTCCCAGAGAATCCTAGGATAAATCCCATCAGGCCCCGGGGACTTATCTATTTTCAGCCTGTCCAGAATTGTCAACACCTCTTCCCTACGTACCTCAATGCCATCTATTCTAATAGCCTGGGTCTCAGCATTCTCCTCCACAACATTATCTTTTTCCTGAGTGAATACTGACGAACAATATTCATTTAGTATCTCTCCTATCTCTTCAGACTCCACACACAACTTCCCATCCCTGTCCTTGACAGTTCTAATGCTGTTAGATCACAGTTATGGTGCCGTTAGATCATAGTTATAGTGCAATTAGATCACAGTTATAATGCAGTTAGATCACGGTCACAGTGCAGTTAGATTTCAGTTATAGTGCTGCTAGACCAGTCACCGTGTAGTTAGATATCAGTTCTAGTGCATTTAGATCACAATTAGAATGCAGTTAGATCTCAGTTATCGTGCGGTTAGATCTCAGTTATAGTGCAATTAGGTCTCAGTTATAATGCAGTTAGATCTTAGTTATGGAGCAGTTAGATCTCCATTCGTGTGCAGTTAGATCACAGTTATGGTGCAGTTAGATCACAGTTATAGTGCAATTAGATCACAGTTATAGTGCAATTAGATCACAGTTATGGTGCAGTTAGATCACAGTTATAGTGCAGTTAAATCACAGTTAGAGCACCGTTAGATCACAGTTATAATGCAGTTAGTTCTCAGTTATAATGCCGTTAGATCACCGTTATAGTGCAGTTAGATCTCAGTTATAAAGCAGTTAGATCTTATTTATTGTGCAGTGATATCACAGTTATAATGCAGTTAGTTCTCAATTATAATGCAGTTAGATCATAGTTAGAATGCAGTTAGATCACAGTTAGAATGCAGTTAGATTACATTTATAGTGCAGTTAGATCATAGTTATAGTGCAATTAGATCACAGTTATAATGCAGTTAGATCTCAGTTCTGGTGCAGTTAGATCTCAGTTATTGTGCAGTTAGATCATAGTTATAGTGCAGTTAGATCATAGTTATAATGCAGGTAGATCACAGTTATGGTGCAGTTAGATCTCAGCTATAGTGCAGTTAGATCACAGTTATGGTGCAGTTAGATCTCAGTTATAATGCAGTTTGATCCTGGTCACAGTGCAGTTAGATTTCAGTTATAGTGCTGCTAGACCAGTCACCGTGCAGTTAGATCTCAGTTCTAGTGCATTTAGATCACAATTAGAATGCAGTTAGATCTCAGTTATCGTGCAGTTAGATCTCAGTTATAGTGCAATTTGGTCTCAGTTATAATGCAGTTAGATCTCAGTTATGGTGCAGTTAGATCTCCGGTAGTGTGCAGTTACATCACAATAAGAATGCAGTTAGATTACATTCATATTGCAGTTAGATCTCAGTTATGGTGCAGTTAGATCTCAGTTATTGTGCAGTTAGATCATAGTTATAGTGCAGTTACATCATAGGTATAATGCAGTTAGATCACAGTTATGATGCAGTTAGATCTCAGTTATAGTGCAGTTAGATCACAGTTATGGTGCAGTTAGATCTCAGTTATAATGCAGTTTGATCCTGGTCACAGTGCAGTTAGATTTCAGTTATAGTGCATTTAGATCACAATTAGAATGCAGTTAGATCTCAGTTATCGTGCAGTTAGATCTCAGTTATAGTACAGTTAGATCTCAGTTATTTGTGCAGTTAGATCAGAGTTATAGTGCAATTAGATCACAGTTACAGTGCAGTTAGATCACAGTTACAGTGCCGTTAGATCACAGTTACAGTGCACGTATATCACAGTTAGAGCACGGTTAGATCACAGTTATAATGCAGTTAGTTCTCAGTTATAATGCAGTTAGATCACCGTTATAGTGCAGTTAGATCTCCGTTATAGTGCAGTTAGATCACAGTTATGGTGCAGTTAGATCACAGTTATAGTGCAATTAGATCACAGTAATAATGCAGTTCGATCACAGTTATAATGCAGTTCGATCACCATTAGAATGCAGTTAGATCTCAGTTATTGTGCAATTAGATCATAGTTATAGTGCAATTAGATCACAGTTCCACCGCAGTTAGATCACAGTTATAGTGCAATTAAGTCTCAGTTATCGTGCAGATAGATCACAGTTATAATGCAGTTCGTTCTCAGTTCTCATGCAATTAGATCACCGTTATGGTGCAGTTAGATCTCAGTTATAAAGCAGTTAGATCTTATTTATTGTGCAGTTAGATCATAGTTATAATGCAGTTAGATCACAGTTATGGTGCCGTTATTTCTCAGTTATAGTGCAGTTATATCACAGTTATGGTGCAGTTAGATTTCAGTTATAATGCAGTTAGATCACAGTCATAGTGCAGTTAGATTTCAGTTATAGTGGTGCTAGACCGGTCACCGTGCAGTTAGATCTCAGTTCTAGTGCATTTAGATCACAATTAGAATGCAGTTAGATCTCAGTTATCGTGCAGTTAGATCTCAGTTATAGTGCAATTAGGTCTCAGTTATAATGCAGTTAGATCTCAGTTGTGGTGCAGTTAGATCTCCATTAGTGTGCAGTTAGATTACAGTTATGGTGCAGTTAGATCACAGTTATAGTGCAATTAGATCACAGTTATGGTGCAGTTAGATCATAGTTATAGTGCAATTAGATCACAGTTACAATGCAGTTAGATCTCAGTTATAATGCAGTTAGACCTCCGTTATTGTGCAGTTACATCACAATAAGAATGCAGTTAGATTACATTCATATTACAGTTAGATCATAGTTATAGTGCAGTTAGATCATAGTTAAAGTGCAATTAGATCACAGTTAAAATGCAGTTAGACCTTAGTTATGGTGCAGTTAGTTCTCAGTTATGGTGCAGTTAGATCTCAGTTATTGTGCAATTAGATCATGGTCATAGTGCAGTTAGATCATAGTTCTAGTGCAGTTAGATCACAATTATTATGCAGTTAGGTCACAGTTATAGTGCAGTTAAATCACAGTTAGAGCACAGTTAGATCACAGTTATAATGCAGTTAGTTCTCAGTTATAATGCAGTTAGATCACCGTTATAGTGCAGTTAGATCTCAGTTATAAAGCAGTTAGATCTTATTTATTGTGCAGTGATATCATAGTTATAGTGCAGTTAAATCACAGTTAGAGCACAGTTAGATCACGGTTATAATGCAGTTAGTTCTCAATTATAATGCAGTTAGATCATAGTTAGAATGCAGTTAGATCACAGATAGAATGCAGTTAGATTACATTTATAGTGCAGTTAGATCATAGTTATAGTGCAATTGGATCACAGTTATAATGCAGTGAGATCTCAGTTATGGTGCAGTTAGATCTCAGTTCTGGTGCAGTTAGATCTCAGTTATGGTGCAGTTAGATCTCAGTTATTGTGCAGTTAGATCATAGTTATAGTGCAGTTAGATCACAGTTATAATGCAGTTAGATCACAGTTATGGTGCAGTTAGATCTCAGTTATAGTGCAGTTAGATCACAGTTATGGTGCAGTTAGATCTCAGTTATAATGCAGTTTGATCCTGGTCACAGTGCAGTTAGATTTCAGTTATAGTGCTGCTAGACCAGTCACCGTGCAGTTAGATCTCAGTTCTAGTGCATTTAGATCACAATTAGAATGCAGTTAGATCTCAGTCATAGTGCAATTAGGTCTCAGTTATAATACAGTTAGATCTCAGTTATGGTGCAGTTAGATCTCCGTTAGTGTGCAGTTAGATCACAGTTATGGTGCAGTTAGATCACAGTTATGGTGCAGTTAGATCACAGTTATAGTGCAATTAGATCACAGTTATGGTGCAGTTAGATCATAGTTATAGTGCAATTAAATCACAGTTACAATGCAGTTAGATCTCAGTTATAATGCAGTTAGATCTCCGTTATTGTGCAGTTACATCACAATAAGAATGCAGTTAGATTACATTCATATTGCAGTTAGATCATAGTTATAGTGCAGTTAGATCATAGTTATAGTGCAATTAGATCACAGTTATAATGCAGTTAGATCTCAGTTATAATGCAGTTAGATCACAGTCACAGTGCAGTTAGATTTCAGTTATAGTGCAGCTAGACCAGTTACCGTGCAGTTAGATCTCAGTTCTAGTGCATTTAGATCTGTTATAATGCAGTTAGATCTCCATTATAATGCAGTTAGATCTCTGTTATAGTGCAGTTACATCACAATAAGCATGCAGTTAGATCACAGTTATAGTGCAGTTAGATTGGGCAGACGCAGCATGGGTTCATAAAGGGCAGGTCATGCCTAACTAATTCAGTGGATTTTTTGAGGACATTAACAGGGCGGTAGATAACGGGAAGCCAATGGATGTGGTATATCTGGATTTCCAGAAAGCCTTTGACAAGGTGCCACACAAAAGGTTGCTGCATAAGATAAAGATGCATGGCATTAGGGGAAAGTAGTAGCATGGATAGAGGATTGGTTAATTAATAGAAAGCAAAGAGTGGGGATTAATGGGTGTTTCTCTGGTTGGCAATCAGTAGCTAGTGGGGTCCCTCAGGATCAGTGTTGGGCCCACAACTGTTCACAATTTACATAGATGATTTGGAGTTGGGGACCAAGGGCAATGTGTCCAAGTTTGCAGACGACACTAAGATAAGTGGTAAAGCAAAAAGTGCAGAGGGTACTGGAGGTCTGCAGAGGGATTTGGATAGGCTAAGTGAATGGGCTAGGGTCTGGCAGATGGAATACAATGTTGACAAATGTGAGGTTATCCATTTTGGTAGGAATAACAGCAAAAGGGATTATTATTTAAATGATAAAATATTAAAACATGCTGCTGTGCAGAGATACCTGGGTGTGCTAGTGCATGAGTCGCAAAAAGTTGGTTTTCAGGTGCAACAGGTGATTAAGAAGGCAAATGGAATTTTGTCCTTCATTGCTAGAGGGATGGAGTTTAAGACTAGGGAGGTTCTGCTGCAATTGTATAAGGTGTTAGTGAGGCCACACCTGGAGTATTGTGTTCAGTTTTGGTCTCCTTACTTGAGAAAGGACGTACTGGCACTGGAGTGTGTGCAGAGGAGATTCACTAGGTTAATCCCAGAGCTGAAGGGTTTGGATTACGAGGAGAGGTTGAGTAGACTGGGACTGTGCTCGGTGGAATTTAGAAGGATGAGCGGGGATCTTTTCGAAACATATAAGATTATGAAGGGAATAGACAGGATAGATGCGGGCAGGTTGTTTCCACTGGCGGGTGAAAGCAGAACTAGGGGGCATAGCCTCAAAATAAGGGGAAGTAGATTTAAGACTGAGTTTAGGAGAAACTTCTTCACCCAAAGGGTTGTGAATCTATGGAATTCCATAGATAGTTTTTTGAAGAATAAAGGGATTAAGGGTTATGGTGTTCGGGCCGGAAAGTGGAGCTGAGTCCACAAAAGATCAGCCATGATCTCATTGAATGGTGGAGCAGGCTCGAGGGGCCAGATGGCCTACTCCTGCTCCTAGTTCTTATGTTCTTATCACAGTTAACGTGCAGTAAGTTTCTAGTTATAGTGAAATTGGATCTTAGTTATAGTGCAATTAGATCTCAGTTATAATGCAGTTAGGTCACAGTTCTAGTGCAGTTAGATCACAGTTCTAATGCTGTTAGATCTCAGTTATAGTGCAGTTAGGTTACAGTTATGCTGCAGTGAGATCATAGTTACAGTGCAGTTAGATCACAGTTACAGTGCACCTATCATCCCAGGTCCCTCTGGTCCTGCAACCCCTTCAGAATTGCATCTTTTATTTTGTATTGTCTACCTGCACTTCTTTTTTTTAAGAAAATATTTTATTGAAGCATTTGTAATTTTGTCTACCTGCACATCTTTCCAAAATGAATCACTTCACACTTCTGAACAGCAAACAGAGGGCTGGATTCTCCGATTTTGAGACTGTGCTGACGCCGGCGAGGGAACAGTGGCGTTTTACGACATGAAAAACAGCGCAACAGCTGCACCAATTCAGTAACTTGGAATCGGCTAGCACCATATCGTGGAATGCTATCAATTCCATACCAAACGGATTCACCAGGTCCGTGATTGGCGCAAAGGCTCACACGCCCCAGGCACACTTCATGGAAATCTCATAGAATTTACAGTGCAGAAGGAGGCCACGTGGCCCATCGAGTCCGCGCCACCCCCCGAAAAGATAATCCAACAAGCCCACAGCTCCACCCCACCCGACCTCTTTGGACTGTGGGAATCCTGAGCACCCGTAGGAAACCCACACAGGGAGAACGTGCTGACTCCACACAGTGACCCAAGACGGGAACTGAACCTGGGACCCTGGAGCTGTGAAGTAATTGTGCTAACCACTGTGCTACTGTGCAGCCATTTGGGGGGAAGGACTTAAATGGTCCTTCTCCCCCACGCACACCGTCCAGTCAACAAGATGGCTGGAAGGAGAGCAGCGCCGTGGTTCAGGGACGCTGGGCTGGACACCCTCCTGGTCGCCGTGAAGGAGAGATGGATGACCCTATAAGCCGGCCCAGGAGGAAGCCGCAGTTCACCGTACCAGGCCGCAGGTGGCCGAGGCGGTTAGCACCGTGGGCAACGTCGCGTGGACTCGCCAGCAGTTCCGAAAAAAACTCCTCGAACTCCTCAGGGTGGCCAGGATGAGTTGGCTGCTCTGTGCCCCTGGTACTAAACCCACTGCCCCCAGACACACCCGTAACCCAGCCCCTCCCTCCCGGGGACAGCCAAATTCCCACCCTCCCCCACATGCCAGCATCCATACCAGCTGCCATGGCCAGGTGCCCTGGCCACTGACGCCATCATGTACCCAACCCCTGGACTGCATGGGTCGAACCGTCTAACGGTGTCGTTGTTTGTGTCTGCCCCCCAGGAGAAGGCCGTGCACAACCACCGGAAGCGGGAGAAGACCGGAAGGGGACAAGCAGAGGGACGTGCCTGAGCAGAGGGACGTGGTTGGTGGCCTGGAGGAAAGGGAGGTCACCGAGGTGGAGGTCGGCGGCAGGCGAGGAAGCGAGACCCTGCTGAGTTGCGGATCCCCATGACACATGTGTGGACACCCCCCACCCCGCCCACACCCCCTCACCCCTGGTGAAGTATCACCGTTGCTCCCGTCGGTGGTCGAGAGAGCAAATGGCGGAGCAGACTCGACGGGCCTGTTTATATTTTCTATGTTTCTATGCAAAGTCTGGGCTGCAGGCTTTTTATATTTGCAAGCTGCAGGCTGTCTGTGTCTCTGTGTTGGCCAATTTCCCATCGATCTTTGCGGGTGGCCACTTTAGATGGCCACATATTCATCCTCTTGAGCCTTAACGCGAAGCGTGGCGGATCACAGACTCGGACCAATACCTGCCCTGCATCCCCAGTCCGTCAAGTAAGACCAGGGGCGGGATTCTCCGAGCATCCGCGCTAAAATCGCGATCAGCGTGGGGGCAGAGAATGGGCGTTGACGCCGCAATCCGGCGCGACGCCACTCCTGCAATTCTGCAGTCCCCGGAGAATCATCCCCATGAATCGCGCACGTGCGCGGTCAACGCAGCGCAGGTTGGGGGCCATTGACAGAGGCCCCTGCGGTGATTCTGTGAGGACAACTGGCCGAGTTCCCGATGACGTGGTTCAAACACGTTTTGCCTGTCGGGAATGGTCGGCGGCGTCTGCGGGGCGGGGGGGATTCTTCACCGAGGGTGGGGGGACCTCACAGACGGCCAGCGGGCGATCAAGCAGCACTGATCCGCGGGCACGCCCGATCTCGGGGGGACCTACATTCATGCTGCCGCTCAGCGGGCTGAGTCCACCATGTTGCACGGGGCGGCCGCCACAGGCGGCCGCCGAGCGCATGCGTGGACCCCCGACCGGAAGTGCAGCCAGAGCGGCGAGGAACACTCCGGGACACTGCTAGCCCCCTGCAAGTATTATTTTCCCAGAATCTTTTGTTTGGCTGAATGAAAGTAGCCCGTGCAGTGGGTCCCCGTGTCCTGGAGCTTCGTGATCTCCGCTGTCCACGTACGGAATTGGACCGTGAGGATGATGAGGTAGATTAAGGTAAACAGGATCAGCATGACAGCCAGGTGGGAGCGGAGTGGAACAATGGGGTGTCTCTGAAGGTTAGAGCCCCAATCCCAGGAATCATCCCACCAAGATCTGGCCTTGCATTCTTCATCTGTCGGGTGACAACCTGGGTTTGCTGTCGCCTAATGTCTCCGTTCATTCTACCATATTGTCACTATGCGCGACTCCCACCCTTTTCTTTTTTCTTTCAAATATGTTCGAACCCAACACAGCCTTCCCTTGGCTGAGGCTTGGAGTGGTCGGAACCTGTCTTCAACCACCTCCTTCTTAACGCAACCATATACTGGTTGAGGTTTGGCTTAATCAGCTGAACTTCAGGGCGGCCAGTTGTATACAATCTCGTCTCAGGAGCACAGAGGTTTGACCAGAGGAGTGGGGGGGGTGAATTGTAGGGCAGCCCAATTCCTTCACAGCAGCAATCGCCACAGGGTTGCTAAGCGTCAATAGCATGTGGGGTCGGTCCAAAGGGACCTCTGTAGGAGAGTGAAGAAGAGGATGAGTTATGACCTGAGTCGCTGAATACATTTTTGGCCCCACAACCAAACGGTGAGGTGTGGGCAACGGTTTTGGATTGTGACTTGCCCAAGTGTTTGGTACTGTAAGTAGCGATTCCAGATAGTGGGAGTCAGAGGGAAAGAGGGTTAGAGGTGAGAGAGGTGCGTATAGGCCACAGTGGGTGAAGAATGTGTGGGGTCTCCACGTAGGGCGGAAAAATGCCGCAACTCCACTACCAGAGTGTGTTGAAGAACTGGACAAGTGTGTATTCCAAGGAAGGGGCTACTTCCTAGGTCTGAACAGAATGATGGCTGGTAGCGGCAGGAACGCGATGGCGATGTGTTGGGTGTCCAATGACAGATAACAGGACGAGGGAGGGTGTGTGATTGGTGAGGGGCTACCTCCTAGTCTGTGATAGATGGGGTGATCTCCACACACAGCGACGGTGAAGATTCGACTCTGATCAGGACGGGGATGGGGGGGGGGGGGAAGATGGTCAGGGAGTGAATATAAACGTGGGTTGATCCCAGTGAAATACACAAGGGGAAGTGTGCAGGTAGTGAACATGCCAATTGCTCTGAGTAGTGGGGGACAATCGTGGAGTTGCGTGGCAGGCAACAATGTAGCATGGGTTGGTAGTCTGTTATCCGTGAATGGAAAGATGGCTCAGATTGAGTGCTGATGATGAAGGTGCTCTCAGAGTCTGATCAGTGAGAAGCGATGGATAGTGCGAGTTACAGAGAACGTGCAGGGAGGAGAAGAAGGGATAGGGAGACAATGGTGAAACAACAGACAAACAAAGAAGATTAGCGTGTGTGGAGCACAGATGATGGGGCAGGTTCCATCAGAAAATCGTGTGCCATGCTTATTGGGAGGCGTCCGATTGTCATCATCTGGACACCTCAGAATATTTGTGCTCCACACACCTCAGGACACTGTGCAGGTTACAGTTGAGTTATAGGGGCTAGGGCACAGACTGTGTGTATATTTTTGCACAATAAACACCTGTTACCACCGTTAAAACTTGCCTCAATGCTCTGTCTGCTTGTGTGGGGGTGGGCTGGTCAGGGCTGGTCGGGGCGGCGGGGCCAGGGGAGCAGGCGATCAGTGCATGCACCGTGGGTGGACCACGCTCCCCATCCTCCCTCCACCCACACCCCAGGGATTCAACGGGGCCATGTGATGGACAGGCCAGCTCGCATGCAGGGATCACCCAGGTGGTAGGTGTTACATGAGTCAGACGATGTCATACGATGTGGAGCACCAGAGCTCATTGCAGAGTGGGTTGTCATCATCTTTCATCCCGTGGACCAGACCCGCTGCCACTGCCACCTCCACCCCCCCCCCCTCCCCCTCCCCCTCCCAGCACATAACGCCGCAGGTATGTATAATGGAGGGGGTGTGCATGCGGGCGGTTTGGCAGTGTGGGAGGTGAGGGTGTGTGGGTCTGGGATGTGGTGTCCATCCCCCTGGCCAGCAACCCCCCCTTCTCCACCCCGTCCCTCCTAGTCAGTGAACCTGGAGGCGATCAGAGTGTCCCGTGCGCATTGGCCCTGGCGATGATGTCGTGCGGCCTGCCCGGGCCCCATGTCCCCTCATCGTCCTCCATCCTCCTCCTCCAGCACATCACCCCTCTGCTGTGCGATGTTATTCAGGATGCAGCAGGCCACGACAATGCAGGCAGCCCTCTCAGTATCATACTGGTGGGCATTCCAGAGCGGACCAGGCACCTGAAGCGCATCTTCAGGATGTTGAAGCACTGTTCGATCACACTCCTGGTTGCTGTATGGGTATCATAGCGGGGCATCGTAGCGGGACTCCGCATCGGTCTGGTTTCACCGGATAGGTGTCATCAGCCATGGCCAAGCAGGTAATCCCTGTCGCCCATGAGCCAACCCCTCAGCCAGGGGAGGGTGCCCCATGAACATGTCAGGAGTCACCGAGTGTGCCAGGATGAAGGAGTCGTGCACAATGCCTGGGTATCGGGCACAGAGGTGAATGATGTGCAGCTGATGGTCACAGATAAGCTGGATGTATCCCCTTTGGTTAGTGTAGAACAGCCGGTTATCCGCTGGTGCCCGTAGGGTAACATGCATCCCATCAATCGCCCCCTTGTCAAGGGGCAACCCGGCGATGGCAGTGAATCCCACTGCCCGGGCATCCTGGTGGGCTCGGTCCACATGGAACTGGATATATTAAGGCGCCTCCGCATATAGAGCCTCCATGACAGCGCGGATGCACCTGTCTACCCAGGTCTGTGAGATCCCAGACAGGACCCCACTCAACGACGGGAAGGACCCCGTGGCATAGAGGTTCAGGGCAATCATCACCTTGACAGTCACCGGGAGCGGGTGTGCCACCTCCCGGTGCCAGGTGTGCCATCATCTGGCAGATGTGTCGCACTGTCTCTCTGCTCATCCGGAGTCTCCAACAGCATGACCGGTCCGTCAGGTCCTCGAATTACAGGCCCTGCCGAGACACACGAGACTTCATGCGGTGCCTCCTTGGCACCTCCTCCTCCTGGGCCCTCCAGCGTGTGCGACTGCCACCTGCCCCTCTGCAGCCTGATCCTCTGCAACACATTCCTCTGCAGCCCGTTCTGCTGCTGCCCACTCCGCTGCTGCAGCTTCCCCCTCCTCCCTGAGCTGCTCCCGCTCAAGCAGCCGCAGGGCATCTCGCAGAGCAGTGGCCATCACCACGGCGGCCAGTATTGCTGGTTGATGGCCAAATGCCATTGTCTGCAGGGGGTGGAAGGCCAACATGTTAGCATGGCACATACTCCCGTGCCAAACCAGGTTTGATGGTCTACACGGTGGCCCCAGTTGCCACTGCGGGCCCCGCACCCCTGCCCCATCGGTATTTGGCTCCGTCGGTGCCTGGTCCTGGCACCCTATCCTGCCAGAGGTACCATTGGCTGGCACTGCCCTCATTAGGGACTGCCTTGTGTTTGGCTTTGGTGGTGCCCCGGGTGGCTGCCGGTTGGCGGCGTGTTTGGGGGTGGGCGGGCGTGCTGTGGCGGGGGGTGGAGTGCGGGGGTGTGCGCACCCATACTGCCGGTGTCACTGTGTAGAGCCAGGAGCCGAGGTGAGTGTTCAATGGGTGCGCAGCAAGACGGCCGCCGTAATGGCGGTCCCAGTCCTGTGGGGGGGCACCCCAGCTGCTCGGCCTGCCCCCCCTCCCCCTCTGCTCCCCCGGCCCTGGCAAGGGTTCCCCACACTCCAGCCAGCAAGGCTGGTGTCCGGGCCGGCAGCCTGCAGTCATTCCACGCCATTTCCTACCTCCTCTCTCTCGCTCAGCAGCCACAACGCCAGGATCACGATTTTTAAAACCACAAGTGAATGACGTCGGCGAGAACTCAGCCCATCGGACGCGGTGAATCTCTGAGGCCCCGGAGAATAGGGTGTCAGGCCCGCTAATGATATGCCTACTGTACTTTACCCCGCATGGCGAGCAATGCATTTACACCATTTTCAAGTGCCAGAGCATCCCCATTTGGTGTCAAATCGGTGCCTACCGCGATTTCGGCGTCGGAAGCTATTCTCCACCCATTCGCGTTTTGCAATGTTGTCATCGGCCAGAGTCTTTGATATCCTCACATGGCTACCAGGACGCTCCAGCCTCATTGAGCTGGGGGTCCACTCAGGTTTGGAATGCAGTAAATGCATTGAGTACACATGTTAATTAAAGTGAGAGACACAGACCTCAGGCTGTGTATCTAAAATTTCAACACACGAATATTCCAAAGTTACATGCTGTCTGTTAATCAAACATGTTTGCATTTTACACCAGATAACTCAGAATCATCCTGGCGATCAGCAGAACACTGAAGCAGAATTCAGCTTGTGATGGTGTACGATGAGAGATAAGGTTGAGGATCTACATTCCATCTCACATCGTCTGACTGATCCATGCTCCTGTCCTCCAGCTAGGATTCGTTGGTACATTACCCCATCCTGATCTTCCAGAATCAATTGAATGCCAGCCTCTTTCTGACTAGGTCCCTGTAAGATAAATCTATTTCCTGATCAACAGTCAGCTCATCACAGATTATCAACAAGGAATGGATAAGAACTCTTATATTCTTCATGCCTGTGGTATATCAGACCTCCCAACCTCTCAATCCAAGACAATTTGTCAGCCACAAATCCAGAATGAAAAACAAACAGCTCAACCCACCCCCCACGGGATTGGTTCTTGGCCCCAAGCATCTCCTCACGGGATTGGTTCAGGGCTCCAAGCATCTCCTCACGGGATTGGTTCAGGGCTCCAAGCATCTCCTCACGGGATTGGTTCAGGGCTCCAAGCATCTCCACACGGGATTGGTTCAGGGCTCCAAATAACTCCTCACGGGATTGGTTCAGGGCTCCAAGCATCTCCTCACGGGATTGGTTCAAGGCACCACCCCTTTCCCCATGGGATTGGTCTTGTTGTGAATGCTAATCAGATCAAAATAAAAAAGCGGAATAAATATGTATGTGATCATTGTGGGAGAGACTGCTCGAAACCCAGTGTCTTGGAGAAACATATTCGTTGTCACACTGGTGAACGGCCATTCCCATGCACAACTTGTGGGATTTCCTTTAAAACCCAGAGTAATCTGTATAAACACAGAAGAACCCAAACACATGTGAATAATTGTCACCTGTTAACAGAATTGGAGAGAAGCAGTGAGTCAGGAGCAAGTGTCCCTGACCTGTCAATGAACCATATGCCTGATGGCAATTCAGCTCCAAATCCTCAGCTGGAAGCTGAGCAGATTGGAGACCGAGACTGTTACAGTGAGGTACTGGTCGCCAACTCCAATAACATAAACTATTCCGGACACCGGGCCTTCCCAAATGTTGTGCCCTGGGGCAGGGTTTGGAGCGGGATTTCCACTGTGAAGAAAAAAGAGAACGAGGTGATTGATGGAGAGAAATGGGATATTCAGCTGCACAAGGGTTCAACTGGAAACCGACAGATGGTTTTACAGAGACAGCAGGCAACTTATTTTGCTAAACAGTGGGTCTACAAGTCTTCAAGTTCCAGTGTACAAACAAATGAAAGCACAGATTCTGGCTACTTTTCCCATTCTGACAGTGCTGATCACCAGCCATCCTCAGCACGCTCACTACAATACACTGATACTGAGGCAGAAAAAGCCTCTCAGTCAAGCCAATGCGTGGTCAGTTTTGAGCAGTGTGCTCTTGGATCGATTGGAAATGATGTAACAGTCCAAGGAATGGACAAGGATCAACTTGGGAAGTGGGAGCTGGGGGAACGGATCTCAAAGCTAATCTCCGATAATAAGGCCGTAGTTGATGACAAACGGTTAGAAAATGTGCGGCCAAGAAAGACAGTTATTTCAAAGCAAGGGAGTATTGATTTACCAATGCCGTATACATTTAAGGATTCCTTTCACTTTGACATGAAGTCTACTCAGGTTAATAAGAGATCAAACATTTCCTCTGATTTACCCAAGCCCATATCACCATCACCTGGCAAATTACAGCAAGTGTTCCTCTCATTGCCTTCTCATGTTAATTCTACTGTTGATTGTTTACCAGTTACAAGGAGCAATTCCACACCACCCGGGGAGGGCAGTTTGTTATCCAGTAAAATAGCCAACACTTTAAGCTCTCAGCTAGAGAAGCATTGTTTGCAGAGGATGCCTTCTACTGCATTACACAGGAAGAGCTCACAGTCAAGGTCACTGGACTCCCATCCCTCATACCATCGAACGCTGGTCAGGCAAACTGCGCTCGAGGATTCACCAGGAAGTAGTCCTGTTGTGGACGGGTTCATCACTGTTGGTGAAGGAAACCCCAATGTTACTGGAGTTCTGCAGGTATCAAAAAACAAGCACACATCCTTAGAAAAGAAAAACAGCCAGAAAAAGCTGAAAAAATTCTCTCAGGAGAGATGGTCGATATATGGGGAGGAGACATTTAGAAAGAAATATCAAGAGGTAAAGAGAACCATCAGTTCCTCGCCTGTCCTACAATGTGGCATCCAACTCGCACAGATTCACACAATGAACTGTGCCAATTCTGACATGGCGCCGTCCAAGGGCACCTCCGTCCTGTCTGAAAATCTACAATCCAGCTCACTGGCCTCGCCTTCAACCCACAAAAGCCCTGTTCGCAAACACCTTCCAGATCCATTGAGTTTGAGCTCAGTGAAGGTCACAACCTTCAACAGCCAAATGTTTCAGACACATTTTTTACAAAGAAATGTTGACAGGTTGACTAATCCAGCTCCTTGTGCTGATGCTAAAAATACTCCACTGATCGAGGACAGTGCTTGCAAAGTGCCTGTTATTAAAATATCCAGCTCCACAGAGCTGCTGAACATGGGTGAAGGATTGGACAATATAAATCCACCAGATGCGGCTGAGGAAATCGCTAGCTACAGAGTGAAGAGTCTTCCTCCACTACAGCCATCATTTGCATCTATCACCCAGAAAGGAAAAGACCCCAAAAGATCGATCCAGAGAAATTTCTCACACCCAAAGCTGTTGAGGCAACACAGCATTCTTGTTCCGGAGAGTCAAACCATACAAGGTTCTATAAGAACAAGGAAGCAGCAAGCAAGCCAGGCTGAAGAATTTAACAGTGCAGATAGCGATTATGGTGTCTCATCAGAAAAACCTCCCATAAAGAAGCAAAGAATGAAATTAGCTGATATTGGATGCCCAACCGAGGCGCTACAGTTGGGCTCTGATTTAGCAAATGCCACTATTCCTGCACAGTCATCTCAGTTGGCTGGTGCCTTGGCTTCAGATGGTTGTCCTGGGGACCTTCAAGTTACCAACCCCCCAAAGCAGCCGTCACCAACTGTCCGAGTCAGCCTCACTGACCTCGGCCAGGCATCCTGTGCGAAGTTAGTGTCAACTTCTACATCTGTTCAACAGCTGCCTTCACCTCCACTGGGCAGAACACAACAAAAAGATGGCAGTGATAGAAATACGATCACAAATTCTCCATCACTATCAGACACAGTGGGAATTCAGGCAAATCAGATTGACAAAACTATACACAAACCCCAAAGTGTTACACTAGTACTTGCCAAGGTCAAAGTTCCTCACTTGCAAAAGCAACATTTTCTTCCAAAATATCAACTCAAATGGACCAAGAAGGAACTGACTGGACAATGCTCTGTACTGACTACACAATCTCCAGTTACCATCAATGATGCTCAGCCATCTGAGTGGGCTCTATCTAGGACATCCCATCATACACAGCACACAGCAGAGCAAACAGTCCAGTCCTCATTTACTTCTGACCAAACCGGCAATGAAGCGAAGAAAATTGAAAGATGTGAAAAATGTGAATGCTCCTTTCCTGTCTCTGATCCGTTATCATCAACAGCCATTGTCACCAATCTTATTCACTTAATGAACAAGAGAGTTAAGTGGCCAATTGACAGTCAATCTGTTTACAAACATCAGGATGTACACTGGTCAGAAGTTAGCAGACTACAGAGAGGAAGATGGGCTCCGGTTTGTAACATTGCACATTCTTTATTAGGGCAATGCCAACAGAGTTCCAGCAATGACAAAATAAGTGGAGAGCTGGATTGGTCAAAGATTGCAGGATTAGAATCTGAGAAACTCATGTGTGTTTCAGGTAGTCCGAGATCCCATCAGTGTCTCCAATGCAGATCAGTGAGCGAGCAAAGCAGCATGATCCCACTGACTGACGTAGACTCCCAACATGCTCCCTTTCAGAAGATGAGCACTCAGCCTGAGCTCACCTGGTGTTACCTGGGAAAGACTGTGCCCTTACACAGCCAGCAGACAGACAAGACCACTTCAGTCTATGCTACTTGGAGCAGATGTGAAAGCACCTCAGATACACCAAGCCTGGGAATGAAGGATCTCTTTCTTGTAAACAAACTGCAGCAGAAAGGCCGGGATACTCGCGTCCAATCAGTAAGTTCACGTTCAAACTTTCCCTTCGAGATTCATGTCATGATTCCATTCTTCCTACCCTTTGTCTATACTCTGCCTTATTCAGGCTGTGGACTCCTCTCAGGGCTCCCATGTTCAGCTCTATACTGATCTCCATCCACTGTCTCCTGGCTACAGAGACTGACATGGTGATGATGGGATCTATCTCACATTTCACCCAGACAGTGACAGACTCAGTCAGTCCCGATTCCCTAGATTGCCAGTTCAGAGCCTCCTAAACGACTGGAGATGTGGATAAGATGCCAGGTTTTCTGAGCTCGAACACAGATGGACGATTTTCTCTTCTGGATGCAGAAAGGTCATTTTCTGCCTGTGTCCTGAGCATAGAAGCTAGAACAGTACAGCACAGAACAGGTCCTTTGGTCCTCGATGTTGTGCCGAGCCTTGCCCGAAACCAAGATCAAGCTATCCCACTCCCTGTCATTGTGGTGTGCTCCATGTGCCTATCCAATAACCGCTTGAAAGTTCCTAAAGTGTCCGACTCCACTAACACAGCAGGCAGTCCATTCCACACCCTAACCACTCTTTGAGTAAAGAACCGACCTCCCTCCAAGATCTCCCACCCTGAACCTTATAGTTATGGCCCCTTATAACAGCTACATCCACCAGGGGAAATAGTCTCTCAACGTCCACTCTATCTATCCCCCTCATCATCTTCTAAAGCTCTATTAAGCCGCCTCTCATCCTCCTCCGCTCCAAAGAGAAAAGCCCTAGCTTCCTCAACCTTTCCTCATAAGACCTATCCTCCAAACCAGGCAGCATCCTGGTAAATGTCCTTTGCACCCTTTCCAATGCTTCCACCTGAAAATAAAAAAATGAAAATTGCTTATTGTCACAAGTAGGCTTCAAATGAAGTTACTGTGAAAATCCCCTAGTCGCCACATTCCGGCGCCTGTTCGGGGAGGCTGGTACGGGAATTGAACCATGCTGCTGACCTGCTTGGTCTGCTTTAAAAGCCAGCTATTTAGCCCTGTGCTAAACCAGCCCCTGTAGTGAGGTGATCAGAACTGTACACTCAATATTCCAAATGTGGTCTCACCACGGTCATGTATAGTTGCAGCATAACCCCACGGCTCTTAAACTCAAGCCCCCTGTTAATAAACGCTAACACACAATAGGCCTTCTTCACGGTTCTATCCACTTGAGTGGCAACCTTCAGAGATCTGTGGACATGAACCCCAAGATTTCTCTGTTCCTCCACATTCCTCAGAACCCTGCCGTTGATCCTGTAATCCGCATTCAAATTTTTCCTTCCAAAATGAATCACCTTGCACTTATCAGAGTTAAACTCCATCTGCCATTTTTCGGCCCTGCTCTGCATCCTATCAATGTCTCTTTGCAGCCTACAACAGCCCTCCACCTCATCCACTACTCAATCAATCTTGGTGTTATCAGCAAATTTACTGACCCACCCTTCAGCCCCCTCCTCCAAGTCATTGATAAAAATCGCAAATAACAGAGGACCCAGCACTGATCCCTGTGGTACACCGCTGGTAACTGGTCTCCAGTCTGAAAATTTTCCATCCACCACCACCCTGTCTTCTATGTGATCGCCAGTTACTTATCCAATTGGCCAAATTTCCCTCTAATCCACACCTCCTTACATTCTTCATGAGCCGACCATGGGGAACCTTATCAAACGCCTTAATAAAATCCATGTATATGACATCAACTACTCGACCTTCATCTACACACTTAGTTACCTCCTGAAAGAATTCAAACAAATTTGTGAGGCAAGACTTACCCTTCACGAATCCGTGTTGACTATCCCGGATTAAGCTCCATATTTCCAAATGGTTATGAATCCTATCCTTCAGGACCTTTTCCATTAACTTACCGGCCACCGAATTAAGACTAACCGGCCTATAATTACCAAGGTCATTCCTATTCCCTTTCTTGAACAGAGGAACAACATTTGCCACTCTCCAGTCCTCTGGCACTATCCCCATGGACAGTGAGGACCCAAAGATCAAAGCCAAAGGCTCTGCAATCTCACCCCTTGCCTCCCAAAGAATCCTAGCATATATCCCATCTGGCCCAGGGGACCTGTCGACTCTAAGGTTTTTCAAAATTGCTAATACATCCTTCCTCAGAACATCTACCTCCTCCAGCCTACCCGCCTGTATCACACTCTCATCCTCAAAAACATGGCCCCTCTCCTTGGTGAACACTGAAGAAAAGTATTCATTCAACGCCTCTCCTATCTCTTCTGATTCCATACACAAGTTCCCACTACTGTCCTCGACCGGTCCTAACCTCACCCTGGTCATTCTTTTATTTCTCACATAAGAGCAAAAAGCCTTGGCGTTTTCCTTGATCCGACCCGCCAAGGACTTCTCATGCCCCCTCCTAGCTCTCCTAAGCCCTTTTGTTCGCTCATTCCTTGCTGGCTTGTAACCCTCAAGCGACCCAACTGAACCTTGTTTTCTCATCCTTACATACTCTTGCTTTTTCCTCTTGAGAAGACATTCAACCTCTTTTGTGAACCATGGTTCCCTCACACGGCCATTTCATCCCTGCCTGACAGGGACATACCTATCTAGGACACGCAGTATTTGTTCCTTGAACAAGCTCCACTTTTCATTTGTGCCTTTCCCTGACAGTTTCTGTTCCCATCTTATGCTCCCTAATTCTTGCCTAATCGCATCATAATTATCCCTCCCCCAATTATAAACCTTGCCCTGCCGTATGGCCCTATCCCTCTCCATTGCAATAGTGAAAGACACCGAATTGTGGTCATTATCTCCAAAGTGCTCTCCCACAAACAAACAGTTGGCCCGATTCATTACCCAGTACCAAATCCAATGTGGCCCCACCTCTTGTCGGCCTTTCCACATATTGTGACAGGAAACCCTCCTGCACATACTGTACAAAAACTGCCCCATCCGAACTGTTCGACCTATAAAGGTTCCAATCAATATTTGGCAAGTTAAAGTCACCCATGACAACTACCCTGAGACCTCCACACCTATCCATAATCTGTTTTGCAATTTCTTCCTCCACACGTTTACTTTAGTGATGGAAAGGGATAGGTATATACCGCAGGGCAAGAGTTATATCGGTGGAAAGGCAATTATGATGCGATAAGGCAGGTCTTAGGATGCATCGGATGGAGAGGAAAACTGCAGGGGATGGGCACAATGGAAATGTGGAGCTTGTTCAAGGAACAGCTACTGCGTGTCCTTGATAAGTATGTGCCTGTCAGGCAGGGAGGAAGTGGTCGAGCAAGGGAACCATGGTTTATTAAGGCAGTCGAAACACTTGTCAAGAGGAAGAAGGAGGCTTATGTAAAGATGAGACATGAAGGTTCAGTAAGGGCACTCGAGAGTTACAAGTTAGCTAGGAAGGACCTAAAGAGAGAGCTAAGAAGAGCCAGGAGGGGACATCAGAAGTCTTTGGCAGGTAGGATCAAGGATAACCCTAAAGCTTTCTATAGATATGTCAGGAATAAAAGAATGACTAGGGTAGGAGTAGGGCCAGTCAAGGACAGTAGTGGGAAGTTGTGCTTGGAGTCCGAGGAGATAGGAGAGGTGCTAAATGAATATTTTTCGTCAGTATTCACACAGGAAAAAGACAATGTTGTCGAGGAGAATACTGAGATTCAGGCTACTAGACTAGAAGGGCTTGAGGTTCATAAGGAGGAGGTGTTAACAATTCTGGAAAGGGTGAAAATAGATAAGTCCCCTGGGCCGGATGGGATTTATCCTAGAATTCTTTGGGAAGTTAAGGAGGAGATTGCTGAGCCTTTGGCTTTGATCTTTAAGTCATCTTTGTCAACAGGAATAGTGCCAGAAGACTGGAGGATAGCAAATGTTGTCCCCTTGTTCAAGAAGTGGAGTAGAGACAACCCCGGTAACTATAGACCAGTGAGCCTTACTTCTGTTGTGGGCAAAATCTTGGAAAGGTTTATAAGAGATAGGGTGTATAATCATCTGGAAAGGAATAATTTGATTAGACATAGTCAACACCGTTTCATGAAGGGTAGGTCGTGCCTCACAAACCTTATTGAGTTCTTTGAGAAGGTGCCCAAACAGGTGGATGAGGGTAAAGCAGTTGATGTGGTGTATATGGATTTCAGTAAAGCATTTGATAAGGTTCCCCACGGTAGGCTACTGCAGAAAATATGGAAGCATGGGATTCAGGGAGATTTAGCAGTTTGGATCAGAAATTGGCTAGCTGGAAGAAGACAAAGGGTGGTGGTTGATGGGAGGTGTTCAGACTGGAGTCCAGTTACTAGTGGTGTACCACAAGGATCTGTTTTGGGGCCACTGCTGTTTGTCATTTTTATAAATGACCTGGAGGAGGGCGTAGAAGAATGGGTGAGTAAATTTGCAGATGACACTAAAGTCGGTGGAGTTGTGGACAGTGCAGAAGGATGTTACAAGTTACAGAGGGACATAGATAAGCTGCAGCGCTGGGCGGAGAGGTGGCAAATGGAGTTTAATGCAGAAAAGTGTGAGATGATTCATTTTGGAAGGAATAACAGGAAGACAGAGTACTGGGCTAATGGTAAGATTCTTGGCAGTGTGGATGAGCAGAGAGATCTCGGTGTCCATGTACATAGATCCCTGAAAGTTGCCACTCAGGTTGAGAGGGTTGTTAAGAAGGCGTTAGCTTTTATTGGTAGAGGGATTGAGTTTCGGAGCCATGAGGTCATGTTGCAGCTGTACAAAACTCTGGTGCGGCTGCATTTAGAGTATTGCGTGCAATTCTGGTCACCGCATTATAGGGAGGATGTGGAAGCATTGGAAAGGGTGCAGAGGAGATTTACCAGAATGTTGCCTGGTATGGAGGGAAGATCTTATGAGGAAAGGCTGAGGGACTTGAGGCTGTTTTCGTTAGAGAGAAGAAGGTTAAGAGGTGACTTAATTGAGGCATACAAGATGATCAGAGGATTGGATAGGGTGGACAGTGAGAGCCTTTTTCCTCGGATGGTGATGTCTAGCACGAGGGGACATAGCTTTAAATTGAGGGGAGATAGATATAAGACAGACGTCAGAGGTAGGTTCTTTACTCAGAGAGTAGTAAGGGTGTGGAATGCCCTGCCTGCAACAGTAGTGGACTCGCCAACACTAAGGGGATTCAAATGGTCATTGGATAGACATATGGACGATAAGGGAATAGTGTAAATGGGCTTTAGAGTGGTTTCACAGGTCGGCGCAACATCGAGGGCTGAAGGGCCTGTACTGCGCTGTAATGTTCTATGTTCTATGTAAAAATGATGTCTTCATGAGAAAATGGAGACATTTACATATGCAGGTCGATGAAAAGTGGGCAGATGTTCATCAAGTGGTATTGTCGGTAGGGTATAGGAAGGAGGTGTTGCGAGTAGCACATGAGGTACCAATCGGAGGTCATTTGAGAGTAAGGAAAACTCAAGTTAAAATACAAAAACATTTTTATTGACCTAAACTACGTAGAAATGTAGTTAAATTTTGTCGATCATGTCACACATGTCAAGTGATAGGGAAACCTCAAGTGGTGATAAAACCAGCGCCCTTAATACCCATTCCAGCATTTGCGGAATCTTTTACAAGGGTCTTCATTGATTACGTAGGACCGCTTCCTAAAACGAAAGGTGGGAATCAATATCTTTTGACTATAATGAATCTGTCTACTCGGCTTCCAGAGACCATTCCAGTACGCGATATTACAGATAAAAAGATTGTGGAGGCGTTACTTAAATTATTTACTAGATATGGACTACCCACAGAAATACAATCGGATCAAGGATCAAATTTTACCTGAAAGTTATTCAAGGAAGTTATGAATAGGTTAGGAATAAAACAATTTGAATCAACTGCGTACCATCCAGAATCACAGGGAGAGTTAGAAAGGTGGTATCAGACGTTCCTCAAATTGAATTGGATAATGAGGATGTGAGCAGTTTTGGGCCCCGTATCTAAGGAAGGATGTGTTGGCATTGGAAAGGGTTTAGAAGAGGTTCACAAGAATGATCCCTGGAATGAAAAGCTTGTCATCTGGGAACGGTTGGGAACCCTGCTTCTGTACTCGTTAGAGTTTAGAAGGATGAGGGGGGATCTTATTGAAACTTAACAGGATACTGCGTGGCCTGGATAGACTGGACATGGAGAGGATGTTTCCACTTGTAGGAAAAACTAGAAGCAGAGGACACCATCTCAGACTAAAGGGACGATCCTTTAAAACAGAGATGAGGAGGAATTTCTTCAGCCAGAGGGTGGTGAATCTATGGAACTCTTTGCCGCAGAAGGCTGTGGAGGCCAAATCACTGAGTGTCTTTAAGACAGAGATAGATAGGTTCCTGATTAATAAGGGAATCAGTGGTTATGGGGAGAAGGCAGGAGAATGGGGATGAGAAAAATATCAGCCATGATTGAATGGCGGAGCAGACTCGATGGGCCGAGTGGCCTAATTCTGCTCCTATGTCTTATGGTCTTAAAACATATTCCGATCCTCGAGTTGACGCAATCACCCGAAAAAGACGCCTCGGTGCCAGGTGCGAGCGGGACACCCTGGTGCAATTTTGCTACCTTGAGACGTTCGTTTTCTCAACGCCGGGGGGCTTTAGCCGCTCCCTAAGCTCAGGGTCATTGGGCGGTGGTGACATGGAGGGCCCCCCTCTCCGTCGTAGCCTCCGACGTCGGGCATCTCCATCCCGGAGGGTTTTCCGGAATTGTTCCAATGTCGCAAGAGGAGGGGAGGTGAGCTCTGTGAGGGTTTCCTCTGGGCCGAGACCCCGAGAGGAGCCCGTGAGGAACCTGTTTGTCGGCAATCAGGGGTGGGATCAAGGCAGACCCAGGGCTGGTTGGTGGGTCTGTGCCGTCCGCCACACTCAATGGGGCAGAGGACTCGGTCCTAGACGGCAACTGCCTGAAGGAGGACGGCTGATCGGTGGGGGGCACAGGGGATGATTTTGAGTCCATCTGCAGCGAGGTCTCCCTCGTACCCAACACCGAGTCTCCCTTCATCCCCCAAGGGGAACTCCGGGATTTTCTGCATGCAAACCCTGGTCGCCGAAACCGATTGCAGCTAGTCCTCGACCGGTGGCCGGACATGGCTGCTCATCCGGTCTTCCCAAGCCTATGTTAAAAAGGAGACAAGGACGGGACTGAGCAGCGCTGGCTTAAATCTTTCCTTGCTGGACTCCAGCGGAAGCGGAGGGGCTCGGGCTCCTCTCTGCTCCCTCCGAGCACTGAAAAGGTGAAGGTGACGGTAGCACTTTACAGCTGACATGGAGGTAACCATAGACAGCCTCAACATCGATGGCAGCATGGACGGGCTCCGCAGATTCCAGAACTTCTCGGTCCTCCGGGACGGAACGCATGCGGCGTGCTTCCTGCAAGAAACCCACACCGCTCCGGCAGACGAAGCCACGTGTCTCCTGGAAGGGGGGGGGGGTCTACATGAGTCACCAGACCTCATGTTCAAGTGGGGTGGCTATCTTGTTGGCCCCGCACCTTTAGCCAGAGATCTTGGGGGTCAAGGAGCCAGTGCTAGGCCCGCTGCTGCACCTAACGGTGCAGCGAGGGAATAGAGGTACTTCACTTTTTGAACGTCCTACGCTCCCCAGGCTGGCCAGCAGCAGACGACTTTCTTCAAGCAAGTGCCTACTCATCTTGGCACCATCTCCGCAGGCAAATGCATCGGCCTGTGGGGGGGTAATTATAACTGCACCCTCGGGGCAAAGGACAGCCTCAGTAACCAGTGCTCCTCTCGCAGTGGTGAAGTTAAGGAACCTGGTCGGATTCTTGGACTTGGTGGACGTCTGGCGGACTCTCCATCCTGACTCCAGCATCTTCACCTTTCTGAGGTCTGGGGTGGGAGCGTCCAGAATAGACTGCCTCTACATTTCAAGGGCATACCTGCCCCATGTTCCGATGGCCTCTGTGCTGCAGTTGCTGCGCTCAGACCATGGTCTGATGTGGGCGGGGCTTGCTCTGTCTCGCGCCTAGTCGTGGCCCACGTACTGGCATTTTAACAACCTGCTGCTGGAGGACGAGTGGTTCCTGAGCTCGTTTCATCGTTTCTGGGCCGGCTGGAGATGGAGGCGGAGAGGCTTCCCTTCCTTGAGGCTATGGTGGGACATGGGCAAAACTCACTTGCATATATTCTGTCAGGAGTTTGCGAGGGGGATGACAAAGAAATGGAAATCCAAGGTCGAGGGGTTGGAGAGAGAGGTGCTCGATCTGGAGTCACGTCTCGGTCAGCCCGATGAGGACCCGGTTACTGACGCTGCTGGTTGGCGAGAGGTACCTCGTCTCGGATCCCTCTATAGACCCCTCTTCTCCCCGAATCTGTCCAGCGAGGATGCTTGCAGAGTTTTGTGGGAGGACTACCGCAGGTGGATCCACAGGGCATCGGGAGGCTTGATGCCCCTATAAGCCTGGGTGAGCTGACCGGTGCCCTCGACCATAGCCAGCCTCAACATCGATGGCAGCACCTCCCCCTCTTCAATCTCCTCACCTCACCTCCCTCCCCATCCTCACCTCCCTCCCCATCCTCACCTCCCATCCTCATCTCCCCTCTTCAATCCACTGCCCTCCTCACCTCCCTCCCCATCCTCACCTCCAATCCTCCTCACCTTCCTCTCCATTCTCAAGCCTCTCGCCCCCTTACCTCCTCCTCTCATTACCTCCATCCCCTTCCCCATCCCACTGCCCCTCCACAATCCCCATCTCTCCTCCCCACCTCACCTCCCTTCCCACGTCTCCTCATTACCACCCTTCTCCTTCTTGCCCAACCCCTCCTCACCTCCTTCCCCTTCCTACTCCTACCTCTCCTCACTTCTCTCCCCCCCACCCCCTCCTCACCTCCTTCCCCACCACTTCCCGTGTCCTCCTCCTCCCCACCCATTCCTCCTCCTCACCCCACCCACTCTTCACGCCCTCCCCCTCGATACCCCCTTCCCCTCCTCAACACCCCATGCCCTCCTTATCCCCCTACTCATCTCCCTCCCCAACCTCTCCTGCCTCCCCATTTGCATCCCTCAACCCCCATCTTGCAGCAAATTCTCACTCCCATTGTCACTGTAACACATTCTACCCATGTTCAGCACAGTCAACACACAGGTTGATGTCTCCACAGGTTTCCCTGAGCACTCGCTCTCGACACAAGTTGGTCCCCAGGTCACTGGTTACTGCCCAGGGAAGAAGGAGACGTGGTGGAAGCAAGTATCAAAGTGCAGGTAGCTCCACTGGAGGGTGAGTGTCCTGATTTTTTTTGTGTTGTGTTTGATTTCTGTGACTCTGTGCCTGCAGATGTGAAAGGATCTGATCTGGTCTATTGTTCCATGCTGCATTTTTCCATGCTGCATTGTTCCATGCTGCTCTGTTGCATGCGGCATTGTTCCATGCTGCATTGTTCCAAATTGCATTGTTCCGTGCTGCTATGCTCCAAGCTGCTATGTTCCATGGTGCATTGTTCCATGCTGCATTGTTCCTTCTTGCACTGTTCCATGCTGTTGTGTTCCATGCTGCAATATTCCATTCTGCAATGTTCCATGCTGCTGTGTTCCATGTTCCATTGTTATGCTGTATTATCCCATGCTACATTATTCCAAGTTGCATTGTTCCATGCTCCTTTGTCATTTCCTGCATTGTTCCATGTTGAATAGTTCCATGTTGCATTGCTCCATGCTGCTATGTTCTAAGCTGGCTTGTTGCATTGCTCCAGGTGTAGTGATATGCATCACTGTATATACACACGGGGTTAATGTAAATACACTACAACTAAGTAACCACGAGAAAGAGCACCAGAGATGTCATGACATGCAGACATGCAACCGATGGGTCATTAGAACAGGACACAACCAATGGATAATCAGGACACCCAGAGGTGGCATTGCCACAAGGGGGCACTACACGACCCATATAAAAAGGACAAGGCACACAGGCTCTGCCTCTTCCACCGGCAGAAACCAAGATAGCAGGGCCGGGCTGATTATCAGCAACATCACACCCTAGCACATGGGCGAGACCAAGCTTGTATAGTTAGCAGAATAGACTTGAGTTACTAGAGAGGCAGATTAGTAGAGTGTCGAACTCATTTAAGAGCATTGTTAATCATTCAATAAATACGTTAAACTTATCTCCGAGTCTGGAGCATCTTTCAGTAGAGCCTACGTCAAGTGGCAACTTATGTTACTAGCAATAACATAACACACACCAGGGTGCATTGCTCTATGCTGCATTATTCCATGCTGCTATGTTCCATGCTGTTATGTTCCATGTTGCATTGTGATGTCTGCATAGTTCTACGCTGCATTGTTTCATGCTGGTGTCTGGGGTTTTGCTGTATAACAGCAAAATGAGCTGCACTATCACTGAAACCCTACGAGACCCTTTAGCATCCCCGGCTGAGTAACCCTGGGCTGGATTCTCCGATTTTGTGCCGACGCCGGCGTGGGAACAGTGGCGTTTTATGACAGAAAAAATGGCCCAACAGCTGCACCGATTCAGCTACTTTAAAAGGGCTAGCACCATTGCCACGTGGAACACAATCAATTCCGAGCAAAACGCCGCCGGATTTGCCGGGTCATTAATTGGCGCACATGAGGCTCACACGCCTCAGCCGCACTTAAACGATCTATCCCCCCCACACACACCGTCCCAGTCAACAAGATGGCTGGAAGGAGAGCAGCGCCATGGTTCAGAGACGCTGAGCTGGACGCCATGGTTTAGAGACGCTGAGCTGGACACCCTCCTGGACGCCGTGGAGGATAGAAGGAAGACCTTGTACCTGGGCCCGGGAGGAAGGCCGCCACGCACTGCCATTCGCCGTCCTGGGCGAAGGTGGCAGATGCGCTCAGCGCTGTGGGAAACGTTGCCCGGACTGGCCAGCAGTGCCGGAAAAAACATCACAACCTCCTCAGTGCAGCCAGGATGGGTTGGCACACACCCGTCCCATACACCCGTAACCCTATCCTCCCCGCCCCCCCAGGACGGCTGAACCCCACCCTGCCCCACATGCCAGCACCCATGCCAGCCGCAATGGCCGGGTGTCCTGGCCACTGAGGCCACCATCTACCCGACCGCTGGGCTGCATGTGTCGGACCGTCTTAACGTGGCCAGCGGCCCGGAGGAAAGGGAAGTCATTGAAGTGGAGGTCGGCGGCGGGTGAGCAAGTGAGACCCTGCTTACTTGCGGATCCCCATGACACATGTGTGGAAACCCCCCCCCCCCCGCACACCCTCCTCAACCCACACCCCTGTGGTGAGCCACGTATGGCTGTTGTATATATTATTGTATTTACTCACTGTTACTGTTGTGTTGATGTTGCTGTTGGCTCCGGCTGTGGCTCTGCCCCTCTGAGAAGGTATATAACCCATCGATCCGGGACGGCCTCTCAGTGTGGGAGAAGCTACTGGTGGGCACATTCTAGCTGATTAAAACCACAGTTCTTGTTAACTACCGTTTCGACTGGATTGATTGGATTTAATCAGCTCCAATTTTTTAAATATGGAAGCAGTTTTAAAACCAGAACGCCTCGATCTTGACCCGCAGGCGCCGGAGTGTGGTAATATCAGGTATTGCAGTACCCGAGAGGCTGTAGACCATTGGGTAAGCCTAGCAGCTTACCATTGGCTGTTTGGTATGTGGCTCCGCCCTGACAGGCGGGGTATAAGAACAGGTGCCGTCCCAGCAGCCCTCATTCTGTACCGAAGATGCTGGGGAACAGATCAAGTCTATTAAAGCCTTCAGTTATGATACAACCTCGTCTTTGAGTTTAATTGATTGTGCATCAATTTAATAGACTACTCTTAAGCTGAAAGAATGGATCTCCGAATCAAGCAGGAGTGTCTACAACTCAGCCCCCACGCGGAGAACCTGGCGGCGATATTTAAGCACTGGCTGGCATGTTTTAAAGGCTACCTCGAGACAGCCAGAGGCACCCCCTCAGGAGAACAGAAACTGCATCTCCTGCACTCGAGAGTAAGTCCTGGAATCTTCTCCCTCATCGAGGAGGCGGAGGACTATGATAATGCGATCGAACTGTTAAAGGGACATTATATACGCCCTGTAAACCAGGTCTACGCACGTCACCTGCTTGCAAATAGACGGCAAAGCCCTGGGGAATCGCTGGAGGACTTCTACCGTGCACTGCTGGTGCTGGGCAGAAACTGTGGCTGCCCACAAGTTTCGGGCAGCGAGCACACACAACTTCTAATCCGGGATGCCTTTGTAGCAGGTATGAGCTCTTCAGAGATCCGCCAAAGACTTTTAGAAAAGGACACCCTGGGACTGAGAGAAGCACGGGCCCTGGCAGGGTCCATGGATGTTGCCTCCAGAAACGCGCAGTCCTATGCGCCCGACCGCGCAGCGGCCCCCTGGGTTGCGTGGCATCCCGCAGCGGCAGCCCCACTGACCTTCCCCATGTCCCTGCAGGCCTGCGCTGTAAGACGGCCCGCTAACTCTGTTGGGCCCCACTGTTTCTTCTGCGGGCAGGCGAAGCACCCCCGCCAGCGCTGACCAGCCCGCACCTCCACCTGCAAAGGGTGCGGCAGGAAGGGGCATTTTGTGGGGGTCTGCCAAGCACGAGCCGTGGCCGCGGTCTCCAACGACTCCGGACCGCCGCGGCAACCTTCCCCACAGGATTTTCCAGCTCATCAGAGACGCGGCCTCATACAAAGAGGCAGTGGAGCTGCTCAAATGACAGTTCGTGAGGCTGGTGAATGAGGTACTTGCTCGACACCTCCTGACCACCCGGCGTCAGTGCCAGGGTGAATCACTCGCTGAATACCTACGTGAACTGAGAAGTACTCGTCTGCAGTTGTAACTGCAGGACTGTCACAACGATCGAGCACGCGGAGCTGATGGTCCGGGACACCTATGTGGCAGGTGTCTGGTCCAGCTACATCCGGCAGCGGCTTCTAGAAAATGGGGCCCTCGACCTGGAGGAGACTGTGAAGCTGGCTACCTCGCTGGAAGTGGCCTTCCAGACCCTGGATGCCTTTCCATTCGACCACGCGGCATCCTCGGGGACGTCGGAGGCGCAGCCAAGGCGTGCCTCATTCCTACGCCGCGCGGCAGCCGTCCAGCTCCGGAGGACAATGCTGTTCCTTCTGCGGTCAGGGCCAGCATCCCAGGCAGCATTGCCCGGCTTGCAACTCCACATGTAACGAGTGTGACAAGAAGGGGCACTACGCAAAAGTATGCCTAGCTAAGCCTAAAAATCAAAATCAAAAACCAAAAGCCTGTCAAGCCCAGTCTGAGACTCACAGACCCCACAGCGTGGCATCGTGCCTGCCCGGAGCGCCCTCTGCTGACGCGTCACACGCCATGTGCAATCCATGGGGGCAGCCATCTTGTCTAATGTCATCAACATCAAACGCCATGTGCAATCCATGGGGGCAGCCATCTTGTCTGACATCATCGCGTCGAACGTCGAGTGCAATCCATAGGGGCAGCCATTTTGTCCGACTTAGTCGACGCTGTCATTTTGCGACCAGAACGACACTCATCGCCATCAACTCAGCTCCATTCAACTTGACCAGTCCCGGCCTTGCCATCTTCAAAGCTCGATGATGGCCATCAGCCTCAACGGGCAGGAGACGCCCTGCCTCTTCGACTCCGTGAGCACGGATAGCTTTGTCCACTCGGACATGGTGAGGCGCTGTTCCCTCTGATGCACAATCAATCACTACTGAAGCAAGATTGTAGTCCAATTGAAGGCTTTAATGAACAAATAGTTACCCCAGCAGCTCCGGTACAGAATGACTGCAGTGGATGGAACACAGACTCTTATGCTCCGCCTGCTGGGCGGAACCAGCAGGCAGGTTCTACCACTCATACTACAGTATAAGGTACATCCCACCTAGGTACCGCGATACCCCTAATATAGCCTACCGCATTCACCCCTGTTTAAAAAAGAGTCCGGTGGGTGGTGGTGGCAGAGGTTATAGCGGTCCCCTTCGGTGCCTTTACATGTAATACACATATTTACAGACAATTATTTACAAGGTCATTTTATAATGAAACTATCAGCCGGCGGTGATGCTGGCGCCGGCTCTGGCATCCGTGGCTCTGGGAGCGTGTCGTCTTCAGCTTCATCACGTCCGGATGGGGCCAGTAGGAGGACGGATCCTCCTGGGAAAGGGGGCTGCGGTGGTGTGCGCCGGTGAAAAAATGGTTGGGGTTGGTGGGGGTTGTGAGGATGGGGATGCAGCGGGGGCCAGATCCCGGAGGGAGACCGTGTCTTGTCGGCCGTCGGGGTGCGCCACATAGGCATACTGGGGGTTAGCATGGAGGAGATGTACCCTCTCGACCAGTGGGTCCGACTTGTGGGCCCGTACGTGTTTGCGGAGTAGGACGGGTCCGGGGGCTGCCAGCCATGTTGGGAGCGAGGTCCCCGAGGAGGACTTCCTAGGGAAGGCAAGGAGACATTCATGAGGTGTTTCGTTGGTAGTAGTGCACAGTAGTGATCGGATGGAGTGAAGTGCATCGGGGAGGACCTCCTGCCATCGGGGCACTGGGAGATTCTTGGACCGTAGGGCCAGTAGGACGGTCTTCCAGACCGTTCCGTTCTCCCTCTCTACCTGCCCATTTCCCCGGGGGTTGTAACTGGTCGTCCTGCTGGAGGAAATGCCCTTGCTGAGCAGGAATTGATGCAGCTCGTCACTGATAAAGGAGGACCCCCTATCGCTGTGTATGTAGGCGGGGAAACCGAACAGGGTAAAGATGCTGTGGAGGGCTTTAATGACGGTGGCAGCCGTCATGTCGGGACAGGGGATGGCGAAAGGGAACCGGGAGTACTCATCAATCAAGTTTAAGAAATATGTGTTGCGGTCGGTGGACGGAAGGGGCCCTTTGAAATCCACGCTGAGGCGTTCAAAGGAGTGGGAATCCTTCATCAGGTGCGCTTTCTCTGGTCTGCAGAAGTGCGGCTTGCACTCCGCGCAGATTTGGCAGTTTCTGGTTAATGAAAAAAATGAATGAAAATCGCTTATTGTCACAAGTAGGCTTCAATGAAGTTACTGTGAAAAGCCCCTAGTCGCCACATTCCGGCGCCTGTTCGGGGAGGCCGGTACGGGAATTGAACCGTGCTGCTGACCTGCTTGGTCTGCTTTAAAAGCCAGCCAGCCCTGTGCTAAACATCCCAGGTGAGGATCAGACGGGGTTCGTGAGAGGGAGGCAGCTCTTTTCAAACGTTACGGCCCTGACCTCCTCGATGGAGTAGGGCAGATTGTGGGTTTTAACAAAGTGGAAGAACCGGGTGACCCCTGGGTGGCAGAGGTTGTCGTGGAGGGTCCAGAGTCGGTCTACTTGTACACTGGCACAAGTGTGGCACAAGACAGGGCATCAGGAGTCTCGTTGAGCTTCCTGGGACAATACAAGATCTCGTAATTATAGGTGGAAAGCTCGATCCTCCACCGTAAGATCTTATCATAATTTTGCCCCGCTGTGCATTGTCAAACATGAAGGCTACCGACCGTTGGTCAGTGAGGAGAGTGAATCTCCTGCCGGCCAGGTAATGCCTCCAATGCCACACAGCTTCGACGATGGCTTGGGCCTCCTTCTCGACAGAGGATTGGCAGATTTCTGAGGCGTGGAGGATACGGGAGAAGAAAGCCACGGGTCTGCCCGCCTGATTGAGGGGGGCAGCCAGAGCTACGTCTGATGCATCGCTCTCGACCTGGAAGGGGAGGGACTCATCAATTGCGTGCATCGTCGCCCTGGCGATGTCTGTTTTGATGCGACTGAAAGCCTGGCGGGCTTCTGCCGATAGGGGAAAAACCGTGGACTGGATTAGTGGGCGGGCCTTGACGGCATTATTGGGGACCCACTGGTCGCAATAAGAAAAGAAGCCCAGGCAACATTTCAGGGCCTTGAGGCAGTGGGGGAGGGGAAACTCCATGAGGGGGCGCATGCGTTCGGGATCTGGGCCTATGACTCCATCATGCACTACGTAGCCGAGGATGGCTAGACGATCGGTGCTAAACACATCCTTGTTATAGGTTAAGTTAAGGATTTTTGCGGTATGGAGGAATTTGCGGATGTTGGTGTCGTGGTCCTGCTGGTCGTGGCCACAGATGGTGACATTTCGAGATACAGGAATGTGGCCCGCAAACCGTACCGGTCAACCATTCGGTCCATCTCCCGTTGGAAGACCGAGACCCAATTTGTGACACCAAAGGGAACGCTTAGAAAGTGGTAGAACCGCCCATCTGCTTCGAATGCAGTGTACTTGCGGTCGTCCGGGCGAATGGGGTAGGCTGATTTAAGGTCTACTGTGGAGAAAACCTTGTATTGCGCTATCTGGTTGACCATTTCAGATATGCAGGGGAGAGGGTACACGTCGAGTTGCGTATACCTGTTGATGGTCTGACTGTAGTCTATGACCATCCTATTGTGGTCAACCACTGTTGTACCTATATTAGAGGATGTACGGTAGAACCTGCACTACAGGTTCGCCTGTAGCCCCTGCCTGCTGGCTCTGCGGGAGGCGGGGTATAAATATGCGTGTTCTCCAGCTCGCAGCCATTTCGCCAGCTGATGTGGGAGGCCACACATCTGATCGCAATAAAGCCTCAGTTTGGATTCAACTATCGTCTTTAGTCCAATTGATCGTGCCTCAATTTATTGCTACCAGTTTCTAAGGATGGACCTCCATATTAAACCGGATCGCCTGCAGCTGGATCCGCACTCAAGCGACGCCAGAAAGGACTTCCAGCACTGGCTAGCTTGCTTCGAAGTATATATCAACGCGGCGCCAACCCCTGTTCCGGAGGCTCAGAAGATCCAGATTTTACATTCCAGGATGAGCTCCAAAGTCTTCCAGGATGCGTCGAACTACGCTGAAGCCATGACTCAACTCAAGGACAACTACGAGCAGAAGACGAACACGCTCTTCGCCAGGCACTCGCTCGCCACTCGCTCTCAACTACCTGGTGAGTCCATAGAAGACTTCTGGCGGGCCCTAGTCCCACTAGTCTGGGACTGTGACTGCCAGGACGTCACGGCCAAGGAGCACTCAGACCTCCTTATGCGGGATGCCTTTGTGACTGGAATTGGGTCAGATATCATGCGCCAGCGGCTCCTTGAAGGGGCTACGCGCGACCTCGCAGAGACTAAAACGCTAGCGCTCTCCATGACGGTCGCCCTGTGCAAAGTCCAGTCCTATGCCCCCAACCGCGCGGCCCACAACTCCTATGCTTCGTGGACCCCACAGACAAGCCGCCCCAGCGGGGGCGCTGCCCACCCAATATGCCTGTGCTACACGCCAGCTAGCGTCCCCGGGGGCCCCCGATGCTATTTTTGCGGCCAGCAAAAGCACCCCCGCCAGTGCTGCCCGGCCTTTGTAAGGCCTGCGGGAAGAAGGGCCACTTTGCCGCGGTGTGCCAGGCCCGCTCAGTAGCCGCTATCGCCCCCACCCCCCTTGGTCTCGGACAATGGGCGCCGCCATCTCCTCCTCCCCCCCCCCCCCCACAGACCACGTGCGACCTGTGGGCACCGCCATCTTCCCCTCTGCGCAACACGTGTGTTTAAGGGGTGCCGCCATCTTGTTCGGCCCCCACAATGTACGTTCCATGGACGCCGCCATTTTGTAACCCTCAAGATCTTCGGGCGCCGCCATCTTGTCTACCCCTCAGCACATGTGCACTACCGGCATTCCAGGACCGGAGCTCAATGGCCGCCCCATTACCCGATGACCAATCAAGGCTCGCCTCCATGTCAATCGACCAGTCTCGCCCACATATCCTGACCAACGCATCCACCAGCGTGAAAGTCAATGCCCATATAGCCTCCTGCCTGCTGGACTCCGGGAGACCCGAAAGCTTCGTACACCCGGATACAGTAAGGCGCTGCTCCCTCACAATACACCCCGCCGATCAAAAAATCTCCCTGGCCCCCGGATCCCATTGCGTAGCGATCGGGGGGTACTGTACGGTCACGCTCACGGTCCAGGGCGTAGAATTCCACGGCTTCCGCCTCTACGTTCTCCCTAACCTCTGCGCCACACTAATCCTCGGCCTGGATTTCCAGTGTAACCTCCAGTGCTTAACCCTGAAATTCGGTGGACCCTTACCACCCCTTACTGTGTGCAGCCTCGCGACCCTAAAGGTCGACCCACCTTCCGTCTTTGCCAATCTAACTCCAGATTGCAAACCAGTCGCCACCAGGAGCAGACGGTACAGCACCCAGGACAGGACCTTCATCAGGTCTGAAGTCCAGCGGCTGCTTCGGGAAAGCATCATCGAGGCCAGCAACAGCCCCCGGAGAGCTCAAGTGGTAGTAGTTAAAACTGGGGAGAAGCACCGAATGGTCGTGGACTACAGCCAGACCATCAACCGGTACACGCAGCTCGACGCGTCCCCCCTCCCACGCATATCTGACATGGTTAACCAGATTGCACAGTACCGGGTCTTCTCAACGGTAGACCTGAAATCCGCCTACCACCAGCTCCCCATTCGTAAATCGGACCGTCCATATATCACTACCTTAGGGTCCCCTTCGGCGTCACTAACGGAGTCTCGGTCTTCCAAAGAGAGATGGACCGAATAGTCGACCGGTACGGGTTGCGGGCCACTTTTCCGTACCAGACAACGTCACCATCTGCAGCCATGATCAGCAGGATCACGACGCCAACCTTGCTAAATTCCTCCACACCGCTACTCTCCGAAACCTCACTTACAACAAGGAGAAGTGCGTGTTCAGCACGAACTGCTTAGCCAGCCTCGGCTATGTGGTCTAGAACAGAGTTCTGGGGCCCGATCCTGACCACATGCGCCCCCTCATGGAGCTCCCCCTCCCCCACTGCCCCAAGGCCCTCAAACACTGCCTGGGGTTCTTTTCATACTAAGCCCAGTGGGTCCCAAACTATGTGGGCAAGGCCCGCCCACTCATACAGTCCACCCACTTCCCCCTGACGGCCGAGGCCCAACAGGCATTCGCCCAGATCAGAGCTGATATTGCCAAGGCCACAATGCACGCGGTAGATGAAACACTGCCCTTCCAAGTAGAAAGCGACGCATCAGATGTCGCCCTTGCTGCCACCCTCAATCAGGCAGGCAGGCCCTTGGCATTTTTTTCCCGCACCCTTCATGCCTCTGAAATTCTGCACTCATCCATCAAAAAAGAGGCCCAAGCTATCGTTGAAGCTGTGTGGCATTGGAGGCATTACCTGGCCAGCAGGAGATTCACTCTCCTCACTGACCAACAGTCGGTAGCCTTCATGTTCAACAACACACAGCGGGGCAAGATCAAAAATGATAAAATCTTGCAGTGGAGAATCGAGCTCTCTACCTATAATTACGAGATTATGTATCGCCCTGGCAAACTCAACGAGCCCCCAGACGCCCTATCCCGAGGTACATGTGCCAGCGCACAGGTAGACCGACTCCGGACTCTGCACGACAGTCTTTGTCACCCAGGAGTCAGACTGTTGTACCACTTCATTAAGGCACAAAATCTGCCCTACTCCGTCGAGGAAGTAAGGACAATCACCAGGGACTGCCAAGACTGTGCGGAGTGCAAGCCGCACTTCTACCGGCCGGACCGCGCACGCCTGGTGAAGGCCTCAGCGTGGATTTCAAAGGGCCCCTCCCCTCCACCGATCGTCACACATATTTCCTCAGTGTGATCGACGAATACTCCCGGTTCCCCTTCGCCATCCCATGCCCCGACATGACGTCTGCCACCGTCATTAAAGCCCTCAATTCGATCTTCACTCTGTTCGGTTTCCCCGGCTACATCCGCAGTGACAGGGGATCCTCATTCATGAGTGATGAGCTACGTCAGTTCCTGCTCAGCAGGGGTATCGCCTCCAGCAGAACGACAAGCTACAACCCCGGGGAAAAGGACAGGTAGAAAGGGAGAATGGGACGGTATGGAGGGCTGTCCAGCTGACCCTATGGTCCAGAAGTCTCCCAGCCTCCCACTGGCAAGAGGTCCTCCCTGATGCACTCCATTCCATTCGCTCATTACTCTCCACTGCCACTAACAATACACTGCATGAACGCCTTTTTGCCTTCCCCAGGAAGTCCACATCCGGGGTGTCGCTCCCGACGTGGCTCACAGCTCCGGCAACCGTGCTTCTCCGTAAACCTGTCCGACTCCACAAGGCGGACACGTTGGTGGAGAGGGTGCACTTGCTCCACGCAAACCCCCAGTATGCCTCCATGGCGTTCCCTGACGGCCGCCAGGACACCGTCTCCCTCAGGGACCTGGTACCAGCAGGTTCAACCCCCACACCACCCCTTTCGCCTCCTGCGCCACCGTCCCCTCCCCCGTCGCTCACAACAGCACCACCCCCCAGGACCGTACGCACCCCCCCTCTCCCCCCTGCCCACGGCCGTCGATGAAGAGGATTTCGGCACACTCCCGGAGTCACCTTCGACCACGTCAGCACCAACATCGCCGACACCACTTCGTTGCTCCCAGAGGAACATCAAGGCCCCGGATCGGCCAAACCTCTGACCGGTCCACCGGACGTCAATGGACATTTGTTTGGTTTGTAAATATTAGCTCATTATTGTTTACAGTTATCCACTACCCCGCCGGACTCAATTTTTAACAGGGGGTGAATGTGGTAAACCACTGTTGTACCTATATTAGAGGATGTACCGTCGAACCTGCACTACAGGTTCGCCTGTAGCCCCTGCCTGCTGGCTCCGCCCAGCAGGCGGGGTATAAATATGCATGTCCTCCAGCTCGCAGCCATTTCGCCAGCTGCTGTGGGAGACCACACATCTGATAGCAATAAAGCCTCAGTTTGGATTCAACTATCGTCTTTAGTCCAATTGATCGTGCCTCACCTATGTTTCTCCCCGGTCTTTACAACCACCACTTGAGCTCTCCAGGGGCTGTTGCTGGCCTCGATAATGCCTTCCTTTAGTAACCGTTGGACTTCCGACCTAATGAAGGTCCGGTCCTGGGCACTGTACCGTCTGCTCCTGGTGGTGACGGGTTTGCAATCGGGGGTAAGGTTTGCAAACAGGGAAGGGGGTGGATCTTGAGGGTCGCGAGGCCGCAGACAGTGAGGCGGGGTATGGGGCCGACGAATATGAACGTTAAACTTTGCAGGTTACACTGGAAGTCCAGTCCCAGGAGTGTGGCAGCGCAGAGATGGGGAGGACGTAAAGTTGGAAGTTATTGAACGCCACGCCCTGGACCGTGAGGTTGGCTATGCAGTATCCCCGGATCTCCACAGAGTGGGACCCAGAGGCCAGGGAGATCTTTTGTTTAATCGGGTGTACAGCGAGGGAGCTGTGTCTTACCGTATTGGGATGGATGAAGCTCTCCGTGCTCCCAGAGTCGATCAAGCAGGATGTCTTGTGCCCGTTGATGAGTACCGACGTCGTAGCGGTTGAAAGCGTTCGGGGCCGATACTGGTCCAGTGTCACTGAGGCAGGTTGTGGCAGAAGTTGAGAGATCTCGTCGGGTGATACACAGCCAACTGAGTCGGGGGCCTGAGACGTCATCCAAGGTGGCTGCCCCCATGAATCGCACATGGCCTGTGAGGAGAGGAATGGCAGCAGGCCCGGTTCACCTGTGGAGACAGCGGCGGCCGACCGGGCCTGGCATACTGCCACGAGGTGCCCCTTCTTCCCGCAGCCCTTGCAGATTGCGGATCGGGCTAGGCAACGTTGCCGGGGGTGTTTGCTTTGCCCGCAAAAATAGCATCCCCCCCCCCCCCCCCCCCCCGGGGTTCCTGGGTGCCGCACTGCACAAGCTTGTGGGGAATTTAAGGGTGCTTTGGAATCGGCCGCGGGTGGGGTCCACCCTGTCCATGCTGGTACCGCCCAGTCGCGAAGGTAGGCCTGGGCGTTGCGGGAGGCTACATCTAGGGAGTGCGCAAGTTTCCGTGCCTCTTTAAGCCCTAGCGTGTCATTTTCCAGCAGTCGCTGGCGGATTTTAGAGGATAGCATGTCCGCAACAAAAGCATCCCGTATTAAGAGTTCAGTGTGGTCATTGGCTAGGACTTGTGGACAGTTACAGTTTCTACCTAACACCAACGATGTGCGGTAAAAATCGTCCAGTGATTCCCCTGGGATCTGCCGCCTGGTAGCAAAAAGATGCCGAGCGTATACCTGATTCACAGTGCGGATGTAGTTCTCTTTTAACAAAGTCATTGCGTCCTCGAAACCGTCCGTGTCTTCGATAAGCGTGTAGATTTCTGGGGTCACCCTCGAGTGGAGGACTTGCATTTTCTGTTCCTCCATGGGGGTAGTCGGGGCCGTCCTGATGTACCCGTTGAAACATGCCAGCCAATGTTTAAAAGTTGCTGCTGCATTTGCTGCATGAGGGTTGATTTGCAGACACTCTGGCTTGATGCAGAGAGCAGCCATTCTTCAATTCTTGTTCATTAAATTGATGCACAATCAATCACTGCTGAAGCGAGATTGTAGTCCATTTGAAGGCTTTAATGAACAAATAGTTATCCCAGCAGCTCCGGTACAGAATGACTGCTGTGGGTGAAACACAGACTCTTATGCTCCACCTGCTGGGCGGAACCAGCAGGCAGGTTCTACCACTCATACTACAGTATAAGGTACACCCCACCTAGGTACCGCGATACCCCTAATATAGCCGACCACAACATCCTGCCTCTTCGACTCCGCGAGCACGGATAGCTTCGTCCACCCGGACATGGTCAGGCGCTGTTCCCTCCGGGTCCTCCCCATCTCACAAGTCATATCCCTAGCGTCCGGATCACACTCCGTGCAGATCCGGGGGTACTGCACCGCCAACCTGGCAATACAGGGCGTCGAATACGCCAATTTCAAACTCTACGTCCTCCCCATCTCTGCGCCCCTGTTCTACTGGGTTTAGACTTTCAGTGCAACTTCCGTAGTCTAACCCTGAAGTTCGGAGCACCCCTGCCCCCTCTCACCGTTTGTAGCCTCACGACCCTGAAGGTCACCCCTCCCTCGCTCTTCGCGAACTTCACCCCAGGCTGTAAGCCCGTCGCCACCCAGAGCAGGCGGTACAGTGCTCATGACAAGGCCTTCGTCAGGTCAGAGGTCCAGCGACTCCTGAGGGAAACGATCATTGAGGCCAGTAATAGCCCCTGGAGAGCACAAGTGGTGGTCGACAGGACCGGGGAGAAACACCGGATGGTCATCGACTACAGTCAGACGATCAACCGGTACACGCAACTCGATGCGTACCCCCTCCCGCGCATGTCTGACATGATCAATCAGATTGCGCAGTATCGAGTCTTCTCTACGGTGGACTGGAAGTCCTCGTACCACCAGTTCCCTATCCGGTGGGAGGACCGCCAATACACTGCCTTTGAGGCAGGTGGCCGTCTCTTCCATTTCCTCAGGGTCCCCTTCAACATCACCAACGGGGTTTCGGTCTTCCAACGAACGATGGACCGAATGGTCGACCAGTACGGGCTGCAGGCCACATTCCCGTACTTGGATAATGTTACCATCTGTGGCCATGGCCTGCAGGGCCACGACGCCAACGTTGAAAAATTCCTCCGGACCGCCCGACTCCTTAATTTGACATATACTAAGGAGAAATGCGTTTTCCGCACAACCCGGCTAGCCATCCTCGGCTATGTCGTGGAAAACGGAGTCCTAGGGCCTGATCCCGAACGCATGCAACTCTCCCTCCCCCACTGCCCCAAGGCCCTGAAAAGGTGCTTGGTGTTCTTCTCCTACTATGCCCAGTGGGTCCCCAACTACGTGGACAAAGCCCGCACACTTATTAACATAGAACAGTACAGCACAGAACAGGTCCTTCGGCCCTCGATGTTGTGCTGAGCATTGTCCGAAACCAAGATCAAGCTATCCCACTCCCTGTCATTCTGGTGTGTTCCATGTGCCTATCCAATAACCGCTTGAAAGTTCCTAAAGTGTCCAACTCCACTATCACAGCAGGCAGTCCATTCCACACCCTAACCACTCTCTGAGTAAAGAACCGACCTCAGACATCCCTCCTATTTCTCCCACCCTGAATCTTATAGTTATGTCCCCTTGTAACAGCTACATCCACCCGAGGAAATAGTGTCTGAACGTCCACTCTATCTATCCCCCTCATTATCATAAACCTCTATTAATTCGCCTCTCATCCTCCTCCGCTCCAAAGAGAAAAGCCCTAGCTCCCTCAACCCTTCCTCATAAGACCTATCCTGCAAACCAGGCAGCATCCTGGTAAATCTCCTTTACACCCTTTCCAATGCTTCCACATCCTTCCTATAATGAGGTGACCAGAACTTCACACAATACTCCAAATGTGGTCTCACCACGGTCATGTATAGTTGCAGCATAACCCCGTGGCTCTTAAACACAAGCCCCCTGTTCATCAACGCTAACATACTATAAGCCTTCTTCACGTCTCCATCCACTTGAGTGGCAACCTTCAGAGATCTGAGGACATGAACCCCAAGATCTCTCTGTTCCTCCACATTCCTCAGAACCCTGCCGTTGACCCTGTAATCCGCATTCAAATTTTTTCTACCAAAATGAATCACCTCGCACTTATCAGGGTTAAACTCCATCTGCCATTTTTCGGCCGAGCTCTGCATCCTATCAATGTCTCTTTGCAGCCTACAACAGCCCTCCACCTCATCCACTACTCCACCAATCTTGGTGTCATCAGCAAATTTACTGACCCACCCTTCAGCCCCCTCCTCCAAGTCATTGATAAAAATCACAAATAGCAGAGGACCCAGCACTGATCCCTGTGGTACACCGCTGGTAACTGGTCTCCAGTCTGAAAATTTTCCATCCACCACCACCCTCTGTCTTCTATGTGATAGCCAATTACTTATCCAATTAGCCAAATTTCCCTTTATCCCACACCTCCTTACTTTCTTCATCAGCCGACCATGGAGAACCTTATCAAACGCCTTACTAAAATCTATGTATACGAACGACATCCACTGCTTTACCTTCATCTACACACTTAGTTACCTCCTCAAAGAATTCAAGCAAATTTGCGAGGCAAGATTTACCCTTCACGAATCCGTGTTGACTATCCCGAATTAAGCTGCATCTTTCCAAATGGTCATAAATCCTATCCGTCAGGACCTTTGCTATTAACTTACCGACCACCGAAGTAAAACTAACTGGCCTATAATTACCAGGGTCATCCCTATTCCCTTTCTTGAACAGAGGAACAATATTTGCCACTCTCCAGACCTCTGGCACTATCCCTGTGGACAGTGAGGACCCAAAGATCAAAGCCAAAGGCTCTGCAATCTCATCCCTTGCCTCCCAAAGAATCCTTGGATATATCCCATCTGGCCCAGAGGACTTGTCGACCCTCAGGTTTTTCAAAATTGCTAATACATCCTTCCTCAGAACATCTACCTCCTCCAGCCTACCCGCCTGTATCACACATCCTCAAAAACATGGCCCCTCTCCTTGGTGAACACCGAAGAAAAGTATTCATTCAACGCCTCTCCTATTTCTTCTGATTACATGCACAAGTTCCCACTACTGTCCTTGACCGGCCCTACCCTCACACTGGTCATTCTTTTATTTCTCACATTAGAGTAAAACGCCTTGGGGTTTTCCTTGATCTGTCCCGCCAAGGACTTCTAATGCCCCCTCCTAGCTCTCCTAAGCTCTTTTTTCAGCTCATTCCTTGCTACCTTGTAACCCTCAAGCGACCCAACTGAACCTTGTTTTCTCATCCTTACATACTCTTCCTTTTTCCTCTTGACAAATTCAACCTCTTTTGTGAACCATGGTTCCCTCACACGGCCATTTCCTCCTTGCCAGATTTCCTGCCACTAAGTCCACCACTTTTTCCCCTGACGGCTGACGTCCGCCTGGTTTTCAACCGCACCAGATCCGAAATTGCCAAGGCCACGATGCACGCCGTGGATGAATCCATTCTGTTCCAGGTGGAAAGCGATGCGTCTGACTTTGTCCTGGCAGCCACTCTTAACTAGGCAGGGAGGCCTGTCGCCTTTTTTTCCTGTACCCTCCATGCCTCCGAAATTCGACACTCCTCTGTTGAAAAGGAGGCGCAAGCCATTGTGGAAGCTGTGCGGCACTGGAGGCATTACCTGGCCGGCAGGAGATTTACTCTCCTCACAGACCAACGGTCGGTTGCCTTCATGTTCAACAACACGCAGAGGGGCAAAATTAAGAACGACAAGATTTTGTGGTGGAGGATCGAGCTCTCCACCTATAACTACGACATCTTGTATCGCCCTGGGAAGCTCAATGAGCCCCCAGATGCCCTGTCCCGTGGCACCTGCGCCAACGCGCAGGCTGACCGGTTATGGGCTATCCACAACGACCTCTGTCACCCGGGGGTCACCCGGCTTCTCCACTTTGTCAAGGCCCGCAATCTGCCCTACTCCACAGAGGAGGTCAAGGCCATAACCAGGGACTGCCAAATCTGTGCGGAGTGCAACCTGCACTTCTATCCGCCAGACTATCGTCCAGACAAGGCCCACCTGGTGAAGGCCTCCCGCCCTTTTGAACGCCTCAGTATGGATTTCAAAGAGCCACTCCCCTCCACTGATCGTAACGTGTACTTTCTCAACGTTGTTGATGAGTACTCACGTTTTCTTTTCGCCTTCCCATGCCCTGATATGACCTCTGCCACAGTCATCAAGGCCCTGCGCAGCATCAACACCCTGTTCGGTTTCCCCACTTATATTCACAGCGATCGGGCATCCTCATTCATGAGCGAAGAGCTGCGTCAGTACCTGCTCAGTAAGGGCATCGCCTCGAGCAGGACTACCAGCTACAACCCCAGGAGAAACGGGCAGGTGGAGAGGGAGAATGCTACGGTCTGGAAGGCCGTCCTTCTGGCCCTACAGTCTAGAAGTCTCCCAGTCGCCTGCTGGCAGGAGGTCCTCCCTGACGCGCTCCACTCCATCCGGTCGCTGTTGTGTACTGCCACTAACGAGACCCCTCACGATCGTCTATTTGTCTTTCCTAGGACGTCGATCTCCAGGGTCTCGCTTCCTACCTGGCTCACGACTCCTGCGCCGGTACTCCTCCGGAAGCACGTGAGGAGCCATAAGGCCAACCCCCGCGAACCCTCAGTACGCATACGTGACACACCGCGATGGGCGGCAGGACCACAGTCTCCCTGGCCCCCGCGGGTACCCCTTTGCCCATCATCACCTCACCGCTTCCTTCTACCTCCCCATCTACCCCATCAACTGGTACCCCTGCGCCCACCATCACCTCACCGCTTCCTTATACCTCCCCATCTACCCCATCAACTCATCCGGGGTCCATTAGCACCGCCCCTGCGTCGTCACCCTGTCTGGGACCCTGTTGTGAGGATGACGTGCTCACGGAGTCAAAGGTCTCGACGCCAGCGCCTACACAGCTGTACTACGGGAGGACACCTCAGAGGGCAGTGAGGCTATATGGGTAGAGATCAGGAATAAGAAGGGTGCAGTCACAATGTTGGGAGTTTACTACAGGCCTCCCAACAGCCAGCGGGAGATAGAGGAGCAGATAGGTAGACAGATTTTGGAAAAGAGTAAAAACAACAGGGTTGTGGTGACGGGAGACTTCAACTTCCCCAATATTGACTGGGACTCACTTAGTGCCAGGGGCTTAGACGGGGCAGAGTTTGTAAGGAGCATCCAGGAGGGCTTCTTAAAACAATATGTAGACAGTCCAACTAGGGAAGGGGCGGTACTGGACCTGGTATTGGGGAATGAGCCCGGCCAGGTGGTAGAAGTTTCAGTAGGGAGCATTTCGGGAACAGTGACCACAATTCAGTAAGTTTTAAAGTGCTGGTGAACAAGGATAAGAGTGGTCCTGTGGTGAATGTGCTAAATTGGGGAAGGCTAATTATAACAATATTAGGCGGGAACTGAAGAACATAGATTGGGGGCGGATGTTTGAGGGCAAATTAACATCTGACCTGTGGGAGGCTTTCAAGTGTCAGTTGAAAGGAATTCAGGACCGGCATGTTCCTGTGAGGAAGAAGGATAAATACGGCAATTTTCGGGAACCTTGGATAACGAGAGATATTGTAGGCCTCGTCAAAAAGAAAAAGGAGTCATTTGTCAGGGCTAAAAGGCTGGGAACAGCCGAAGCCTGTGTGGAATATAAGGAAAGTAGGGAGGAACTTAAGCAAAGAGTCAGGAGGGCTAGAAGGGGTCACGAAAAGTCATTGGCAAATAGGGTTAAGGAAAATCCCAAGGCTTTTTACACGTACATAAAAAGCAAGAGGGTAGCCAGGGAAAGGGTTGGCCCACTGAAGGATAGGCAAGGGAATCTATGTGTGGAGCCTTTGTTTAAGAAGGGTAGCAAAGATAATCCAGGGAACTACAGGCCGGTGAGCCTTACTTCAGTGGTAGGGAAATTACTGGAGAGAACTCTTCGAGACAGGATCTACTCCCATTTGGAAGCAAATGGACGTATTAGTGAGAGGCAGCACGGTTTTGTGAAGGGGAGGTCGTGTCTCACTAACTTTGATAGTTTTTCGAGGAGGTCACAAAGATGATTGATGCAGGTAGGGCAGTGGATGTTGTCTATAAAGACTTCAGTAAGGCCTTTGACAAGGTCCCTCATGGTAGACTAGTACAAAAGGTGAAGTCACACGGGATCAGGGGTGAGCTGGCAAGGTGGATACAGAACTGGCTAGGTCATAGAAGGCAGAGAGTAGCAATGGAAGGATGCTTTTCTAATTGGAGGGCTGTGACCAGTGGTGTTCCGCAGGGATCAGTGCTGGGACCGTTGCTGTTTGTAGTATATATAAATGATTTGGAGGAAAATGTAACTGGTCTGATTAGTAAGTTTGCAGACGACACAAAGGTTGGTGGAATTGCGGATAGCGATGAGGACTGTCAGAGGATACAGCAGGATTTAGATTGTTTGGAGACTTGGGCAGAGAGATGGCAGATGGAGTTTAATCCGGACAAATGTGAGGTAATGCATTTTGGAAGGTCTAATGCAGGTAGGGACTATACAGTGAATGGTAGAACCCTCAAGAGTATTGAAAGTCAGAGAGATCTATGTGTACAGGTCCACAGGTCACTGAAAGGGGCAACACAGGTGGAGAAGGTAGTCAAGAAGGCATACGGCATGCTTGCCTTCATTGGCCGGGCATTGAGTATAATAATTGGCAAGTCATGTTGCAGCTGTATAGAACCTTAGTTAGGCCACACTTGGAGTATAGTGTTGAATTCTGGTCGCCACACTACAGAAGGATGTGGAGGCTTTAGAGAGGGTGCAGAAGAGATTTACCAGCATGTTGCCTGGTATGGAGGGCATTAGCTATGAGGAGCGGTTGAATAAACTCGGTTTGTTCTCACTGGAATGACGGAGGTTGAGGGGCGACCTCATAGAGGTCTACAAAATTATGAGGGGCATAGACAGAGTGGATAGTCAGAGGCTTTTCCCCAGGGTAGAGGGGTCAATTACTCGGGGGCATAGGTTTAAGGTGAGAGGGGCAAGGTTTAGAGTAAATGTACGAGGCAAGTTTTTTTACACAGAGGGTAGTGGGTGCCTGGAACTCGCTACCGGAGGAGGTGGTGGAAGCAGGAACGATAGTGACATTTAAGGGGCATCTTGACAAATACATGAATCGGATGGGAATAGAGGGATACGGACCCAGGAAGTGTAGAAGATTGTAGTTTAGTCGGGCAGCATGATCGGCACGGGCTTGGAGGGCCGAAGGGCCTGTTCCTATGTTGTACATTTCTTTGTTCTTTGTTCACAGCAGACAATACCCCCTCCTGTGAGACCGAACCTGTGAGTCCACTTCATTCCGCCGGACTTTTTTTAACAGGGGGTGAATGTGGTGAGCCACGTATGGCTGGTGTATATATTGTATTTACTCATTGTTATTGTTGTTGTGTTGATGTTGTTGTTGGCTCCGCCTGTGACTCCGCCCCTCTGAGAAGGTATATAACCCGTCGATCCGGGACAGCCTCTCAGTGCGGGAGAAGCTACCGGTGGGCACATTCTAGCTGATTAAAACCACAGTTCTTGTTAACTACCGTTTCGACTGGATTGATTGGTATCAAGGGTCGTTCTTGTGTGTTAGTTTAGAGTTCAACTTGTATGTGTGTGTTAACTTTGTGTGTGTGTAATAAACTATTATCGTATTAAACAACTTGTGTGGTCATTTGTCCACCATAGATGGGTTACAGACACACACTGTGGTTCAGAAGGTACAACAGGGATGAGGGGTGTGTGGGCTGAGTGGAGTGAGGGGTGTGGGTTGAGGAGGGTGTGCAGGGCATGGGGGGTCCACACATGGATAGGGTTACGGGTGTATGGGACGGGTGTGTGCCAACTCATCCTGGCCGCTCTGAGGAGGTCGTGAAGTTTTTTCTGGCATATTGCTCCATGCTGCTATGTTCCATGTTGCATTGTGATGTACTGCATCGTCCCATGCTGCATTGTTTCATGCTGGTGTCTGGGGTTTTGCTGTACAACAGCAGAATGAGCTGCACTATCACTGAAACCCTACGAGACCCTTTAGCTGCCGAGTAACCCTGGGCTGGATTCTCCGATTTTGAGAATAAGTGCTGATGCTGGCGTGGGAACAGTGGCGTTTTATGACAGAAAAAATGGCCCAACAGCTGCACCGATTCAACTACTTTAAAAGGGCTAGCACCATTGCCACGTGGAACACAATCAATTCCGAGCAAAACGCCGCCGGATTTGCCGGGTCATTAATTGGCGCACATGAGGCTCACACGCCTCAGCCGCACTTAAACGATCTATCCCCCCACACACACCGTCCCAGTCAACAAGATGGCTGGAAGGAGAGCAGCGCCATGGTTCAGAGACGCTGAGCTGGACACCATGGTTCAGAGACGCTGAGCTGGACACCCTCCTGGACGCTGTGGAGGATAGAAGGATGACCCTGTACCTCGGCCTGGGAGGAAGGCCGCCAGGCACTGCCATTCGCTGTCCTGGGCGCAGGTGGCAGACGCGCTCAACGCTGTGGGAAACGTTGCCCGGACTGGCCAGCAGTGCCGGAAAAAACTTCACGACCTCCTCAGAGCAGCCAGGATGAGTTGGCACACACCCGTCCCATACACCCGTAACCCTATCCTCCCCGCCCCCCCAGGACGGCCGAACCCCACCCTGCCCCACATGCCAGCACCCATGCCAGCCGCAATGGTTGGGTGTCCTGGCCACTGAGGCCACCATCTACCCAACCGCTGGGCTGCATGTGTCAGACCGTCTTAACGTGGCTAGCGGCCCGGAGGAAAGGGAAGTAATTGAAGTGGAGGTCGGCGGCGGGCGAGCAAGTGAGACCCTGCTTACTTGTGGATCCCCATGACACATGTGTGGACCCCCCCTCCCTCTGCACACCCACCTCAACCCACACCCCCTCACTCCCCTCAGCCCACACACCCATCACCCCCGTTTTACCTTCTGAACCACAGTGTGTGTCTGTAACCCGTCTACGGTGGACAAATGACCACACCAGTTGTTTAATACGGTAATAGTTTATTACACACACACAAAGTTAACACACACATACAAGTTGAACTCTAAACCAAGACACAAGAACGACCCTAACTCCACCTCTAGTTGACTGACAAATAAAGAGCTGCTAAAAGCAAATTACTGTGGATACTGGAATCTGAAACCAAAGAGAAAATGCTGGAAAATCTCGGCAGATATGGCAGCATCTGTAGGGAGAGAAAACATTAAAACATTTTGAGTCCAGATGACCCTTTGTCAAAGCTGAAACTTTGTCAAAGTGCAGAGCAGATATGGCCTCATCTGGAAAACAGTTGTCTGGCAATGCTGGATGTCTGTTGCTGGTTGCCTGTGTCCCCGGCTCTGGTCCCTCTGTCGATGGCGTGGATGTTCCTCTCTTTGGCTGGTGATCACCGCTGGTATCACCGCTGTTGCCATCAGTGGTCGAGAGACTGAATGGCAGAGCAGACTCAAAGGGCCGAATGGCCTCCTCCTGTGTGTATTTGCTATGTTCCAATGCAACATCCGGGCTGCAAACTTTGTATATTTGCAAGCTGCAGCCTGTCTGTGTGATGCGACCATCAAATCACGCGAGACAGAGAGTTGAAGCGAACGGTGGCTTTAATCGACTAGAACAGTGCCTGCCTGCGACTTCTCTGCTAGTGAGAGTCGCCTACAGGGCAGCTGCTCTTTATAACTCCCCTCAAGGGGGCGGAGCCAGGGGCGGAGCCCACAGAGACACCAACATGATCCATTCCGTGTAGTACAGTACAATGGTCCATAGGTGGAGCCCAACAACACTGTGACACAATATAAAACAGTGGTGAATGGTTAGTAGAATACGTTCACCACACTGTGTCCATGTGTTGCCCAATATCCCATCTATCTTTGCGGGCGGCCATTTCAGAAGGCCACATATCCCTTCTCTTGATCCTTCACGCAAAGCGTGGTGGATCACACACTCGAACCAATTGTTGCCCTGCATCTCCAGTCACCTGACACGGTAGTACAGTGGTTAGTATGTTGCTTCACAGCTCCAGAGTCCCAGGTCTGATTCCCGGCTTGGGTCACTGTCTGTGCGGAGTCTGCACATCCTCCCCGTGTGTGCGTGGGTTTCCTCCGGGTGCTCCGGTTTCCTCCCACAGACCAAAGATGTGCAGGTTAGGTGGAACGGCCATGATAAATTGCCCTTCGTGTCCAAAAAGGTTAGATGGGGTTACTGGGTTATGGGGATAGGGTGGAGATGTGGGCTTCGATAGGGTGTTCTTTCCCTGGGCCTGTGCAGACTCGATGGGACAAATGGTTTCCTTTTGCACTGTAAATTCTATGATCTATGACCTGTCCGTCAAGTAAGACCCGAACTCTACATGCACAAATCCCTAATACATAATACATGAATAATAAAGATAAATATATATTACATAACGGACCTAATATGGTTGGAAAAATGGAAGTGTCCATATCCTAATGTAAAATTGGCAGTCTAATACAAAGGTAGGAAAATAACCTAAACCTAATACAAAAGTGGAGAAATACTTTCTGGTACAAATTGCAGAAAATATTGACGGTAGTGAAGATCAATTCCAACAGGCTGGTCTGAAGAATTTACAGTTTCTTAAGAACTCCAGGACTGCCAGTTTTATAAAGTTTCGTCCCGGGAACACAGAGGTTTGACCAGAGTGGGGGGGGGGGGGGGGGGGGGTGAATTGTAGTGCAGCCCAATTCCTTCACAGCAGCAATGATCACAGGGTTGCTAAGCGTCAATAGCATGTGGGGTCGGTCCAAAGGGACCTCTGTAGGAGAGTGAAGAAGAGGATGAGTTGTGACCTGAGTCACTGAATACAATTTTCGCCCCACAACCAAACGGTGAGGTGTGGGCAACGGTTTTGGTTTGAGACCTGCCCAAGTGTTTGGTACTGTAAGTAGCGATTCCAGATTGTGGGTGTCAGAGGGAAAGAGGGATTAGTGGTGAGAGGTGCGTATGGGCTGCGGTGGGCGAAGAATGTGAGGGGTTCCTGCGTAGGGCGGGGAAAATGCCGTAACTCCACTACCAGAGTGTGTTGAAGAACTGGACAAGTGTGTATTCCAAGGAAGGGGCTACTTCCTAGGTCTGAACAGAACGATGGCTGGTACCGGCAGGAACGTGATGGCAATATGTTGGGTGTCCAACGACAGATAACAGGACAAGGGTGTGTGGTTGGTGAGGGACTACCTCCTAGTGTGTGATAGGTGGGGTAATTCCCACACACAGCGAAGGTGAAGATTGGACTCTGATGGTTGGGGGAGAAAATGGTCAGAGAGTGAATATAATCATGTGTTGATCCCAGTGAAATACACTAGGGGGAAGTGTGCAGGTAGTGAACATGCCAATTGCTCTGAGTAGTGGGGGACAATCGTGGAGTTGTGTGGCAGGCACACAATGTAGCATGGGTTGGTAGTCTGTTATCTGTGAGGGAAAAGACGGCTCATCATGAGTGTTGATGATGAAGGTGCTCTCTGAGTATGAGGCGAGGGACAGTTCGAATCGTAAATAACTTGCAGGGAGGAGGAACAAAGAACAAAGAAAAGTACAGCACAGGAACAGGCCCTTCGGCCCTCCAAGCCCGTGCCGACCATGCTGCCCGACTAAACTACAATCTTCTACACTTCCTGGGTCCGTATCCCTCTATTCCCATCCTATTCATGTATTTGTCAAGATGCCCCTTAAATGTCACTATCGTCCCTGCTTCCACCACCTCCTCCGGTAGCGAGTTCCAGGCACCCACTACCCCCTGCGTAAAAACCTTGCCTCGTACATCTACTCTAAACCTTGCCCCTCTCACCTTAAACCTATGCCCCCTCGTAATTGACCCCTCTACCCCGGGGAAAAGCCTCTGACTATCCACTCTGTCTATGCCCCTCATAATTTTGTAGACCTCTATCAGGTCGCTCCTCAACCTCCTTCATTCCAGTGAGAACAAACCGAGTTTATTCAACCGTTCCTCATAGCTAATGCCCTCCATACCAGGCAACATTCTGGTAAATCTCTTCTGCACCCTCTCTAAAGCCTCCACATCCTTCTGGTAGTGTGGCGACCAGAATTGAACACTATACTCCAAGTGTGGCCTAACTAAGGTTCTATACAGCTGCAACATGACTTGCCAATTCTTATACTCAATGCCCCGGCCAATGAAGGCAAGCATGCCGTATGCCTTCTTGACTACCTTCTCCACCTGTGTTGCCCCTTTCAGTGACCTGTGGACCTGTACTCCTAGATCTCTTTGACTTTCAATACTCTTGAGGGTTCTACCACTCACTGTATATTCCCTACCTGCATTAGACCTTCCAAAATGCATTACCTCACATTTGTCCAGATTAAACTCCATCTGCCATCTCTCCGCCCAAGTCTCCAAACAATCTAAATCCTGCTGTATCCTCTGACAGTCCTCATCGCTATCCGCAATTCCACCAACCTTTGTGTCGTCTGCAAAGGAGAAGAAGGGATGGGGAGACGAGGGTCATACAACGCACAAAGAAGACTAGCGTGCATGGAGCACAGATGATGGGGCAGGTCCCATCAGGAAATCTTGTACCATGCTTATTGGGAGGCATCCGATTGTGATCATCTGGACACCTCAGAATGTTTGTGGTCCACACACCTAAGAACACTGCGCTCTGCAGTGGTTATTGCAATACCCCATGGAAGGTTCATCCATGGAATCATCTACCTCCTCTTGTCGCCAGACCCGCGACTGCCAGTTGCTTGCATTCATTGGGTTCAGGATTACCGTATGCTGGTTCTCAAATCGTTTGGCTACTCTGACCAACCGTTTGGTGTGGTCCCATGTCCAATAGGGAGATTAGGGAGTGTGAATGGTTGTGGGGTGGTTGCGTTGTGGGTGGGAACTGCTTCGTGAAAGTGCCAATGATAACTAGTACATCCTTAAATCCATTTCTGCATGGTGGGGGTGGGCCGATGTAATCCATGGGGGTTCGTCCAGGATGGGTGTATCCTATATGTCCCTTCCTGGCATAACTGTCGGGAATATTCTGGGCGCAAATGAGGCAGTCTCAATGTAATGAGTGACATCCTCCTTTAGTTCCAGCCACCAACATAAAGGTGGTCCGTTCTGGTCCCCATGCCCTGGGGTCCGTACCGTCATGGGATTGGTATGTGAGCTGGTTTCGATCCTGTGGAGGGACCACATCATTCCCGTCCTTTAAACAAATCCATCCTGTATGGTCAGCTCGTCCTCCCATATATTTTAGGGGGCTGGTAATTGTCGTTCAGAATTTGTTAGAAGGAATCGCCTGTGCGTTGGAACTGAGCTAGGTCGGCTATGATAGTCTGGGAGACGTCAACCACATTCATCAGCTCACCTCTGGGTGGCTGCCAGAAATGTCTGTTACTGGCACCGGCTCTGTGTTAGGCGTCGGTCGACCTTGCAATTGCCGGGTGTGGAGGTGTGGTGATGGCTCTTCACCTCAATGATGCCATCGGTGTGGCCAGTGGTTTCTTATTGTTCGGCGGACGTTTCCCGTGCACTTCGCTCACATCTTCCCACCAAGTGTGCCCTACTGCCCCAAGGCCAATCTCAGTGCCTGATGAAAAGTCTGACCACATGGGCCAACCTTTCCCTTTTATATATCTCTGTATTACCCCCTCCCATATGGACCACCTCTCTGCTCCTGTCTCCTGCACCTCTACATCTTTCCCTGTTGTCTGAGCTGCTATAGTGATGTTAGGTAACAAGTGGGTAGAAGGTCGACTGGACAGCGGGTACGGCTTGTGGCTATGTTCCGGCCCTATCTGCCTATCCTCCCTTGTTAGGTACGCATGCGGTTAGTGCACACTTCAGAAATTCGGTGATTTGTCCAATACGGAGTTTACACCTGTGGTTTGTTTTTGAATAATCCTCAAGAATAGAGACCTTTATATTCCCTTCAATTTACTTGGAATCCTGGCTGTTACGTGGGTTAGTTGCCTTTCTAATTCGGGCTCAGACGAAATCTCCAAGACTATACGTACTGAGAGATCTTTCAGGGCAACAATTGTTACTTCCAGTCGAAAGCCACCAGGGTCGCCAAATTTGTTGTATTTTCTGAACCACAGTGTGTCTCCAACCCGTATATGATGGACAAATGACCACACAAGTTGTATAATACAACACTAGTTTATTACACACACAGGAGTCAATCACACACACAGACAGGTTGGACTCTAATCTAACACACAAGAAAGACCAAGTTAACTTTCAGGTGACTGGCAAGTACAGAACAGATATGGCCTCATCTGGAATCCATCGTCTGGCAATGCTGGATATCTGTTATTGGTCGTCTGTGTCCTCGGCTCTGGTCCCTCTGTAGATGGTCCCCTCCTTGGCTGGTGCAGGTATCACCGTTGTCATTGGTGGTCGAGAGAGCGAGTGATGGGATGCAAAGCATCTTTTATCCCTTCCTGGTTTTGCGTGCTTTTGGGCGGTCCCAGGTAGATGTCCAATAAATCGATCAGGGCTCTATCACTTGATCGATCTCAACCAATTGGGGTGGACAACTTGATGGCAGGGCGGGTCCCAGTGTCCGAGGCATGTAGGCCTTCCCAAATAAGGAAACTGATGTCACCAAGTCTGCCACATATTGTTGGGTTTGTACCAGGAGCCCATTGTCCCAGGATGGCCTTTCAATGGCCTTTTCTCTGTGTCAGTTCCTGCAAGGTCCTTGTCGTGTTGGGTGTTCCGATGCACAAATGATCCAACACGGTTGTAGATGGTACAACTCTGTTTTATTGTCTTAAACAATAACAACTAATAACTGCTGGCTGAGGTTCGTGCTTCACCAGCTAACCTGTGGACCCAGCCCTTTCACTATCTTGGTGAGGCACTCAGCACATGGTGTATGTCTGAGTGACATGCTCTGTGCTCTGAGCTATCTCCTGGTAGAATGAGCGGGAACTGTGGTGTTCCCTGTTTTATAGTGCGTGTGCTCTCACTGGTGATTGGCTACGATGTTGTGTGTGTGTTGAGTGGTCCAACTACCTGTCCATCAGTGTGTGTGTGATTGCACCATGATATGCTAATGTGGATATCATGACAGTCCGGGCTGCAGCCCTTGTATATTTGCAAGCTGCAGCCTATCTACATCTCTGTGTTGACCAATTTCCCATCGATCTTTGCGGGTGGCCATTTTAGATGGCCACAACCCTCACCCCCTCACCCTCACCCACACCCTCCTCATCCCCCTCCCCCCCCTCACCCCCAAAGCCACCCCCTCCCACCCAACGACCGCCCAGCCCACTGTTTAATGATACGTGTCGTCTTGTGTCTTACAGTTCCTGCCAGAGATGGGGCCTGTTCAGTCAGATTTGCCCATCCCCAGATAGCCGAGCACTGACTGGGAGAGCAGCCTGAACACCAGCCCTCCGCCCGAGACTCAGGACACCCCGGAGCTCGGGTCGGAGGAGGACACGGACTTTCTATCACTGCTGCCTCCAACACCCTCCACCATCCCAGAGACTATCACCTCGGTTGAGCACATTAGTGAAAAGGATCCTGGTACACCATCTGGTGCGCAGCATATGGTACAACAGGTGGATTAGGAGCAGCCGAGGGTCCGGACGGTCGGAGGGCAGGCCGGCCCCAGGAACCAGCTGCCGCCCAGATGGTTTCTGGGCTTCTGGAACATCCAGTCCCAGCCACAGTGCAGGTGCAGCCAGAGACCCAGAGACCACAGGAGGGGATGACGGCGAGCATCCAGCACCTGCAGGCGCTGGTGGAGGAGTCCATTCGCGTGCAGGAGCAGGAGATGGTGCCACTCATGCGTGCCACCCAGGCCAACACCGCACGGGTGAGGTCCGCGGTGGAGGCATTGGGGGTGTCGGTGTTGGATATGGATCAGCATGTCCATGGCCTGGAGTATTCTGTGCCAAGGTCCAGGATAGGGCTGCCCTCTCACAGACAGCCATGTGCCAATGCCATCTGGACATTGCAATAGTGCTCCTCAGCATGGCCCAGTCACAGCAGGCCATGGCTGGGAAGGTCGGCGGCATTAGCAAAGCGCTGGTCGGCGTGGCGCAGGTACTGGGCGGGGTGGCCCAGTCCCAGAGGGAGGTGGTCCAATCCCAGAGGGGATATGGCCCAGTTACTGGCTGATGTGGCACAGACCCTCAGGGTGGTGGCACAGTCACAGCGTGATGAGGTGCAATCCCAGACAGCGATGGTCCACCTCCTGTGCTCCATGGCTGTGACCATGCAGATCTTGGTCGAGACCAGGTGCGGGCCTCCAGGACTGGCATTGCCAGGTGGCGGGGGCGCCTCAGGGGATGGCTCTACTCGCACCCCAGTCCCATGGAGTAGCCCAGGGGCCATCGGGCACCATGAGAGAGGAGGAGGTGACATGTCCCTGGTGCATCTGGTGGGCAGTGGGCAGAACAGGTGTCACCACGCCACTCGGGACACCCGAGCAGCGGCCTGGCCCATCCAGGCCAGATGGCACCAGGAGGCGTGCGCCAACGGGGACCCTTGCCGCAGGGTAGGAGTCACAGAGGGCTGCCTCCACTCCTGTTGTACCGTCTGGGGAACCACCTCAGCATAGTGTTAGGGCCCATAAGGCCAGACTGCAGCACGGTAGCACAAGTGATTAACTCTGTGGCTTCACAGCGCCTGGGTCCCAGATTCGATTCCCCGCCGGGTCACTGCCTGTGCGGAGTCTGCACGTTCTCCCCGTGTCTGCGTGGGTTTCCTCCGGGTACTCCGGTTTCCTCCCACAGTCCAAAGACGTGCAGGTTAGGTGGATTGGCCACGATAAATTGCCCTTAGTGAACAAAAGAAAAGGTTAGGAGGGTTTATGGGGTTACAGGGATAGAGTGGAAGTGGGGGCTTAAGTGGATCGGTGGAGACTCGATGGGCCGAATGGCCTCCTTCTGCACTGTATGTTCTGTGTTCTATGTATATCTTTCTGCACAATAAACACCTGTAACCACGTAACGTCTGTAAAACCTGCCACTGCTGCATGTGGGGGTGGGCTGTACAGGGCTGGCCGGGGGTGGGAAACCAGTGCAAGCCCTGTGGGTGAACAATCCTCCCACAACACCCCCCCCCCCCCTCCCCGCCCCCCACCACCACCAGGGATCCAACGGGACTGTGTGATGGACCAGTCAACTCGCATGCAGGGATCACCCAGGTGGAAGGTGCTAACGTGGGCATGAATCAGATTTTGTCATGCGATGTGTAGCACCAGAGCTTATCACAGAGCGGGTTGTCATCATCCTCCATTCCATGGATCAGAACCACTGTCACTGTCAACCCAGAGCCCCAGCTCGTAGCACCGCAGGTATATGTAACGGACGGGGTGTCACACTGTCTCTCTGCTCATCCGCAATCTCCGACGGCATGCCCGGCCTGGCAGGTCCTCGAATGACATGCTGCACCGGTACACACAAGTCCTTTTGCATCCAGCCTCCAGCCTGTGCGGTCGCCACCTGCCCCTGGGCTGCCCGCTCCGCTGCTGCAGCCTCCCCCTCCTCTGTGAGCGGACCCCGCTCATGCAGCCGCAGGGTATCTCGCAGGGCTGCGGCCATCACCACAGTGGCCAACATTGCAGGTTGATATCTAAATGCCATTGTCTGCAGGGTGTGAAAGGCCAACATGTTAGCATGACGCATACTCCCGTGCTCAGCCAGGTTACATGTGCTACACGGTGGCCCTAGTTGGCACAGCGGGCTCCGCCCACGCATGTTCCTCCCCCACCCCCGCGCCTCTGCTCCATCAATATATCCGGCCCAGTCGGTGCCCCCCGACCTGGCCCTCTCCCTTCTGCCAGGGGTACTTTTGGCTGGCACTGCCCTCACTGAGGGCTGCCTTGGGTGTGGCCCTGGGTGGTCCTCCAGGGGGTAGCTGCCAGTTGGGAATGATGTTTGGGGCCAGGAGACGTGTTGTGGCAGGAGTTGGAGTGAGGGAGTTGAAGCACCCCTATGGCCGGTGTCACTGTTGAACCAGGGGCCGGGTTGGGTGGTCAGTGGGTGCGCAGACAGATGGCCGTCATAATGGCGGTCGCACCGCCCCAGTACTGTGGGGGGGGGGTTCCCCGGCTTCTTGGCCCACCCAACCCCTCCCCCCCCCAATTCCCCTCCCCTGCCCCGACCCTGGCAGGGGTCCCCCCACCGCAGCCAGGTCGGTGTCCGAGCCAGCAGCCCGCAGCCACTCCACGCCATTTCCAATCTCCTGTCTCTCTCGCTCGCTTAGCAGCCAGGATGCCAGGTTCACTATTTTCAAAACCACAAAGGAACAATGCCATCGGGAACTTGGCCCATCAAAGGCACTGAATCTTCGAGGCCTGGAGAACAGGGTGTCCGGCCTCCTGATGATATGCAGACTGTACTTTCACCCCGCACGGCGAGCGACGTATTTACGCCATTTTTGGTATGCTGGAGCATCCTATTTGGCATCAAACTGGCGCCAACCGCTATTTTCGCCACGGAATCAATTCTCCGCCTTCTCGCGTTTCACGATTTCAGCGTCGGCCAGTGGAGAATCCCACCCCTTGCGATTCAAAACCGAAGAAAGTATTAACAAGGCAGAGACAAGTCAGGCGTTCAGGTTACAATAATCAGAGCTCATTCAGATTGATAACGAAGTGAATCATATTTATTTAATTGTGATTGGAGTGAATGATGGTTATTTAATTGTGATTGGAGTGAGTGATGTTTATTTAATTGTGATTGGAGTGAATGATGTTTATTTAATTGTGAATGGAGTGAGTGATATTTATTTAATTGTGAATGGAACAAGCGATGTTTATTAGATTGTGACATGGAATTAGTGATGTTTATTGAATTGTGAATGGAATGAGTGATGTTTATTTAATTGTGTTTGGAGTGAGTGATGTTTATTTAACTGTGATTGGAGTGAATGATGTTTATTTAATTGTGAAGAGTTAGTGATGTTTATTGAATTGTGACATGGAGTGAGTGATGTTTATTTAATTGTGAATGGAGTGAGTGATGTTTATTTCACTGTGATTGGAGTGAGTGATGTTTATGTAATTGTGATTGGAGTGAATGCTATTTATTGAACTGTGAATGGGGGTGAGTGATGTATATTTAATTGTGAATGGAGTGAGTGATGTTTATTTCACTGTGATTGGAGTGAATGATGTTTATTTCATTGTGAATGGAGTTAGTGATGTTTATTGAATTGTGACATGGAGTTAGTGATGTTTATTGAATTGTGAATGGAGTGAGTGATGTTTATTTAATTGTGAATGGAGTGAGTGATGTTTATTTAATAGTGAATAGGGTGAGTGATGTTTATTTCAGTGCGAATGGAGTGAGTGATGTTTATTTAAGTGTGAATGGAGTGAGTGATTATTGAATTGTGAATGGAGTGAGTGATGTTTATTTAATTGTGAATGGAATGAGTGATGTTTATTTCACTGTGATTGGAGTGAGTGATGTTTATTTAATTGTGATTGGAGAGAATGATGTTTATTTAATTGTCATTGGAGTGAGTGATGTTTAGTTAATTGTGAATGGAGTCAATGATGTTTATTGAATTGTGAACGGAGTGAGTGATGTTTATTGAATTGTGAATGGAGTGAGTGATGTTTATTTAACTGTGAATGGAATGAGCGATGTTTATTTGATTGTGACATGGAGTTGGTGATGTTTATTGAATTGTGATTGGAGTGAGCGATGTTTATTTAATTGTGACATTGAGTTAGTGATGTTTATTTAATTGTGATTGGAGTGAGTGATGTTTATTTTACTGTGATTGGTGTGAATGATGTTTATTTAATTGTGAATGGTGTGAGCGATGTTTATTTAATTGTGACATAGAACATAGAACATAGAACAATACAGCGCAGTACAGGCCCTTCATATTATATTATTCCTATCTAGATGATTATAAATCTTGTCTCTTATAATCCCCTCCAAGACTTTACCCACTACAGACGTGAGGCTCACCGGTCTATAGTTGCCGGGGTTGCCTCTGCTCCCCTTTTTGAACAAAGGGACCACATTTGCTGTCCTCCAGTCCTCTGGCACTATTCCTGTAGCCAATGATGACATAAAAATCAAAGCCAAAGGTCCAGCAATCTCTTCCCTGGCCTCCCAGAGAATCCTAGGATAAATCCCATCAGGTCCCGGGGACTTATCTATTTTCAGCCTGTCCAGAATTGCCAACACCTCTTCCCTATGTACCTCAATGCCATCTATTCTATTAGCCTGGGGCTCAGCATTCTCCTCCACAACATTATCTTTTTCCTGAGTGAATACTGACAAAAAATATTCATTTAGTATCTCGCCTATCTCTTCAGACTCCACACAGAATTTCCCATCCCTGTCCTTGACTGGTCCTACTCTTTCCCTAGTCATTCGCTTATTCCTGACATACCGATAGAAAGCTTTTGGGTTTTCCTTGATCCTTCCTGCCAAATACTTCTCATGTCCCCTCCATGCTCGTCTTAGCTCTCTCTTTAGATCCTTCCTCGCTACCTTGTAACTATCCATCGCCCCAACTGAAACTTCACAGCTCATCTTCACGTAGGCCTCCTTCTTCCTCTTAACAAGAGATTCCACTTCCTTGGTAAACCACGGTTCCCTCGCTCGACGCCTTCCTCCCTGCCTGACCGGTACATACTTATCAAGAACACGCAGTAGCTGATCCTTGAACAAGCCCCACTTATCCAGTGTGCCCAACACTTGCAGCCTACTTCTCCACCTTATCCCCCCCAAGTCACGTCTAATGGCATCTAATTGCCCTTCCCCCAGCTATAACTCTTGCCCTGCGGTGTATACTTATCCCTTTCCATCATTAACGTAAACGTCACCGAATTGTGGTCACTGTCCCCAAAGTGCTCTCCTACCTCCAAATCCAACACCTGGCCTGGTTCATTACCCAAAACCAAATCCAACGTGGCCTCGCCTCTTGTTGGCCTGTCAACATATTGTTTCAGGAAACCGTCCTGCACACACTGTACAAAAAACGACTCATCTATTGTACTCGAACTATATCTTTTCCAGTCAATATTTGGAAAGTTAAAGTCTCCCATAATAACTATCCTGTTACTTTCGCTCTTATCCAGAATCATCTTCGCCATCCTTTCCTCTACATCCCTAGAACTATTAGGAGGCCAATAAAAAACTCCCAACAGGATGACCTCTCCTTTCCTGTTTCTAACTTCAGCCCATACTACCTCGGAAGAAGAGTCCCCATCTAGCATCCTCTCCGCTACCGTAATACTGCTCTTGACTAGCAGCGCCACACCTCCCCCTCTTTTGCCTCCTTCTCTGAGCTTACTAAAACACCTAAACCCCGGAACCTGCAACATCCATTCCTGTCCCTGCTCTATCCATGTCTCCGAAATGGCCACAACATCGAAGTCCCAGGTACCAACCCACGCTGCCAGTTCCCCTACCTTGTTTCGTATACTCCTGGCATTGAAGTAGACACACTTCAAACCACCTACCTGAACACTGGCCCCCTCCTGCGACGTCAAATCTGTGCTCCTGACCTCTCTACTCTCATTCTCCCTTACCCTAAAACTACAATCCAGGTTCCCATGCCCCTGCTGCATTAGTTTAAACCCCCCCAAAAAGCACTAACAAATCTCCCCCCCAGGATATTTGTGCCCCTCAGGTTCAGATGTAGACCATCCTGTCTGTAGAGGTCCCACCTTCCCCAGAAAGAGCCCCAGTTATCCAGAAATCTGAATCCCTCCCGCCTGCACCATCCCTGTAGCCACGTGTTTAAATGCTCTCTCTCCCTATTCCTCATCTCACTATCACGTGGCACGGGCAACAACCCAGAGATAACAACTCTGTTTGTTCTAGTTCTGAGCTTCCATCCTAGCTCCCTGAAAGCCTGCCTGACATCCTTGTCCCTTTTCCTACCTATGTCGTTAGTGCCAATGTGGACCACGACTTGGGGCTGCTCCCCCTCCCCCCTAAGGACCCGGAGACATCACGTACCCTTGCACCTGGGAGGCAACATACCAATCCTGAGTCTCTCACGCTCCCACAAAATCTCCTATCTGTGCCCCTGACTATAGAGTCCCCAATTACTAATGCTCTGCTCTTCTCCCCCCTTCCCTTCTGAGCAACAGGGACAGACTCCGTGCCAGAGGCCCGTACCCCATGGCTTACCCCTGGTAAGTCCCCCCCCCACAAGTATCCAAAGCGGTATACTTGTTTCTCAGGGGAACGACCGCAGGGGATCCCTGCACTGACTGCTTTTTCCCAGTCCCTCTTACAGTTAAAACCTATCTCCAATCTTTGGTGTAACTAATTCCCTGAAGCTGCTATCTATGACCCCTTCTGCCTCCCGAATGATCCGAAGTTCTTCCAACTCCAGCTCCAGTTCCCTAACTCGGTCTTGGAGTTGCTGGAGATGGCAGCACTTCCTGCAGGTAAAATCAGCAGGGACACTAACTGCATCCCTCACCTCAAACATCCTGCAGGAGGAACATTGAGGGCATTTAAAAGTTTATTGGATAAACATATGGATGATAATGGCATAGTGTAGGTTAGATGGATTTTGTTTCGGTGCAACATCGTGGGCCGAAGGGCCTGTACTGCGCTGTATTGTTCTATGTTCTGTGTAATTGTCCATGGAGTGCGTAATGTTCATTTCACTGTGATTGGAAAGAGTGATGTTTACTTAATTGTGATTGGAGTGAGTGATGTTTATTCAATTGTGAATGGAGTGAGTGATGTTTATTTAATTGTGCAGGAGTGAGTGATTATTTAAATGTGAATGGAGCGAGTGATGTTTATTGAATTGTGAATGGGCTGACTGATGTTTATTTCATTGTGAATGGAGTGAGTGATGTTTATTTAATTGTACATGGAGTGCGTAATGTTTATTTCACTGTGATTGGAAAGAGTGATGTTTATTTAATTGTGAATGGAGTGAGTGCTGTTTATTTAATTGTGAATGGAGTGAATGTTTTTTATTGAATTGTGAATGGAGTGAGTGATGTTTATTTAATTGTGAATGGAATGCGAGGTTTATTTCACTGTGACTGGAGTGAGGGATGTTTATTTCATTGTGATTGAAGTGAGTGATGTTTATTTAATTGTGATTGGAATGAGTGATGTTTATTGAATTCTGATTGGAGTGAGTGATGTTTATTTAATTGTGATTGAAGTGAGTGATGTTTATTTAATTGTGATTGGAATGAGTGATGTTTATTTAATTGTGAATGGAGTGAGTGATGTTTATTGAATTGTGAATGGAGTGAGTGATGTTTATTGAATTGTGAATGGAGTGAGTGATGTTTATTTAATTGTGATTGGAGTGATTGATATTTATTTAATTGTGAATGAAGTGAGTGATTATTTACTTGTGAATGGAGTGAATGATGTTTATTTCATTGTGAATGGAGTGAGTGATGTTTATTGAAGTGTGAATGGAGTGAGTGATTATTGAATTGTGAATGGAGTAAGTGATGCTAATTGAATTGTGAATGGAGTGAGAGATGTTTATTTAATTGTGAATATAGTGAATGTTTTTTATTGAATTGTGAATGGAGTGAGTAATGTTTATTTAATTGTGATTGGAATGAGTGATGTTTATTTAATTATGATTGGAGTGTGTGATGTTTATTGAATTGTGAATGGAGTGAGTGATGTTTATTGAACTGCAAAGGGAGTGAGTGATGTTTATTGAATTGTGAATGGAGTGAGTGATATTTATTTAATTGTGAATGGTCTGACTGATGTTTATTTCATTGTGAATGGAGTGAGTGATATTTATTTAATTGTGATTGGAGTGAGTGATGTTTATTTAATTGTGAATGGAGTGAGTGATGTTTATTTAATTGTGATTGGAGTGAGTGATGTTTATTTTACTGTGATTGGTGTGAGTAATGTTTATTTCATTGTGATTGGAGGAAGTGATGTTTATTGAATTGTGAATGGAGTGTGTGATGTTTATTGAATTGTAATGGGAGTGAGTGATGTTTATTTAATTGTCATTGGAGTGAGTGATGTTTATTTAATTGTGAATGGGGTGAGTGATGTTTATTTATCTGTGAATGGAATGAGCGATGTTTATTTGATTGTGACATAGAGTTAGTGATGTTTATTGAATTGTGAATGGAGTGAGCGATGTTTATTTCATTGTTACATTGAGTTAGTGATGTTTATTTAAGTGTGATTGGAGTGAGTGATGTTTATTTTACTGTGATTGGAGTGAGTGATGTTTATTTCATTGTGATTGTAGCAAGTGATGTTTATTTAATTGTGAATGGGGTGAGATATTTATTTCACTGTGATTGGAGTTAATGATATTTATTGAATTGTGAATGGGGGTAAGTGATTTTTATTTAATTGTGAATTGAGAGAGAGATGTTTTTTAATTGTGAATGGGGTGAGTGATGTTTATTTAATTGTGAAGGACTGAGTGGTGTTTATTTCACTGTGATTGGAGTGAGTGATGTTTATTTTAGTGTGATTTGAATGAGTGATGTTTATTGAATTGTGAATGGAATGAGTGATGTTTATTGAATTGTAAAGGGAGTGAGTGACGTTTATTGAATTGTGAATGGAGTGAGTGATGTTTATTTAATAGTGATTGGAGTGAGTGATGTTTATTTAACTGTGATTGGGGTGAATGATGTTTATTTAGTTGTGAATGGAGTGAGCGATGTTTATTTAATTGTGAATGGAGTGAGCGATGTTTATTTAATTGTGAATGGAGTGAGCGATGTTTATTTAATTGTGACATGGAGTTAGTGATATTTATTGAATTGTGAATGGAGTGAGTGATGTTTATTTAATTGTGATTGGAGTAAGTGATGTTTATTTAATTGTGATTGGAGTGATTGCTATTTATTGAATTGTGAATGAAGTGAGTGATTATTTACTTGTGAATGGAGTGAATTATGTTTATTTAATTGTGATTGGAGTGAATGATGTTTATTTAACTGTGATTGGAGTGAGTAATGTTTATTTAATTGTGAATGGAGTGAGTGATGCTTTTTTAATTGTGATTGGAGAGAATGATGTTTATTTCACTGTGATTGGAGTGAGTGATGTTTATTTAGTTGTGAATGGAGTGAGTGATTATTTAATTGCGAATAGGGTGAGTGATGTTTATTGAAGTGTGAATGGAGTGAGTGATGTTTATTGAAGTGTGAATGGTGTGAGTGATTATTGAATTGTGAATGGAGTAACTGATGTGTGTTGAATTGTGAATGGAGTGAGTGATGTTTATTTAATTGTGAATGGAGTGAATGTTTTTTATTGAATTGTGAATGGAGTGAGTGATGTTTATGTAATTGTGAATGGAATGAGTGATGTTTATTTCGCTGTGATTGGAGTGAGTGATGTTTATTTAATTGAGATTGGAGTGAGTGATGTTTATTTAATTGTGATTGGAATGACTGATGTTAATTTAATTGTGCTTGGAGTGAGTGATTATTTAACTGTGAATGGAGTGAGTGATGTTTATTGAATTGTGAATGGAGTGAGTGCTGTTTATTGAATTGTAAACGGAGTGAGTGATGTTTATTGAATTGTGAATGGAGTAAGTTTATTTATATAATTGTGAATGGACTGTGTGATGTTTATTTAATTGTGAATTGAGAGAGAGATGTTTTTTAATTGTGAATGGGGTGAGTGATGTTTATTTAATTGTGAAGGACTGAGTGGTGTTTATTTCACTGTGATTGGAGTGAGTGATGTTTATTTTATTGTGATTGGAATGAGTGATGTTTATTGAATTGTGAATGGAATGAGTGATGTTTATTGAATTGTAAAGGGAGTGAGTGACGTTTATTGAATTGTGAATGGAGTGAGTGATGTTTATTTAATAGTGATTGGAGTGAGTGATGTTTATTTAACTGTGATTGGGGTGAATGATGTTTATTTAGTTGTGAATGGAGTGAGCGATGTTTATTTAATTGTGAATGGAGTGAGCGATGTTTATTTAATTGTGAATGGAGTGAGCGATGTTTATTTAATTGTGACATGGAGTTAGTGATATTTAATGAATTGTGAATGGAGTGAGTGATGTTTATTTAATTGTGATTGGAGTAAGTGATGTTTATTTAATTGTGATTGGAGTGATTGCTATTTATTGAATTGTGAATGAAGTGAGTGATTATTTACTTGTGAATGGAGTGAATTATGTTTATTTAATTGTGATTGGAGTGAATGATGTTTATTTCACTGTGATTGGAGTGAGTAATGTTTATTTAATTGTGAATGGAGTGAGTGATGCTTTTTTAATTGTGATTGGAGAGAATGATGTTTATTTCACTGTGATTGGAGTGAGTGATGTTTATTTAGTTGTGAATGGAGTGAGTGATTATTTAATTGCGAATAGGGTGAGTGATGTTTATTGAAGTGTGAATGGAGTGAGTGATGTTTATTGAAGTGTGAATGGTGTGAGTGATTATTGAATTGTGAATGGAGTAACTGATGTGTGTTGAATTGTGAATGGAGTGAGTGATGTTTATTTAATTGTGAATGGAGTGAATGTTTTTTATTGAATTGTGAATGGAGTGAGTGATGTTTATGTAATTGTGAATGGAATGAGTGATGTTTATTTCACTGTGATTGGAGTGAGTGATGTTTATTTAATTGAGATTGGAGTGAGTGATGTTTATTTAATTGTGATTGGAATGACTGATGTTAATTTAATTGTGCTTGGAGTGAGTGATTATTTAACTGTGAATGGAGTGAGTGATGTTTATTGAATTGTGAATGGAGTGAGTGCTGTTTATTGAATTGTAAACGGAGTGAGTGATGTTTATTGAATTATGAATGGAGTAAGTTTATTTATATAATTGTGAATGGCCTGTGTGATGTTTATTTAATTGTGATTGGAGTGAGTGATGTTTATTTTATTGTGAATAGGGTGAGTAATGTGTACTTCATTGTGAATGGAGTGAGTGATGTTTATTGAAGTGTGAATGGAGTGAGTGATGTTTATTGAATTGTGAATGGAGTGAGTGATGTTTATTGAATTGTGAAGGGAGTGAGTGATGTTTATTGAATTGTGAATTGAGTGAGTGATATTGATTTAATTGTTAATGGACTGACTGATGTTTATTTCATTGTAAATGGAGTGAGTGATGTTTATTTAATTGTCCATGGAGTGCGTAATGTTTATTTCACTGTGATTGGAATGAGTGATGTTTACTTAATTGTGATTGCTGTGAGTGATGTTTATTTAATTGTGATTGGAATGATTGATATTTATTCAATTGTGAATGGAGTGAGTGATGTTTATTTAATTGTGAATGGAGTGAGTGATGTTTATTTAATTGTCATTGGAGAGAATGATGTTTATTTAATTGTCATTGGAGTGAGTGATGTTTATTTAATTGTGAATGGGGTGAGGGAAGTTTATTTAATTGTGAACAGAGTGAGTGATGTTTATTGAATTGTGAATGCAGTGAGTGATGTTTATTTCACTGTGCTTGGAATGAGTGATATTTATTTAATTGTGATTGCAGTGAGTGATGTTTATTTAATTGTGTTTGGAATGATTGATATTTATTCAATTGTGAATGGAGTGAGTGATGTTTATTTAATTGTGCAGGAGTGAGTGATGTTTATTTCACTGTGATTGGAGTGAGTGATGTTTATTTCATTGTGATTGGAGTGAGTGATGTTTATTTAATTGTGATTGGAATGAGTGATGTTTATTGAATTCTGATTGGAGTGAGTGATGTTTATTTAATTGTGAATGGAGTGAGTGATGTTTATTGAATTGTGAATGGAGTGAGTGATGTTTATTGAATTGTGAATGGAGTGAGTGATGTTTATTTTACTGTGATTGGAGTGAGTGATGTTTATTAAATTGTGATTGGAGTAAGTGATGTTTATTTAATTATGATTGGAGTGATTGATATTTATTTAATTGTGAATGAAGTGAGTGATTATTTACTTGTGAATGGAGTGAATGATGTTCATTTAATTGTCAATTGAGTGAGTGATGTTTCTTTAATTGTGAATAGGGTGAGTGATGTTTATTTAATTGTGAATAGAGTGAGTGATGTTTATTGAATTGTGAATGGAGTGAATGTTTTTTATTGAATTGTGAATGGAGTGAGTGATGTTTATTTAATTGTGAATGGAATGAGTGATGTTTATTTCACTGTGATTGGAGTGAGTGATGTTTATTTAATTGTGATTGAAGTGAGTGATGTTTATTTAATTGTGATTGGAATGAGTGATATTTATTTAATTGTGATTGGAGTGAGTGATGATTATTTAATTGTGAATGGAGTGAGTGATGTTTATTGAATTGTGAATGGAGTGAGTGATGTTTATTGAATTGTGAATGGAGTGAGTGATGTTTATTGAATTGTGAAGGGAGTGAGTGATGTTTATTGAATTGTGAATGGAGTGAGTGATGTGTATTTCATTGTGATTGGAATGATTGATATTTATTCAATTGTGAATGGAGTGAGTGATGTTTATTTCACTGTGATTGAAGTGAGTGATGTTTATTGAACTGTGATTGGAATTAGTGATGTTTATTAGATTGTGACATGGAATTAGTGATATTTATTGAATTGTGAATGGAGTGAGTGATGTTTATTTAATTCTGATTGGAGTGAGTGATGTTTATTTAATTGTAAATGGAGTGAATGCTTTTTATTGAATTGTGAATGGAGTGAGTGATGTTTATTTAATTGTGAATGGAATGAGTGATGTTTATTTCACTGTGATTGGAGTGAGTGATGTTTATTTAATTGAGAATAAAGTGAGTGATGTTTATTTAATTGTGATTGGAATGAGTGATCTTGATTGAATTCTGATTGGAGTGAGTGATGTTTATTTAATTGTGAATGGAGTGAGTGATGTTTATTGAATTGTGAATGGAGTGAGTGATGTTTATTGAATTGTGAATGGAGTGAGTGATATTTATTGAATTGTGAATGAAGTGAGTGCTGTTTATTTTACTGTGATTGGAGTGAGTGATGTTTATTTAATTGTGTTTGGAGTAAGTGATGTTTATTTAATTGTGAATAGGGTGAGTGATGTTTATTTCATTGTGAATGGAGTGAGTGATGTTTATTGAAGTGTGAATGGAGTGAGTGATGTTTATTGAAGTGTGAATGGAGTGAGTGATGTTTATTGAATTGTGAATGGAGTGAGTGATATTTATTTAATTGTGAATGGACTGACTGATGTTTATTTCTTTGTAAATGGAGTGAGTGATGTTCACTCCAATCAGAATGTTTTTTCACTTTGGAAGGAATAACAGGAATGCGGAATATTTGGCTAATGGTAAAGTTCTTGAAAGTGTGGATGAGCAGAGGGATCTAGGTGTCCATGTACATGGATCACTGAAAGTTGCCACCCAGGTTGATAGGGTTGTGAAGAAGGCCTATGGAGTGTTGGCCTTTATTGGTAGAGGGATTGAGTTCCGGAGTCGGGAGGTCATGTTGCAGCTGTACAGTACTCTGGTACGGCCGCATTTGGAGTATTGCGTACAGTTCTGGTCACCGCATTATAGGAAGGACGTGGAGGCTTTGGAGCGGGTGCAAAGGAGATTTACCAAGATGTTGCCTGGTATGGAGGGAAAATCGTATGAGGAAAGGCTGATGGACTTGAGGTTGTTTTCGTTGGAGAGAAGAAGGTTAAGAGGAGACTTAATAGAGGCATACAAAATGATCAGGGGGTTGGATAGGGTGGACAGTGAGAGCCTTCTCCCGCGGATGGATATGGCTGGCACGAGGGGACATAACTTTAAACTGAGGGGTAATAGATATAGGACAGAGGTCAGAGGTACGTTCTTTACGCAAAGAGTAGTGAGGCCGTGGAATGCCCTACCTGCTACAGTAGTGAACTCGCCAACATTGAGGGCATTTAAAAGTTTATTGGATAAACATATGGATGATAATGGCATAGTGTAGGTTAGATGGCTTTTGTTTCGGTGCAACATCGTGGGCCGAAGGGCATGTACTGCGCTGTATTGTTCTATGTTCTGTGTAATTGTCCATGGAGTGCGTAATGTTTATTTCACTGTGATTGGAATGAGTGATGTTTACTTAATTGTGATTGCTGTGAGTGATGTTTATTTAATTGTGATTGGAATGATTGATATTTATTCAATTGTGATTGGAGTGAGTGATGTTTATTCAATTGTGAATGGATTGAGTGATGTTTATTTAATTGTGCGGGAGTGAGTGATTATTTAATTGTGATTGGAGTGAGTGATGTTTATTTCACTGTGATTGGAGTGAGTGATGTTTATTGAACTGGGATTGGAATGAGTGATGTTTATTGAATTGTGAATGGAATGAGTGATGTTTATTTCATTCTGATTGGAGTGAGTGATGTTTATTTAATTGTGAATGGAGTGAATGCTTTTTATTGAATTGTGAATGGAGTGAGTGATGTTTATTTAATTGTGAATGGAATGAGTGATGTTTATTTCACTGTGATTGGAGTGAGTGATGTTTATTTAATTGTGATTGGAATGAGTGATGTTTATTGAATTCTGATTGGAGTGAGTGATGTTTATTTAATTGTGATTGAAGTGTGTGATGTTTCTTTAATTGTGATTGGAGTGAGTGATGTTCATTTATTTGTCAATAGGGTGAGTGATGTTTATTTCATTGTGAATGGAGTGAGTGATGTTTATTGACGTGTGAATGGATTGAGTGATTATTGAATTGTGAATGGAGTAAGTGATGTTTATTGAATTGTGAATGGAGTGAGTGATATTTATTGAATTGTGAATGGAGTGAGTGATAATAGAGGCATACAAAATGATCAGGGGGTTGGATAGGGTGGACAGTGAGAGCCTTCTCCCGCGGATGGAAATGGCTGGCACGAGGGGACATAACTTTAAACTGAGGGGTAATAGATATAGGACAGAGGTCAGAGGTAGGTTCTTTACGCAAAGAGTAGTGAGGCCGTGGAATGCCCTACCTGCTACAGTAGTGAACTCGCCAACATTGAGGGCATTTAAAAGTTTATTGGATAAACATATGGATGATAATGGCATAGTGTAGGTTAGATGGCTTTTGTTTCGGTGCAACATCGTGGGCCGAAGGGCCTGTACTGCGCTGTATTGTTCTATGTTCTATATGTTCTATGTTTATTGAATTGTAATTGGAGTGACTGATGTTTATTTAATTGTGAATAGGGTGAGTAATGTTTATTTCATTGTGAATGGAGTGAGTGATGTTTATTGAAGTGTGAATGGAGTGTGTGATTATTGAATTGTAAATGGAGTGAGTGATGTTTATTGAATTGTGAATGGAGTGAGTGGTGTTTATTTTACTGTGATTGGAGTGAGTGATGTTTATTTAATTGTGATTGAAGTAAGTGATGTTTATTTAATTGTGATTGGAATGAGTGATATTTATTTAATTGTGATTGGAGTGAGTGATGTTTATTCAATTGTGAATGGAGTGAGTGATGTTTATTGAATTGTGAATGGAGTGAGTGATGTTTATTGAATTGTGAATGGAGTGAGTGATGTTTATTGAATTGTGAAAGGAGTGAGTGATGTTTATTGAATTGCGAATGGAGTGTGTGATGTTTATTGAATTGTAATGGGAGTGAGTGATGTTTATCTAATTGTTATTGGAGTGAGTGAAGTTTATTTAATTGTGAATGGGGTGAGTGGTGTTTATTGAATTGTGAAAGGAGTGAGTGATGATTATTGAATTGTGAATGGAGTGAGTGATGTTTATTTATCTGTGAATGGAATGAGCGATGTTTATTTGATTGTGACATAGAGATAGTGATGTTTATGGAATTGTGAATCGAGTGAGCGATGTTTATTTAATTGTTACATTGAGTTAGTGATGTTTATTTAATTGTGATTGGAGTGAGTGATGTTTTTTTTACTGTGATTGGAGTGAGTGATGTTTATTTCATTGTGATTGGAGAAAGTGATGTTTATTGAATTGTGAATGGAGTGTGTGATATTTATTGAATTGTAATGGGAGTGAGTGATGTTTATTTAATTGTCATTGGAGTGAGTGATGTTTATTTAATTGTGAATGGGGTGAGTGGTGTTTATTGAATTGTGAACAGAGTGAGTGATGATAATTGAATTGTGAATGGAGTGAGTGATGTTTATTTATCTGTGAATGGAATGAGCGATGTTTATTTGATTGTGACATAGAGTTAGTGATGTTTATTGAATTGTGAATGGAGTGAGCGATGTTTATTTAATTGTTACATTGAGTTAGTGATGTTTATTTAATTGTGATTGGAGTGAGTGATGTTTATTTTACTGTGATTGGAGTGAGTGATGTTTATTTCATTGTGATTGGAGTAAGTGATGTTTATTTAATTGTGAATGGGATGAGATGTTTATTTCACTGTGATTGGAGTGAATGATATTTATTGAATTGTGAATGGGGGTAAGTGATATTTATTTAATTGTGAATGGAGAGAGAGATGTTTTTTAATTGTGAATGGGGTGAGTGATGTTTATTTAATCGTGATTGGAGTGAGTGATGTTTATTGAATTGTGAATGGAGTGAGTGCTGTTTATTGAATTTTAAACGGAGTGAGTGATGTTTATTGAATTGTGAATGGAGTAAGTTTATTTATATAATTGTGAATGGACTGAGTGATGTTTATTTAATTGTGATTGGAGTGAGTGATGTTTATTTTATTGTGAATAGGGTGAGTAATGTGTATTTCATTGTGATAGGGTGAGTAATGTGTATTTCATTGTGAATGGAGTGAGTGATGTTTATTGAAGTGTGAATGGAGTGAGTGATGTTTATTGAATTGTGAATGGAGTAAGTTTATTTATATAATTGTGAATGGAGTGAGTGATGTTTATTTAATTGTGATTGGAGTGAGTGATGTTTATTTTATTGTGAATAGGGTGAGTAATGTGTATTTCATTGTGATAGGGTGAGTAATGTGTATTTCATTGTGAATGGAGTGAGTGATGTTTATTGAAGTGTGAATGGAGTGAGTGATGTTTATTGAATTGTGAATGGAGTGAGTGATGTTTATTGAATTGTGAAGGGAGTGAGTGATATTGATTTAATTGTTAATGGACTGACTGATGTTTATTTCATTGTAAATGGAGTAAGTGATGTTTATTTAATTTTCCATGGCGTGCGTAATGTTTATTTCACTGTGATTGGAATGAGTGATGTTTATTTAATTGTGATTGGAATGATTGATATTTATTTAATTGTGAATGGAGTGAGTGATGTTTATTTAATTGTCATTGGAGAGAATGATGTTTATTTAATTGCCATTGGAGTGAGTGATGTTTATTTAATTGTGAATGTGGTGAGGGAAGTTTATTTAATTGTGAACGGAGTGAGTGATGTCTATTGAATTGTGAATGCAGTGAGTGATGTTTATTTAACTGCGAATGGAATGAGCGATGTTTATTTGATTGTGACATGGAGTGAGTGATGTTTATTTAATTGTCCATGGAGTGCGTAATGTTTATTTCACTGTGATTGGAATGAGTGATATTTATTTAATTGTGATTGCAGTGAGTGATGTTTATTTAATTGTGATTGGAATGATTGATATTTATTCAATTGTGAATGGAGTGAGTGATGTTTATTTAATTGTGCAGGAGTGAGTGATGTTTATTTCACTGTGATTGGAGTGAGTGATGTTTATTTCATTGTGTTTGGAGTGAGTGATGTTTATTTCACTGTGATTGGAGTGAGTGATGTTTCTTGAACTGTGATTAGAATGAGTGATGTTTATTAGATTGTGACATGGAATTAGTGATGTTTATTGAATTGTGAATGGAGTAAGTTTATTTATATAATTGTGAATGGACTGAGTGATGTTTATTTAATTCTGATTGGAGTGAGTGATGTTTATTTAATTGTGAATGGAGTGAATGCTTTTTATTGATTTGTGAATGGAGTGAGTGATGTTTATTTAATTGTGAATGGAATTAGTGATGTTTATTTCACTGTGATTGGAGTGAGTGATGTTTATTTAATTGTGATTGAAGTGAGTGATGTTTATTTAATTGTGATTGGAATGAGTGATGTTTATTGAATTCTGATTGGAGTGAGTGATGTTTATTTAATTGTGAATGGAGTGAGTGATGTTTATTGAATTGTGAATGGAGTGAGTGATGTTTATTGAATTGTCAATGGAGTGAGTGATGTTTAATTTACTGTGATTGGAGTGAGTGATGTTTATTAAATTGTGATTGGAGTAAGTGATGTTTATTTAATTGTGATTGGAGTGATTGATATTTATTTAATTGTGAATTAAGTGAGTGATTATTTACTTGTGAATGGAGTGAATGATGTTCATTTAATTGTGAATTGAGTGAGTGATGTTTATTTAATTGTGAATAGAGTGAGTATTGTTTATTGAATTGTGAATGGAGTGCATGTTTTTTATTGAATTGTGAATGGAGTGAGTGATGTTTATTTAATTGTGAATGGAATGAGTGATGTTTATTTAATTGTGATTGGAGTGAGTGATGTTTATTAGATTGTGTATGGAGTGAGTGATGTTTATTGAATTGTGAAGGGAGTGAGTGATGTTTATTGAATTGTTAATGGACTGAGTGATGTTTATTTAATTGTGATTGGAATGATTGATATTTATTCAATTGTGAATGGAGTGGGTGATGTTTATTTAATTGTGCAGGATCGAGTGATGTTTATTTCACTGTGATTGGAGTGAGTGATGTTTATTTCATTGTGATTGGAGTGAGTGATGTTTATTTCACTTTGATTGGAGTGTGTGATGTTGATTGAACTGTGATTGGAATGAGTGATGTTTATTAGATTGTGACATGGAATTAGTGATGTTTATTGAATTGTGAATGGAGTGAGTGATGTTTATTTAATTCTGTTTGGAGTGAGTGATGTTTATTTAATTGTAAATGGAGTGAATGATTTTTATTGAATTGTGAATGGAGTGAGTGATGTTTATTTAATTGTGAATGGAATGAGTGATGTTTATTTCACTGTGATTGGAGTGAGTGATGTTTATTTAATTGAGATTGAAGTGAGTGATGTTTATTTAATTGTGAGTGATGTTTATTTAATTGTGAGTGATGTTGATTGAATTCTGATTGGAGTGAGTGACGTTTATTTAATTGTGAATGGAGTGAGTGATGTTTATTGAATTGTGAATGGGGTGAGTGATGTTTATTGAATTGTAAATGGAGTGAGTGATGTTTTTTGAATTGTGAATGGAGTGAGTGATGTTTATTTTACTGTGATTGGAGTGAGTGATGTTTATTTAATTGTGTTTGGAGTAATGATGTGTATTTAATTGTGAATAGGGAGAGTGATGTTTATTTCATTGTGAATGGAGTGAGTGATGTTTATTGAAGTGTGAATGGAGTGAGTGATGTTTATTGAATTGTGAATGGAGTGAGTGATATTTATTTAATTGGGAATGGACTGACTGATGTTTATTTCATTGTAAATGGAGTGAGTGATGTTTATTTAATTGTCCATGGAGTGCGTAATGTTTATTTCACTGTGATTGGAATGAGTGATCTTTACTTTATTGTGATTGCTGTGAGTGATGTTTATTTAATTGTAATTGGAATGAATGATATTTATTCAATTGTGAATGGAGTGAGTGATGTTTATTCAATTGTGAATGGAGTGAGTGATGTTTATTTAATTGTGCAGGAGTGAGTGATTATTTAATTGTGAATGGAGCGAGTGATGTTTATTGAATTGTGAATTGAGTGAGTGATGTTTATTGAATTGTGAATGGAGTGAGTGATGTTTATTGAATTGTGAATGGAGTGAGTGCTGTTTATTTAATTGTGAATGGAGTGAATGTTTTTTATTGAATAGTGAATGGAGTGAGTGATGTTTATTTAATTGTGAATGGAATCAGATGTTTATTTCACTGTGATTGGAGTGAGGGATGTTTATTTAATTGTGATTTAAGTGAGTGATGTTTATTTAATTGTGATTGGAATGAGTGATGTTTATTGAATTCTGATTGGAGTGAGTGATGTTTATTTAATTGTGATTGAAGTGAGTGATGTTTATTTAATTGTGATTGGAATGAGTGATGTTTATTTAATTGTGAATGGAGTGAGTGATGTTTATTGAATTGTGAATGGAGTGAGTGATGTTTATTGAATTGTGAATGGAGTGAGTGATGTTTATTTAATTGTGATTGGAGTGATTGATATTTTTTTAATTGTGAATGAAGTGAGTGATTATTTACTTGTGAATGGAGTGAATTATGTTTATTTCATTGTGAATGGAGTGAGTGGTGTTTATTGAAGTGTGAATGGAGTGAGTGATTATTGAATTGTGAATGGAGTCAGTGATGTTTATTGAATTGTGAATATAGTGAATGTTTTTTATTGAATTGTGAATGGAGTGAGTAATGTTTATTTAATTGTGATTGGAATGAGTGATGTTTATTAATTGTGATTGGAGTGAGTGATGTTTATTGAATTGTGAATGGAGTGAGTGATGTTTATTGAATTGTAAAGGGAGTGAGTGATGTTTATTGAATTGTGAATGGAGGAAGTTTATTTATATAATTGTGAATGGACTGAGTGATGTTTATTTAATTGTGATTGGAGTGAGTGATGTTTATTTTATTGTGAATAGGGTGAGTAATGTGTATTTCATTGTGATAGGGTGAGTAATGTGTATTTCATTGTGAATGGAGTGAGTGATGTTTATTGAAGTGTGAATGGAGTGAGTGATGTTTATTGAATTGTGAATGGAGTAAGTTTATTTATATAATTGTGAATGGAGTGAGTGATGTTTATTTAATTGTGATTGGAGTGAGTGATGTTTATTTTATTGTGAATAGGGTGAGTAATGTGTATTTCATTGTGATAGGGTGAGTAATGTGTATTTCATTGTGAATGGAGTGAGTGATGTTTATTGAAGTGTGAATGGAGTGAGTGATGTTTATTGAATTGTGAATGGAGTGAGTGATGTTTATTGAATTGTGAAGGGAGTGAGTGATATTGATTTAATTGTTAATGGACTGACTGATGTTTATTTCATTGTAAATGGAGTGAGTGATGTTTATTTAATTTTCCATGGCGTGCGTAATGTTTATTTCACTGTGATTGGAATGAGTGATGTTTATTTAATTGTGATTGGAATGATTGATATTTATTTAATTGTGAATGGAGTGAGTGATGTTTATTTAATTGTCATTGGAGAGAATGATGTTTATTTAATTGCCATTGGAGTGAGTGATGTTTATTTAATTGTGAATGTGGTGAGGGAAGTTTATTTAATTGTGAACGGAGTGAGTGATGTCTATTGAATTGTGAATGCAGTGAGTGATGTTTATTTAACTGCGAATGGAATGAGCGATGTTTATTTGATTGTGACATGGAGTGAGTGATGTTTATTTAATTGTCCATGGAGTGCGTAATGTTTATTTCACTGTGATTGGAATGAGTGATATTTATTTAATTGTGATTGCAGTGAGTGATGTTTATTTAATTGTGATTGGAATGATTGATATTTATTCAATTGTGAATGGAGTGAGTGATGTTTATTTAATTGTGCAGGAGTGAGTGATGTTTATTTCACTGTGATTGGAGTGAGTGATGTTTATTTCATTGTGTTTGGAGTGAGTGATGTTTATTTCACTGTGATTGGAGTGAGTGATGTTTCTTGAACTGTGATTAGAATGAGTGATGTTTATTAGATTGTGACATGGAATTAGTGATGTTTATTGAATTGTGAATGGAGTAAGTTTATTTATATAATTGTGAATGGACTGAGTGATGTTTATTTAATTCTGATTGGAGTGAGTGATGTTTATTTAATTGTGAATGGAGTGAATGCTTTTTATTGATTTGTGAATGGAGTGAGTGATGTTTATTTAATTGTGAATGGAATTAGTGATGTTTATTTCACTGTGATTGGAGTGAGTGATGTTTATTTAATTGTGATTGAAGTGAGTGATGTTTATTTAATTGTGATTGGAATGAGTGATGTTTATTGAATTCTGATTGGAGTGAGTGATGTTTATTTAATTGTGAATGGAGTGAGTGATGTTTATTGAATTGTGAATGGAGTGAGTGATGTTTATTGAATTGTCAATGGAGTGAGTGATGTTTAATTTACTGTGATTGGAGTGAGTGATGTTTATTAAATTGTGATTGGAGTAAGTGATGTTTATTTAATTGTGATTGGAGTGATTGATATTTATTTAATTGTGAATTAAGTGAGTGATTATTTACTTGTGAATGGAGTGAATGATGTTCATTTAATTGTGAATTGAGTGAGTGATGTTTATTTAATTGTGAATAGAGTGAGTATTGTTTATTGAATTGTGAATGGAGTGCATGTTTTTTATTGAATTGTGAATGGAGTGAGTGATGTTTATTTAATTGTGAATGGAATGAGTGATGTTTATTTAATTGTGATTGGAGTGAGTGATGTTTATTAGATTGTGTATGGAGTGAGTGATGTTTATTGAATTGTGAAGGGAGTGAGTGATGTTTATTGAATTGTTAATGGACTGAGTGATGTTTATTTAATTGTGATTGGAATGATTGATATTTATTCAATTGTGAATGGAGTGGGTGATGTTTATTTAATTGTGCAGGATCGAGTGATGTTTATTTCACTGTGATTGGAGTGAGTGATGTTTATTTCATTGTGATTGGAGTGAGTGATGTTTATTTCACTTTGATTGGAGTGTGTGATGTTGATTGAACTGTGATTGGAATGAGTGATGTTTATTAGATTGTGACATGGAATTAGTGATGTTTATTGAATTGTGAATGGAGTGAGTGATGTTTATTTAATTCTGTTTGGAGTGAGTGATGTTTATTTAATTGTAAATGGAGTGAATGATTTTTATTGAATTGTGAATGGAGTGAGTGATGTTTATTTAATTGTGAATGGAATGAGTGATGTTTATTTCACTGTGATTGGAGTGAGTGATGTTTATTTAATTGAGATTGAAGTGAGTGATGTTTATTTAATTGTGAGTGATGTTTATTTAATTGTGAGTGATGTTGATTGAATTCTGATTGGAGTGAGTGACGTTTATTTAATTGTGAATGGAGTGAGTGATGTTTATTGAATTGTGAATGGGGTGAGTGATGTTTATTGAATTGTAAATGGAGTGAGTGATGTTTATTGAATTGTGAATGGAGTGAGTGATGTTTATTTTACTGTGATTGGAGTGAGTGATGTTTATTTAATTGTGTTTGGAGTAATGATGTGTATTTAATTGTGAATAGGGTGAGTGATGTTTATTTCATTGTGAATGGAGTGAGTGATGTTTATTGAAGTGTGAATGGAGTGAGTGATGTTTATTGAAGTGTGAATGGAGTGAGTGATGTTTATTGAATTGTGAATGGAGTGAGTGATAGTTATTTAATTGGGAATGGACTGACTGATGTTTATTTCATTGTAAATGGAGTGAGTGATGTTTATTTAATTGTCCATGGAGTGCGTAATGTTTATTTCACTGTGATTGGAATGAGTGATCTTTACTTTATTGTGATTGCTGTGAGTGATGTTTATTTAATTGTAATTGGAATGAATGATATTTATTCAATTGTGAATGGAGTGAGTGATGTTTATTCAATTGTGAATGGAGTGAGTGATGTTTATTTAATTGTGCAGGAGTGAGTGATTATTTAATTGTGAATGGAGCGAGTGATGTTTATTGAATTGTGAATTGAGTGAGTGATGTTTATTGAATTGTGAATGGAGTGAGTGATGTTTATTGAATTGTGAATGGAGTGAGTGCTGTTTATTTAATTGTGAATGGAGTGAATGTTTTTTATTGAATTGTGAATGGAGTGAGTGATGTTTATTTAATTGTGAATGGAATCAGATGTTTATTTCACTGTGATTGGAGTGAGGGATGTTTATTTAATTGTGATTTAAGTGAGTGATGTTTATTTAATTGTGATTGGAATGAGTGATGTTTATTGAATTCTGATTGGAGTGAGTGATGTTTATTTAATCGTGATTGAAGTGAGTGATGTTTATTTAATTGTGATTGGAATGAGTGATGTTTATTTAATTGTGAATGGAGTGAGTGATGTTTATTGAATTGTGAATGGAGTGAGTGATGTTTATTGAATTGTGAATGGAGTGAGTGATGTTTATTTAATTGTGATTGGAGTGATTGATATTTTTTTAATTGTGAATGAAGTGAGTGATTATTTACTTGTGAATGGAGTGAATTATGTTTATTTCATTGTGAATGGAGTGAGTGATGTTTATTGAAGTGTGAATGGAGTGAGTGATTATTGAATTGTGAATGGAGTCAGTGATGTTTATTGAATTGTGAATATAGTGAATGTTTTTTATTGAATTGTGAATGGAGTGAGTAATGTTTATTTAATTGTGATTGGAATGAGTGATGTTTATTAATTGTGATTGGAGTGAGTGATGTTTATTGAATTGTGAATGGAGTGAGTGATGTTTATTGAATTGTAAAGGGAGTGAGTGATGTTTATTGAATTGTGAATGGAGTGAGTGATATTTATTTAATTGTGAATGGACTGACTGATGTTTATTTCATTGTGAATGGAGTGAGTGATGTTTATTTAATTGTACATGGAGTGCGTAATGTTTATTTCACTGTGATTGGAGTGAGTGATGTTTATTGAACTGTGATTGGAATGAGTGGTGTTTATTAGATTGTGACATGGAATTAGTGATGTTTATTGAATTGTGAATGGAGTGATTGATGATTATTTAATTCTGATTGGAGTGAATGATGTTTATTTAATTGTGAATGGAGTGAATGCTTTTCATTGAATTGTGAATGGAGTGAGTGATGTTTATTTAATTGTGAATGGAATGAGTGATGTTTATTTCACTGTGATTGGAGTGAGTGATGTTTACTTAATTGTGATTGGAATGAGTGATGTTTATTGAATTCTGATTGGAGTGAGTGATGTTTATTTAATTGTGATTGAAGTGAGTGATGTTTCTTTAATTGTGATTGGAGTGAGTGATGTTCATTTAATTGTGAATAGGGTGAGTGATGTTTATTTCATTGTGAATGGAGTGAGTGATGTTTATTGAAGTGTGAATGGAGTGAGTGATTATTGAATTGTGAATCGATTAAGTGATGTTTATTGAATTGTGAATAGAGTGAGTGATATTTATTGAATTGTGAATGGAATGAGTGATGTTTATTGAATTGTAATTGGAGTGAGTGATGTTTATTTAATTGTGAATAGGGTGAGTAATGTTTATTTCATTGTGAATGGAGTGAGTGATGTTTATTGAAGTGTGAATGGAGTAAGTTTTTATTGAATTGTAAATGGAGTAAGTGATGTTTATTGAATTGTGAATGGAGTGAGTGATGTTTATTTAATTGTGAATGGAGTGAATGTTTTTTATTGAATTGTGAATGGAGTGTGTGATGTTTATTTAATTGTCAATAGGGTGAGTAATGTTTATTTCATTGTGAATGGAGTGAGTGATGTTTATTGAAGTGTGAATGGAGTAAGTTTTTATTGAATTGTAAATGGAGTAAGTGATGTTTATTGAATTGTGAATGGAGTGAGTGATGTTAATTTAATTGTGAATGGAGTGAATGTTTTTTATTGAATTGTGAATGGAGTGTGTGATGTTTATTTAATTGTGAATGGACTGACTGATGTTTATTTCATTGTGAATGGAGTGAGTGATGTTTATTTAATTGTACATGGAGTGCGTAATGTTTATTTCACTGTGATTGGAGTGAGTGATGTTTATTGAACTGTGATTGGAATGAGTGGTGTTTATTAGATTGTGACATGGAATTAGTGATGTTTATTGAATTGTGAATGGAGTGATTGATGATTATTTAATTCTGATTGGAGTGAATGATGTTTATTTAATTGTGAATGGAGTGAATGCTTTTCATTGAATTGTGAATGGAGTGAGTGATGTTTATTTAATTGTGAATGGAATGAGTGATGTTTATTTCACTGTGATTGGAGTGAGTGATGTTTACTTAATTGTGATTGGAATGAGTGATGTTTATTGAATTCTGATTGGAGTGAGTGATGTTTATTTAATTGTGATTGAAGTGAGTGATGTTTCTTTAATTGTGATTGGAGTGAGTGATGTTCATTTAATTGTGAATAGGGTGAGTGATGTTTATTTCATTGTGAATGGAGTGAGTGATGTTTATTGAAGTGTGAATGGAGTGAGTGATTATTGAATTGTGAATCGATTAAGTGATGTTTATTGAATTGTGAATAGAGTGAGTGATATTTATTGAATTGTGAATGGAATGAGTGATGTTTATTGAATTGTAATTGGAGTGAGTGATGTTTATTTAATTGTGAATAGGGTGAGTAATGTTTATTTCATTGTGAATGGAGTGAGTGATGTTTATTGAAGTGTGAATGGAGTAAGTTTTTATTGAATTGTAAATGGAGTAAGTGATGTTTATTGAATTGTGAATGGAGTGAGTGATGTTTATTTAATTGTGAATGGAGTGAATGTTTTTTATTGAATTGTGAATGGAGTGTGTGATGTTTATTTAATTGTGAATAGGGTGAGTAATGTTTATTTCATTGTGAATGGAGTGAGTGATGTTTATTGAAGTGTGAATGGAGTAAGTTTTTATTGAATTGTAAATGGAGTAAGTGATGTTTATTGAATTGTGAATGGAGTGAGTGATGTTAATTTAATTGTGAATGGAGTGAATGTTTTTTATTGAATTGTGAATGGAGTGTGTGATGTTTATTTAATTGTGAATGGAATGAGTGATGTTTATTTCACTGTGATTGGAGTGAGTGATGTTTATTAATTGTGATTTAAGTAAGTGCAGGTATAGTGTAGGTTAGATGGCTTTTGTTTCGGTGCAACATCGTGGGCCGAAGGGCCTGTACTGCGCTGTATTGTTCTATTCTATCTATAAGTGATGTTTATTTCACTCTGATAGGAGTGAGTGATGTTTATTGAACTGTGATTGGAATGAGTGATGTTTATTGAATTCTGATTGGAATGAGTGATGTTTATTTCATTGTGATTGGAGTGAGTGGTGTTTATTTAATTGTGAACAGAGTGAGTGATGATTATTGAATTGTGAATGGAGTGAGTGATGTTTATTTATCTGTGAATGGGATGAGTGATGTTTATTTGATTGTGACATAGAGTTAGTGATGTTTATTGAATTGTGAATGGAGTGAGCGATGTTTATTTAATTGTTACATTGAGTTAGTGATGTTTATTTAATTGTGATTGGAGTGAGTGATGTTTATTTTACTGTGATTGGAGTGAGTGATGTTTATTTCATTGTGATTGGAGTAAGTGATGTTTATTTAATTGTGAATGGGGTGAGATGTTTATTTCACTATGATTGGAGTGAATGATATTTATTGAATTGTGAATGGGTGTAAGTGATATTTATTTAATTGTGAATGGAGAGAGAGATGTTTTTTAATTGTGAATGGGGAGAGTGATGTTTATTTAATCGTGATTGGAGTGAGTGATGTTAATTCAATTGTGAAGGACTGAGTGGTGTTTTTTTTACTGTGATTGGAGTGAGTGATGTTTATTTAATTGTGATTGGAATGAGTGATGTTCATTGAATTGTGAATGGAATGAGTGATGTTTATTGAATTGGAAAGGGAGTGAGTGACGTTTATTGAATTGTGAATGGAGTGAGTGATGTTTATTTAATAGTGATTGTAGTGAGTGATGTTTATTTAACTGTGATTGGGGTGAATGATGTTTATTTAATTGTGAATGGAGTGAGCGATGTTTATTTAATTGTGAATGGAGTGAGCGATGTTTATTGAATTGTGAATGGAGTGAGCGATGTTTATTTAATTGTGACATGGAGTTAGTGATATTTATTGAATTGTGAATGGAGTGAGTGATGTTTATTTAATTGTGATTGGAGTAAGTGATGTTTATTTAATTGTAATTGGAGTGATTGATATTTATTTAATTGTGAATGAAGTGAGTGATTATTTACTTGTGAATGGAGTGAATGATGTTTATTTAATTGTGATTGGAGTGAATGATGTTTATGTCTCTGTGATTGGAGTGAGTGATGTTTATTTAATTGTGAATGGAGTGAGTGATGCTTTTTTAATTGTGATTGGAGTGAATGATGTTTATTTCACTGTGATTGGAGTGAGTGATGTTTATTTAGTTGTGAATGGAGAGAGTGATTATTTAATTGCGAATAGGGTGAGTGATGTTTATTGAAGTGTGAATGGAGTGAGTGATGTTTATTGAAGTGTGAATGGAGTGAGTGATTATTGAATTGTGAATGGAGTAACTGATGTGTGTTGAATTGTGAATGGAGTGAGTGATGTTTATTTAATTGTGAATGGAGTGAATGTTTTTTATTGAATTGTGAATGGAGTGAGTGATGTTTACGTAATTGTGAATGGAACGAGTGATGTTTATTTAATTGAGATTGGAGTGAGTGATGTTTATTTAATTGTGATTGGAATGAGTGATGTTTATTTAATTGTGCTTGGAGTGAGTGATTATTTAATTGTGAATGGAGTGAGTGATGTTTATTGAATTGTGAATGGAGTGAGTGCTGTTTATTGAATTTTAAAGGGAGTGAGTGATGTTTATTGAATTGTGAATGGAGTAAGTTTATTTATATAATTGTGAATGGACTGAGTGATGTTTATTTAATTGTGATTGGAGTGAGTGATGTTTATTTTATTGTGAATATGGTGAGTAATGTGTATTTCATTGTGAATGGAGTGAGTGATGTTTATGTAATTGTGAATGGAACGAGTGATGTTTATTTCACTGTGATTGGAGTGAGTGATGTTTACTTAATTGTGATTGGAATGAGTGATGTTTATTGAATTCTGATTGGAGTGAGTGATGTTTATTTAATTGTGATTGAAGTGAGTGATGTTTCTTTAATTGTGATTGGAATGAGTGATATTTATTGAATTGTGATTGGAGTGAGTGATGATTATTGAATTGTGAATGGATTGAGTGATGTTTATTGAATTGTGAATGGAGTGTGTGATATTTATTTAATTGTGAATGGACTGACTGATGTTTATTTCATTGTGAATGGAGTGAGTGATGTTTATTGAATTGTGAATTGAGTGAGTGCTGTTTATTGAATTTTAAACGGAGTGAGTGATGTTTATTGAATTGTGAATGGAGTAAGTGATGTTTATTGAATTGTGAATGGAGTGAGTGATGTTCATTTAATTGTGAATGGAGTGAATGTTTTTTATTGAATTGTGAATGGAGTGTGTGATGTTTATTTAATTGTGAATGGAATGAGTGATGTTTATTTCACTGTGATTGGAGTGAGTGATGTTTATTAATTGTGATTTAAGTAAGTGCAGGTATAGTGTAGGTTATATGGCTTTTGTTTCGGTGCAACATCGTGGGCCGAAGGGCCTGTACTGCGCTGTATTGTTCTATTCTATCTATAAGTGATGTTTATTTCACTGTGATAGGAGTGAGTGATGTTTATTGAACTGTGATTGGAATGAGTGATGTTTATTGAATTCTGATTGGAATGAGTGATGTTTCTTTAATTGTGATTGGAGTGAGTGATGTTCATTTAATTGTGAATAGGGTGAGTGATGTTTATTTCATTGTGAATGGAGTGAGTGATGTTTATTGAAGTGTGAATGGAGTGAGTGATTATTGAATTGTGAATCGATTAAGTGATGTTTATTGAATTGTGAATAGAGTGAGTGATATTTATTGAATTGTGAATGGAATGAGTGATGTTTATTGAATTGTAATTGGAGTGAGTGATGTTTATTTAATTGTGAATAGGGTGAGTAATGTTTATTTCATTGTGAATGGAGTGAGTGATGTTTATTGAAGTGTGAATGGAGTAAGTTTTTATTGAATTGTAAATGGAGTAAGTGATGTTTATTGAATTGTGAATGGAGTGAGTGATGTTTATTTAATTGTGAATGGAGTGAATGTTTTTTATTGAATTGTGAATGGAGTGTGTGATGTTTATTTAATTGTGAATAGGGTGAGTAATGTTTATTTCATTGTGAATGGAGTGAGTGATGTTTATTGAAGTGTGAATGGAGTAAGTTTTTATTGAATTGTAAATGGAGTAAGTGATGTTTATTGAATTGTGAATGGAGTGAGTGATGTTAATTTAATTGTGAATGGAGTGAATGTTTTTTATTGAATTGTGAATGGAGTGTGTGATGTTTATTTAATTGTGAATGGAATGAGTGATGTTTATTTCACTGTGATTGGAGTGAGTGATGTTTATTAATTGTGATTTAAGTAAGTGCATGTATAGTGTAGGTTAGATGGCTTTTGTTTCGGTGCAACATCGTGGGCCGAAGGGCCTGTACTGCGCTGTATTGTTCTATTCTATCTATAAGTGATGTTTATTTCACTCTGATAGGAGTGAGTGATGTTTATTGAACTGTGATTGGAATGAGTGATGTTTATTGAATTCTGATTGGAATGAGTGATGTTTATTTCATTGTGATTGGAGTGAGTGGTGTTTATTTAATTGTGAACAGAGTGAGTGATGATTATTGAATTGTGAATGGAGTGAGTGATGTTTATTTATCTGTGAATGGGATGAGTGATGTTTATTTGATTGTGACATAGAGTTAGTGATGTTTATTGAATTGTGAATGGAGTGAGCGATGTTTATTTAATTGTTACATTGAGTTAGTGATGTTTATTTAATTGTGATTGGAGTGAGTGATGTTTATTTTACTGTGATTGGAGTGAGTGATGTTTATTTCATTGTGATTGGAGTAAGTGATGTTTATTTAATTGTGAATGGGGTGAGATGTTTATTTCACTATGATTGGAGTGAATGATATTTATTGAATTGTGAATGGGTGTAAGTGATATTTATTTAATTGTGAATGGAGAGAGAGATGTTTTTTAATTGCGAATGGGGAGAGTGATGTTTATTTAATCGTGATTGGAGTGAGTGATGTTAATTCAATTGTGAAGGACTGAGTGGTGTTTTTTTTACTGTGATTGGAGTGAGTGATGTTTATTTAATTGTGATTGGAATGAGTGATGTTCATTGAATTGTGAATGGAATGAGTGATGTTTATTGAATTGGAAAGGGAGTGAGTGACGTTTATTGAATTGTGAATGGAGTGAGTGATGTTTATTTAATAGTGATTGTAGTGAGTGATGTTTATTTAACTGTGATTGGGGTGAATGATGTTTATTTAATTGTGAATGGAGTGAGCGATGTTTATTTAATTGTGAATGGAGTGAGCGATGTTTATTTAATTGTGAATGGAGTGAGCGATGTTTATTTAATTGTGACATGGAGTTAGTGATATTTATTGAATTGTGAATGGAGTGAGTGATGTTTATTTAATTGTGATTGGAGTAAGTGATGTTTATTTAATTGTAATTGGAGTGATTGATATTTATTTAATTGTGAATGAAGTGAGTGATTATTTACTTGTGAATGGAGTGAATGATGTTTATTTAATTGTGATTGGAGTGAATGATGTTTATGTCTCTGTGATTGGAGTGAGTGATGTTTATTTAATTGTGAATGGAGTGAGTGATGCTTTTTTAATTGTGATTGGAGTGAATGATGTTTATTTCACTGTGATTGGAGTGAGTGATGTTTATTTAGTTGTGAATGGAGAGAGTGATTATTTAATTGCGAATAGGGTGAGTGATGTTTATTGAAGTGTGAATGGAGTGAGTGATGTTTATTGAAGTGTGAATGGAGTGAGTGATTATTGATTTGTGAATGGAGTAACTGATGTGTGTTGAATTGTGAATGGAGTGAGTGATGTTTATTTAATTGTGAATGGAGTGAATGTTTTTTATTGAATTGTGAATGGAGTGAGTGATGTTTACGTAATTGTGAATGGAACGAGTGATGTTTATTTAATTGAGATTGGAGTGAGTGATGTTTATTTAATTGTGATTGGAATGAGTGATGTTTATTTAATTGTGCTTGGAGTGAGTGATTATTTAATTGTGAATGGAGTGAGTGATGTTTATTGAATTGTGAATGGAGTGAGTGCTGTTTATTGAATTTTAACGGGAGTGAGTGATGTTTATTGAATTGTGAATGGAGTAAGTTTATTTATATAATTGTGAATGGACTGAGTGATGTTTATTTAATTGTGATTGGAGTGAGTGATGTTTATTTTATTGTGAATAGGGTGAGTAATGTGTATTTCATTGTGAATGGAGTGAGTGATGTTTATGTAATTGTGAATGGAACGAGTGATGTTTATTTCACTGTGATTGGAGTGAGTGATGTTTACTTAATTGTGATTGGAATGAGTGATGTTTATTGAATTCTGATTGGAGTGAGTGATGTTTATTTAATTGTGATTGAAGTGAGTGATGTTTCTTTAATTGTGATTGGAGTGAGTGATGTTCATTTAATTGTGAATAGGGTGAGTGATGTTTATTTCATTGTGAATGGAGTGAGTGATGTTTATTGAAGTGTGAATGGAGTGAGTGATTATTGAATTGTGAATCGAGTAAGTGATGTTTATTGAGTTGTGAATGGAGTGAGTGATGTTGATTTAATTGTGAATGGAGTGAATGTTTTTTATTGAATTGTGAATGGAGTGTGTGATGTTTATTTAATTGTGAATGGAATGGGTGATGTATATTTCACTGTGATTGGAGTGAGTGATGTTTATGAATTGTGATTGAAGTAAGTGATGTTTATTTAATTGTGATTGGAATGAGTGATATTTATTGAATTGTGATTGGAGTGAGTGATGATTATTGAATTGTGAATGGATTGAGTGATGTTTATTGAATTGTGAATGGAGTGTGTGATATTTATTTAATTGTGAATGGACTGACTGATGTTTATTTCATTGTGAATGGAGTGAGTGATGTTTATTGAATTGTGAATTGAGTGAGTGCTGTTTATTGAATTTTAAACGGAGTGAGTGATGTTTATTGAATTGTGAATGGAGTAAGTGATGTTTATTGAATTGTGAATGGAGTGAGTGATGTTCATTTAATTGTGAATGGAGTGAATGTTTTTTATTGAATTGTGAATGGAGTGTGTGATGTTTATTTAATTGTGAATGGAATGAGTGATGTTTATTTCACTGTGATTGGAGTGAGTGATGTTTATTAATTGTGATTTAAGTAAGTGCAGGTATAGTGTAGGTTATATGGCTTTTGTTTCGGTGCAACATCGTGGGCCGAAGGGCCTGTACTGCGCTGTATTGTTCTATTCTATCTATAAGTGATGTTTATTTCACTGTGATAGGAGTGAGTGATGTTTATTGAACTGTGATTGGAATGAGTGATGTTTATTGAATTCTGATTGGAATGAGTGATATTTATTTCATTGTGATTGGAGTGAGTGATGTTTATTAATTGTGATTTAAGTAAGTGATGTTTATTTCACTGTGATTGGAGTGAGTGATGTTTATTGAACTGTGATTGGAATGAGTGATGTTTGTTGAATTCTGATTGGAATGAGTGATGTTTATTTCATTGTGATTGGAGTGAGTGGTGTTTATTGAATTGTGAACAGAGTGAGTGATGATTATTGAATTGTGAATGGAGTGAGTGATGTTTATTTATCTGTGAATGGGATGAGTGATGTTTATTTGATTGTGACTTAGAGTTAGTGATGTTTATTGAATTGTGAATGGAGTGAGCGATGTTTATTTAATTGTTACATTGAGTTAGTGATGTTTATTTAATTGTGATTGGAGTGAGTGATGTTTATTTTACTGTGATTGGAGTGAGTGATGTTTATTTCATTGTGATTGGAGTAAGTGATGTTTATTTAATTGTGAATGGGGTGAGATGTTTATTTCACTGTGATTGGAGTGAATGATATTTATTGAATTGTGAACGGGTGTAAGTGATATTTATTTAATTGTGAAAGGAGAGAGAGATGTTTTTTAATTGTGAATGGGGAGAGTGATGTTTATTTAATCGTGATTGGAGTGAGTGATGTTAATTCAATTGTGAAGGACTGAGTGGTGTTTTTTTTACTGTGATTGGAGTGAGTGATGTTTATTTAATTGTGATTGGAATGAGTGATGTTCATTGAATTGTGAATGGAATGAGTGATGTTTATTGAATTGGAAAGGGAGTGAGTGACGTTTATTGAATTGTGAATGGAGTGAGTGATGTTTATTTAATAGTGATTGTAGTGAGTGATATTTATTTAACTGTGATTGGGGTGAATGATGTTTATTTAATTGTGAATGGAGTGAGCGATGTTTATTTAATTGTGAATGGAGTGAGCGATGTTTATTTAATTGTGACATGGAGTTAGTGATATTTATTGAATTGTGAATGGAGTGAGTGATGTTTATTTAATTGTGATTGGAGTAAGTGATGTTTATTTAATTGTAATTGGAGTGATTGATATTTATTTAATTGTGAATGAAGTGAGTGATTATTTACTTGTGAATGGAGTGAATGATGTTTATTTAATTGTGATTGGAGTGAATGATGTTTATTTCTCTGTGATTGGAGTGAGTGATGTTTATTTAATTGTGAATGGAGTGAGTGATGCTTTTTTAATTGTGATTGGAGTGAATGATGTTTATTTCACTGTGATTGGAGTGAGTGATGTTTATTTAGTTGTGAATGGAGAGAGTGATTATTTAATTGCGAATAGGGTGAGTGATGTTTATTGAAGTGTGAATGGAGTGAGTGATGTTTATTGAAGTGTGAATGGAGTGTGTGATTATTGAATTGTGAATGGAGTAACTGATGTGTGTTGAATTGTGAATGGAGTGAGTGATGTTTATTTAATTGTGAATGGAGTGAATGTTTTTTATTGAATTGTGAATGGAGTGAGTGATGTTTATGTAATTGTGAATGGAACGAGTGATGTTTATTTAATTGAGATTGGAGTGAGTGATGTTTATTTAATTGTGATTGGAATGAGTGATGTTTATTTAATTGTGCTTGGAGTGAGTGATTATTTAATTGTGAATGGAGTGAGTGATGTTTATTGAATTGTGAATGGAGTGAGTGCTGTTTATTGAATTTTAAAGGGAGTGAGTGATGTTTATTGAATTGTGAATGGAGTAAGTTTATTTATATAATTGTGAATGGACTGAGTGATGTTTATTTAATTGTGATTGGAGTGAGTGATGTTTATTTTATTGTGAATAGGGTGAGTAATGTGTATTTCATTGTGAATGGAGTGAGTGATGTTTATGTAATTGTGAATGGAACGAGTGATGTTTATTTCACTGTGATTGGAGTGAGTGATGTTTATTTAATTCAGATTGGAGTGAGTGATGTTTATTTAATTGTGATTGGAATGAGTGATGTTTATTTAATTGTGCTTGGAGTGAGTGATTATTTAATTGTGAATGGAGTGAGTGATGTTTATTGAATTGTGAATGGAGTGAGTGCTGTTTATTGAATTTTAAACGGAGTGAGTGATGTTTATTGAATTGTGAATGGAGTAAGTTTATTTATATAATTGTGAATGGACTGAGTGATGTTTATTTAATTGTGATTGGAGTGAGTGATGTTTATTTTATTGTGAATAGGGTGAGTAATGTGTATTTCATTGTGAATGGAGTGAGTGATGTTTATTGAAGTGTGAATGGAGTGAGTGATGTTTATTGAATTGTGAATGGAGTGAGTGATGTTTATTGAATTGTGAAGGGAGTGAGTGATGTTTATTGAATTGTGAATTGAGTGAGTGATATTGATTTAATTGTTAATGGACTGACTGAAGTTTATTTCATTGTAAATGGAGTGAGTGATGTTTATTTAATTGTCCATGGAGTGCGTAATGTTTATTTCACTGTGATTGAAATGAGTGATGTTTATTTAATTGTGATTGGAATGATTGATATTTATTCAATTGTGAATGGAGTGAGTGATGTTTATTTAATTGTGAATGGAGTGAGTGATGTTTATTTAATTGTCATTGGGGAGAATGATGTTTATTTAATTGCCATTGGATTGAGTGATGTTTATTTTATTGTGAATGTGGTGAGGGAAGTTTATTTAATTGTGAACGGAGTGAGTGATGTCTATTGAATTGTGAATGCAGTGAGTGATGTTTATTTAACTGCGAATGGAATGAGCGATGTTTATTTGATTGTGACATGGAGTGAGTGATGTTTATTTAATTGTCCAAGGAGTGCGTAATGTTTATTTCACTGTGATTGGAATGAGTGATATTTATTTAATTGTGATTGCAGTGAGTGATGTTTATTTAATTGTGATTGGAAAGATTGATATTTATTCAATTGTGAATGGAGTGAGTGATGTTTATTTAATTGTGCAGGAGTGAGTCATGTTTATTTCACTGTGATTGGTGTGAGTGATGTTTATTTCATTGTGATTGGAGTGAGTGATGTTTATTTCACTGTGATTGGAGTGAGTGATGTTTCTTGAACTGTGATTAGAATGAGTGATGTTTATTAGATTGTGACATGGAATTAGTGATGTTTATTGAATTGTGAATGGAGTAAGTTTATTTGTATAATTGTGAATGGACTGAGTGATGTTTATTTAATTCTGATTGGAGTGAGTGATGTTTATTTAATTGTGAATGGAGTGAATGCTTTTTATTGATTTGTGAATGGAGTGAGTGATGTTTATTGAATTGTGAATGGAATGAGTGATGTTTATTTCACTGTGATTGGAGTGAGTGATGTTTATTTAATTGTGATTGGAATGAGTGATGTTTATTGAATTCTGATTGGAGTGAGTGGTGTTTATTTAATTGTGAATGGAGTGAGTGATGTTTATTGAATTGTGAATGGAGTGAGTGATGTTTATTGAATTGTGAATGGAGTGAGTGATGTTTAATTTACTGTGATTGGAGTGAGTGATGTTTATTAAATTGTGATTGGTGTAAGTGATGTTTATTTAATTGTGATTGGAGTGATTGATATTTATTTAATTGTGAATGAAAAGAGTGATTATTTACTTGTGAATGGAGTGAATGATGTTCATTTAATTGTGAATTGAGTGAGTGATGTTTATTTAATTGTGAATAGAGTGAGTATTGTTTATTGAATTGTGAATGGAGTGCATGTTTTTTATTGAATTGTGAATGGAGTGAGTGATGTTTATTTAATTGTGAATGGAATGAGTGATGTTTATTTCACTGTGATTGGAGTGAGTGATGTTTATTTAATTGTGATTGAAGTGAGTGATGTTTATTTAATTGTGATTGGAATGAGTGATATTTATTTAATTGTAATTGGAGTGAGTGATGTTTATTAGATTGTGTATGGAGTGAGTGATGTTTATTTCATTGTGATTGGAGTGAGTGTTGTTTATTTAATTGTGAATGGAGTGAGTGATGTTTATTTCATTGTGATTGGAGTGAGTGTTGTTTATTTAATTGTGAATGGAATGAGTGATGTTTATTTCACTGTGATTGGAGTGAGTGATGTTTACTTAATTGTGATTGGAATGAGTGATGTTTATTGAATTCTGATTGGAGTGAGTGATGTTTATTTAATTGTGCTGTAAGTGAGTGATGTTTCTTTAATTGTGATTGGAATGAGTGATGTTTATTTAATTGTGATTGGAGTGAGTGATGTTTATTGAATTGTGAATGGACTGAGTGATATTTATTTAATTGTGATTGGAATGATTGATATTTATTCAATTGTGAATGGAGTGCGTGATGTTTATTTAATTGTGCAGGAGCGAGTGATGTTTATTTCACTGTGATTGGAGTGAGTGATGTTTATTTCATTGTGATTGGAGTGAGTGATGTTTATTTCACTGTGATTGGAGTGTGTGATGTTTATTGAACTGTGATTGGAATGAGTGATGTTTATTAGATTGTGACATGGAATTAGTGATGTTTATTGAATTGTGAATGGAGTGAGTGATGTTTATTTAATTCTGTTTGGAGTGAGTGATGTTTATTTAATTGTAAATGGAGTGAATGCTTTTTATTGAATTGTAAATGGAGTGAGTGATGTTTATTTAATTGTGAATGGAATGAGTGATGTTTATTTCACTGTGATTGGAGTGAGTGATGTTTATTTAATTGAGATTGAAGTGAGTGATGTTTATTTATTTGTGATTGCAATGAGTGATGTTGATTGAATTCTGATTGGAGTGAGTGATGTTTATTTAATTGTGAATGGAGTGAGTGATGATTATTGCATTGTGAATGGGGTGTGTGATGTTTATTGAATTGTGAATGGAGAGAGTGATGTTTATTTAATTGTCCATGGAGTGCGTAATGTTTATTTCACTGTGATTGGAATGAGTGATGTTTACTTGATTGTGATTGCTGTGAGTGATGTTTATTAAATTGGAATTGGAATGAATGATATTTATTCAATTGTGAATGGAGTGAGTGATGTTTATTCAATTGTGAATGGAGTGAGTGATGTTTATTTAATTGTGCAGGAGTGAGTGATTATTTAATTGTGAATGGAGCGAGTGATGATTATTGAATTGTGAATGGAGTGAGTGATGGTTATTGAATTGTGAAGGGAGTGAGTGATGTTTATTGAATTGTGAATGGAGTGAGTGCTGTTTATTTAATTGTGAATGGAGTGAATGTTTTTTATTGAATTGTGAATGGAGTGAGTGATGTTTATTTAATTGTGAAAGGAATCAGATGTTTATTTCACTGTGATTGGAGTGAGGGATGTTTATTTAATTGTGATTTAAGTGAGTGATGTTTATTTAATTGTGATTGGAATGAGTGATGTTTATTGAATTCTGATTGGAGTGAGTGATGTTTATTTAATTGTGATTGAAGTGAGTGATGTTTATTTAATTGTGATTGGAATGAGTGATGTTTATTTAATTGTGAATGGAGTGAGTGATGTTTATTGAATTGTGAATGAAGTGAGTGATGTTTATTGAATTGTGAATGGAGTGAGTGATGTTTATTTAATTGTGATTGGAGTGATTGATATTTATTTAATTGTGAATGAAGTGAGTGATTATTTACTTGTGAATGGAGTGAATTATGTTTATTTCATTGTGAATGGAGTGAGTGATGTTTATTGAAGTGTGAATGGAGTGACTGATTATTGAATTGTGAATGGAGTCAGAGATGTTTATTGAATTGTGAATATAGTGAATGTTTTTTATTGAATTGTGAATGGAGTGAGTAATGTTTATTTAATTGTGATTGGAATGAGTGATGTTTATTTAATTGTGATTGGAGTGAGTGATGTTTATTGAATTGTGAATGGAGTGAGTGATGTTTAGTTTACTGTGATTGGAGTGAGTGATGTTTATTAAATTGTGATTGGTGTAAGTGATGTTTATTTAATTGTGATTGGAGTGATTGATATTTATTTAATTGTGAATGAAATGAGTGATTATTTACTTGTGAATGGAGTGAATGATGTTCATTTAATTGTGAATTGAGTGAGTGATGTTTATTTAATTGTGAATAGGGTGAGTGATGTTAATTTAATTGTGAATAGAGTGAGTTTATTTATATAATTGTGAATGGACTGAGTGATGTTTATTTAATTGTGATTGGAGTGAGTGATGTTTATTTTATTGTGAATAGGGTGAGTAATGTGTATTTCATTGTGAATGGAGTGAGTGATGTTTAGTGAAGTGTGAATGGAGTGAGTGATGTTTATTGAATTGTGAATGGAGTGAGTGATGTTTATTGAATTGTGAAGGGAGTGAGTGATGTTTATTGAATTGTGAATTGAGTGAGTGATATTGATTTAATTGTTAATGGACTGACTGATGTTTATTTCATTGTAAATGGAGTGAGTGACGTTTATTTAATTGTCTATTGAGTGCGTAATGTTTATTTCACTGTGATTGGAATGAGTGATGTTTATTTAATTGTGATTGGAATGAGTGATGTTTATTTAATTGTGCAGGAGTGAGTGATTATTTAATTGTGAATGGAGCGAGTGATGTTTATTGAATTGTGAATGGAGTGAGTGATGGTTATTGAATTGTGAAGGGAGTGAGTGATGTTTATTGAATTGTGAATGGAGTGAGTGCTGTTTATTTAATTGTGAATGGAGTGAATGTTTTTTATTGAATTGTGAATGGAGTGAGTGATGTTTATTTAATTGTGAAAGGAATCAGATGTTTATTTCACTTTGATTGGAGTGAGGGATATTTATTTAATTGTGATTTAAGTGAGTGATGTTTATTTAATTGTGATTGGAATGAGCGATGTTTATTTGATTGTGACATGGAGTGAGTGATGTTTATTTAATTGTGATTGAAGTGAGTGATGTTTATTTAATTGTGATTGGAATGAGTGATGTTTATTTAATTGTGAATGGAGTGAGTGATGTTAATTGAATTGTGAATGAAGTGAGTGATGTTTATTGAATTGTGAATGGAGTGAGTGATGTTTATTTAATTGTGATTGGAGTGATTGATATTTATTTAATTGTGAATGAAGTGAGTGATTATTTACTTGTGAATGGAGTGAATTATGTTTATTTCATTGTGAATGGAGTGAGTGATGTTTATTGAAGTGTGAATGGAGTGACTGATTATTGAATTGTGAATGGAGTCAGAGATGTTTATTGAATTGTGAATATAGTGAATGTTTTTTATTGAATTGTGAATGGAGTGAGTAATGTTTATTTAATTGTGATTGGAATGAGTGATGTTTCTTTAATTGTGATTGGAGTGAGTGATGTTTATTGAATTGTGAATGGAGTGAGTGATGTTTAATTTACTGTGATTGGAGTGAGTGATGTTTATTAAATTGTGATTGGTGTAAGTGATGTTTATTTAATTGTGATTGGAGTGATTGATATTTATTTAATTGTGAATGAAATGAGTGATTATTTACTTGTGAATGGAGTGAATGATGTTCATTTAATTGTGAATTGAGTGAGTGATGTTTATTTAATTGTGAATAGGGTGAGTGATGTTAATTTAATTGTGAATAGAGTGAGTTTATTTATATAATTGTGAATGGACTGAGTGATGTTTATTTAATTGTGATTGGAGTGAGAGATGTTTATTTTATTGTGAATAGGGTGAGTAATGTGTATTTCATTGTGAATGGAGTGAGTGATGTTTAGTGAAGTGTGAATGGAGTGAGTGATGTTTATTGAATTGTGAATGGAGTGAGTGATGTTTATTGAATTGTGAAGGGAGTGAGTGATGTTTATTGAATTGTGAATTGAGTGAGTGATATTGATTTAATTGTTAATGGACTGACTGATGTTTATTTCATTGTAAATGGAGTGAGTGACGTTTATTTAATTGTCTATTGAGTGCGTAATGTTTATTTCACTGTGATTGGAATGAGTGATGTTTATTTAATTGTGATTGGAATGATTGATATTTATTCAATTGTGAATGGAGTGAGTGATGTTTATTTAATTGTGAATGGAGTGAGTGATGTTTATTTAATTGTCATTGGAGAGAATGATGTTTATTTAATTGCCATTGAATTGAGTGATGTTTATTTTATTGTGAATGTGGTGAGGGAAGTTTATTTAATTGTGAACGGAGTGAGTGATGTCTATTGAATTGTGAATGCAGTGAGTGATGTTTATTTAACTGCGAATGGAATGAGCGATGTTTATTTGATTGTGACATGGAGTGAGTGATGTTTATTTAATTGTCCATGGAGTGCGTAATGTTTATTTCACTGTGATTGGAATGAGTGATATTTATTTAATTGTGATTGCAGTGAGTGATGTTTATTTAATTGTGATTGGAATGATTGATATTTATTCAATTGTGAATGGAGTGAGTGATGTTTATTTAATTGTGCAGGAGTGAGTGATGTTTATTTCACTGTGATTGGAGTGAGTGATGTTTATTTCATTGTGATTGGAGTGAGTGATGTTTATTTCACTGTGATTGGAGTGAGTGATGTTTCTTGAACTGTGATTAGAATGAGTGATGTTTATTAGATTGTGACATGGAATTAGTGATGTTTATTGAATTGTGAATGGAGTAAGTTTATTTGTATAATTGTGAATGGACTGAGTGATGTTTATTTAATTCTGATTGGAGTGAGTGATGTTTATTTAATTGTGAATGGAGTGAATGCTTTTTATTGATTTGTGAATGGAGTGAGTGATGTTTATTTAATTGTGAATGGAATGAGGGATGTTTATTTCACTGTGATTGGAGTGAGTGATGTTTATTTAATTGTGATTGAAGTGAGTGATGTTTATTTAATTGTGATTGGAATGAGTGATGTTTATTGAATTCTGATTGGAGTGAGTGATGTTTATTTAATTGTGAATGGAGTGAGTGATTTTTATTGAATTGTGAATGGAGTGAGTGATGTTTATTGAATTGTGAATGGAGTGAGTGATGTTTAATTTACTGTGATTGGAGTGAGTGATGTTTATTAAATTGTGATTGGTGTCAGTGATGTTTATTTTATTGTGATTGGAGTGATTGATATTTATTTAATTGTGAATGAAATGAGTGATTATTTACTTGTGAATGGAGTGAATGATGTTCATTTAATTGTGAATTGAGTGAGTGATGTTTATTTAATTGTGAATAGGGTGAGTGATGTTAATTTAATTGTGAATAGAGTGAGTATTGTTTATTGAATTGTGAATGGAGTGCATGTTTTTTATTGAATTGTGAATGGAGTGAGTGATGTTTATTTAATTGTGAATGGAATGAGTGATATTTATTTCACTGTGATTGGAGTGAGTGATGTTTATTTAATTGTGATTGAAGTGAGTGATGTTTATTTAATTGTGATTGGAATGAGTGATATTTATTTAATTGTAATTGGAGTGCGTGATGTTTATTAGATTGTGTATGGAGTGAGTGATGTTTATTGAATTGTGAAGGGAGTGAGTGATGTTTATTGAATTGTGAATGGACTGAGTGATGTTTATTTAATTGTGATTGGAATGATTGATATTTATTCAATTGTGAATGGAGTGTGTGATGTTTATTTAATTGTGCAGGAGCGAGTGATGTTTATTTCACTGTGATTGGAGTGAGTGATGTTTATTTCATTGTGATTGGAGTGAGTGATGTTTATTTCACTGTGATTGGAGTGTGTGATGTTTATTGAACTGTGATTGGAATGAGTGATGTTTATTAGATTGTGACATGGAATTAGTGATGTTTATTGAATTGTGAATGGAGTGAGTGATGTTTATTTAATTCTGTTTGGAGTGAGTGATGTTTATTTAATTGTAAATGGAGTGAATGCTTTTTATTGAATTGTGAATGGAGTGAGTGATGTTTATTTAATTGTGATTGAAGTGAGTGATGTTTATTTAATTGTGATTGGAATGAGTGATATTTATTTAATTGAGATTGAAGTGAGTGATGTTTATTTAATTGTGATTGGAGTGAGTGATGTTTATTTAATTGTGCTGGAAGTGAGTGATGTTTCTTTAATTGTGATTGGAGTGAGTGATGTTTATTTAATTGTGATTGGAATGAGTGATGTTTATTTAATTGTGAATGGAGTGAGTGATGTTTATTGAATTGTGAATGGAGTGAGTGATGTTTATTGAATTGTGAATGGAGTGAGTGATGTTTATTTAATTGTTATTGGAGTGATTGATATTTATTTAATTGTGACTGAAGTGAGTGATTATTTACTTGTGAATGGAGTGAATTATGTTTATTTCATTGTGAATGGAGTGAGTGATGTTTATTGAAGTGTGAATGGAGTGAGTGATTATTGAATTGTGAATGGAGTCAGTGATGTTTATTGAATTGTGAATATAATGAATGTTTTTTATTGAATTGTGAATGGAGTGAGTAATGTTTATTTAATTGTGATTGGAATGAGTGATGTTTATTTAATTGTGATTGGAGTGAGTGATGTTTATTGAATTGTGAATGGAGTGAGTGATGTTTAATTTACTGTGATTGGAGTGAGTGATGTTTATTAAATTGTGATTGGTGTAAGTGATGTTTATTTAATTGTGATTGGAGTGATTGATATTTATTTAATTGTGAATGAAATGAGTGATTATTTACTTGTGAATGGAGTGAATGATGTTCATTTAATTGTGAATTGAGTGAGTGATGTTTATTTAATTGTGAATAGGGTGAGTGATGTTAATTTAATTGTGAATAGAGTGAGTATTGTTTATTGAATTGTGAATGGAGTGCATGTTTTTTATTGAATTGTGAATGGAGTGAGTGATGTTTATTTAATTGTGAATGGAATGAGTGATGTTTATTTCACTGTGATTGGAGTGAGTGATGTTTATTTAATTGTGATTGAAGTGAGTGATGTTTATTTAATTGTGATTGGAATGAGTGATATTTATTTAATTGTAATTGGAGTGCGTGATGTTTATTAGATTGTGTATGGAGTGAGTGATGTTTATTGAATTGTGAAGGGAGTGAGTGATGTTTATTGAATTGTGAATGGACTGAGTGATGTTTATTTAATTGTGATTGGAATGATTGATATTTATTCAATTGTGAATGGAGTGGGTGATGTTTATTTAATTGTGCAGGAGCGAGTGATGTTTATTTCACTGTGATTGGAGTGAGTGATGTTTATTTCATTGTGATTGGAGTGAGTGATGTTTATTTCACTGTGATTGGAGTGTGTGATGTTTATTGAACTGTGATTGGAATGAGTGATGTTTATTAGATTGTGACATGGAATTAGTGATGTTTATTGAATTGTGAATGGAGTGAGTGATGTTTATTTAATTCTGTTTGGAGTGAGTGATGTTTATTTAATTGTAAATGGAGTGAATGCTTTTTATTGAATTGTGAATGGAGTGAGTGATGTTTATTTAATTGTGAATGGAATGAGTGATGTTTATTTCACTGTGATTGGAGTGAGTGATGTTTATTTAATTGAGATTGAAGTGAGTGATGTTTATTTAATTGTGATTGGAGTGAGTGATGTTTATTTAATTGTGCTGGAAGTGAGTGATGTTTCTTTAATTGTGATTGGAGTGAGTGATGTTTATTTAATTGTGATTGGAAGAGTGATGTTTATTTAATTGTGAATGGAGTGAGTGATGTTTATTGAATTGTGAATGGAGTGAGTGATGTTTATTGAATTGTGAATGGAGTGAGTGATGTTTATTTAATTGTGATTGGAGAGATTGATATTTATTTAATTGTGAATGAATTGAGTGATTATTTACTTGTGAATGGAGTGAATTATGTTTATTTCATTGTGAATGGAGTGAGTGATGTTTATTGAAGTGTGAATGGAGTGAGTGATTATTGAATTGTGAATGGAGTCAGTGATGTTTATTGAATTGTGAATATAATGAATGTTTTTTATTGAATTGTGAATGGAGTGAGTAATGTTTATTTAATTGTGATTGGAATGAGGATGTTTATTTAATTGTGATTGGAGTCAGTGATGTTTATTGAATTGTGAATGGAGTGAGTGATGTTTATTGAATTGTAAAGGGAGTGAGTGATGTTTATTGAATTGTGAATGGAGTGAGTGATATTTATTTAATTGTGAATGGACTGACTGATGTTTATTTCATTGTGAATGGAGTGAGTGATGTTTATTTAATTGTACATGGAGTGCGTAATGTTTATTTCACTGTGATTGGAGTGAGTGATGTTTATTGAACTGTGATTGGAATGAGTGGTGTTTATCAGATTGTGACATGGAATTAGTGATGTTTATTGAATTGTGAATGGAGTGAGTGATGTTTATTTAATTCTGATTGGAGTGAGTGATGTTTATTTAATTGTGAATGGAATGAATGCTTTTTATTGAATTGTGAATGGAGTGAGTGATGTTTATTTAATTGTGAATGGAATGAGTGATGTTTATTTCACTGTGATTGGAGTGAGTGATGTTTACTTAATTGTGATTGGAATGAGTGATGTTTACTGAATTCTGATTGGAGTGAGTGATGTTTATTTAATTGTGATTGAAGTGAGTGATGTTTCTTTAATTGTGATTGGAGTGAGTGATGTTCATTTAATTGTGAATAGGGTGAGTGATGTTGATTTCATTGTGAATGGAGTGAGTGATGTTTATTGAAGTGTGAATGGAGTGAGTGATTATTGAATTGTAAATGGAGTAAGTGATGTTTATTGAATTGTGAATGGAGTGAGTGATGTTTATTTAATTGTGAATGGAGTGAATGTTTTTTATTGAATTGTGAATGGAGTGTGTGATGTTTATTTAATTGTGAATGGAATGGGTGATGTATATTTCACTGTGATTGGAGTGAGTGATGTTTATTAATTGTGATTGAAGTAAGTGATGTTTATTTAATTGTGATTGCAATGAGTGATATTTATTGAATTGTGATTGGAGTGAGTGATGATTATTGAATTGTGAATGGAGTGAGTGATGTTTATTTAATTGTGAATGGAGTGAGTGATATTTATTTAACTGTGAATGGACTGACTGATGTTTATTTCATTGTGAATGGAGTGAGTGATGTTTATTTAATTGTCCATGGAGTGCGTAATGTTTATTTCACTGATTGGAATGAGCGATGTTTATTTAATTGTGATTGGAGTAAGTGATGTTTATTGAATTGTGATTGGAGTGAGTGATGTTCATTTAATTGTGAATGCGGTGAGTGGTGTTTATTGAATTGTGAACAGAGTGAGTGATGATTATTGAATTGTAAATGGAGTGAGTGATGTTTATTTAGCTGTGAATGGAATGAGTGATGTTTATTTGATTGTGACATAGAGTTAGTGATGTTTATTTGATTGTGACATAGAGTTAGTGATGTTTATTGAATTGTGAATGGAGTGAGCGATGTTTATTTAATTGTTACAGTGAGTTAGTGATGTTTATTTAATTGTGATTGGAGTGAGTGATGTTTATTTAATTGTGATTGGAATGAGTGATATTTATTTAATTGTAATTGGAGTGCGTGATGTTTATTAGATTGTGTATGGAGTGAGTGATGTTTATTGAATTGTGAAGGGAGTGAGTGATGTTTATTGAATTGTGAATGGACTGAGTGATGTTTATTTAATTGTGATTGGAATGATTGATATTTATTCAATTGTGAATGGAGTGGGTGATGTTTATTTAATTGTGCAGGAGCGAGTGATGTTTATTTCACTGTGATTGGAGTGAGTGATGTTTATTTAATTGTACATGGAGTGCGTAATGTTTATTTCACTGTGATTGGAGTGAGTGATGTTTATTGAACTGTGATTGGAATGAGTGGTGTTTATATGATTGTGACATGGAATTCGTGATGTTTATTGAATTGTGAATGGAGCGAGTGATGTTTATTTAATTCTGATTGGAGTGAGTGATGTTTATTTAATTGTGAATGGAATGAATGCTTTTTATTGAATTGTGAATGGAGTGAGTGATGTTTATTTAATTGTGAATGGAATGAGTGATGTTTATTTCACTGTGATTGGAGTGAGTGATGTTTACTTAATTGTGATTGGAATGAGTGATGTTTACTGAATTCTGATTGGAGTGAGTGATGTTTATTTAATTGTGATTGAAGTGAGTGATGTTTCTTTAATTGTGATTGGAGTGAGTGATGTTCATTTAATTGTGAATAGGGTGAGTGATGTTGATTTCATTGTGAATGGAGTGAGTGATGTTTATTGAAGTGTGAATGGAGTGAGTGATTATTGAATTGTAAATGGAGTAAGTGATGTTTATTGAATTGTGAATGGAGTGAGTGATGTTTATTTAATTGTGAATGGAGTGAATGTTTTTTATTGAATTGTGAATGGAGTGTGTGATGTTTATTTAATTGTGAATGGAATGGGTGATGTATATTTCACTGTGATTGGAGTGAGTGATGTTTATTAATTGTGATTGAAGTAAGTGATGTTTATTTAATTGTGATTGCAATGAGTGATATTTATTGAATTGTGATTGGAGTGAGTGATGATTATTGAATTGTGAATGGAGTGAGTGATGTTTATTTAATTGTGAATGGAGTGAGTGATATTTATTTAACTGTGAATGGACTGACTGATGTTTATTTCATTGTGAATGGAGTGAGTGATGTTTATTTAATTGTCCATGGAGTGCGTAATGTTTATTTCACTGATTGGAATGAGCGATGTTTATTTAATTGTGATTGGAGTAAGTGATGTTTATTGAATTGTGATTGGAGTGAGTGATGTTCATTTAATTGTGAATGCGGTGAGTGGTGTTTATTGAATTGTGAACAGAGTGAGTGATGATTATTGAATTGTAAATGGAGTGAGTGATGTTTATTTAGCTGTGAATGGAATGAGTGATGTTTATTTGATTGTGACATAGAGTTAGTGATGTTTATTTGATTGTGACATAGAGTTAGTGATGTTTATTGAATTGTGAATGGAGTGAGCGATGTTTATTTAATTGTTACAGTGAGTTAGTGATGTTTATTTAATTGTGATTGGAGTGAGTGATGTTTATTTTACTGTGATTGGAGTGAGTGATGTTTATTTCATTGTGATTGGAGTAAGTGATGTTTATTTAATTGTGAATGGGGTGAGATGTTTATTTCACTGTGATTGGAGTGAATGATATTTATTGAATTGTGAATGGGGGTAAGTGATATTTATTTAATTGTGAATGGAGAGAGAGATGTTTTTTAATTGTGAATGGGGAGAGTGAAGTTTATTTAATCGTGATTGGAGTGAGTGATGTTAATTTAATTGTGAAGGACTGAGTGGTGTTTATTGAATTGTGAGTGGAATGAGTGATGTTTATTGAATTGTAAAGGGAGTGAGTGACGTTTATTGAATTGTGAATGGAGTGAGTGATGTTTATTTAATAGTGATTGTAGTGAGTGATGTTTATTTAACTGTGATTGGGGTGAATGAAGTTTATTTAATTGTGAATGGAGTGAGCGATGTTTATTTAATTGTAAATGGAGTGAGCGATGTTTATTTAATTGTGAATGGAGTGAGCGATGTTTATTTAATTGTGACATGGAGTTAGTGATATTTATTGAATTGTGAATGGAGTGAGTGATGTTTATTTAATTGTGATTGGAGTAAGTGATGTTTATTTAATTGTAATTGGAGTGATTGATATTTATTTAATTGTGAATGAAGTGAGTGATTATTTACTTGTGAATGGAGTGAATTATGTTTATTTAATTGTGATTGGAGTGAATGATGTTTATTTCTCTGTGATTGGAGTGAGTGATGTTTATTTAATTGTGAATGGAGTGAGTGATGCTTTTTTAATTGTGATTGGAGTGAATGCTGTTTATTTCACTGTGATTGGAGTGAGTGATGTTTATTTAGTTGTGAATGGAGAGAGTGATTATTTAATTGCGAATAGGGTGAGTGATGTTTATTGAAGTGTGAATGAAGTGAGTGATGTTTATTGAAGTGTGAATGGAGTGACTGATTATTGAATTGTGAATGGAGTAACTGATGTCTGTTGAATTGTGAATGGAGTGAGTGATGTTTATTTAATTGTGAATGGAGTGAATGTTTTTTATTGAATTGTGAATGGAGTGAGTGTTGTTTACGTAATTGTGAATGGAACGAGTGATGTTTATTTAATTGAGATTGGAGTGAGTGATGTTTATTTAATTGTGATTGGAATGAGTGATGTTTATTTACTTGTGCTTGGAGTGAGTGATTATTTAATTGCGAATGGAGTGAGTGATGTTTATTGAATTTTAAAGGGAGTGAGTGATGTTTATTGAATTGTGAATGGAGTAAGTTTATTTATATAATTGTGAATGGACTGAGTGATGTTTATTTAATTGTGATTGGAGTGAGTGATGTTTATTTTATTGTGAATAGGGTGAGTAATGTGTATTTCATTGTGAATGGAGTGAGTGATGTTTATTGAAGTGTGAATGGAGTGAGTGATGTTTATTGAATTGTGAATGGAGTGAGTGATGTTTATTGAATTGTGAATGGAGTGAGTGATGTTTATTGAATTGTGAATTGAGTGAGTGATATTGATTTGATTGTTAATGGACTGACTGATGTTTATTTCATTGTAAATGGAGTGAGTGATGTTTATTTAATTGTCCATGGAGTGCGTAATGTTTATTTCACTCTGATTGGAATGAGTGATGTTTACTTAATTGTGATTGCTGTGAGTGATGTTTATTTAATTGTGATTGGAATGATTGATATTTATTCAATTGTGAATGGAGTGAGTGATGTTTATTTAATTGTGAATGGAGTGAGTGATGTTTATTTAATTGTCATTGGAGAGAATGATGTTTATTTAATTGTCATTGGAGTGAGTGATGTTTATTTAATTGTGAATGGGGTGAGGGAAGTTTATTTAATTGTGAACGGAGTGAGTGATGTTTATTGAATTGTGAATGCCGTGAGTGATGTTCATTTAACTGCGAATGGAATGAGCGATGTTTATTTGATTGTGACATGGAGTGAGTGATGTTTATTTAATTGTCCATGGAGTGCGTAATGTTTATTTCACTGTGATTGGAATGAGTGATATTTATTTATTTGTGATTGCAGTGAGTGATGTTTATTTAATTGTGATTGGAATGATTGATATTTATTCAATTGTGAATGGAGTGAGTGATGTTTATTTAATTGTGCAGGAGTGAGTGATGTTTATTTCACTGTGATTGGAGTGAGTGATGTTTATTTCATTGTGATTGGAGTGAGTGATGTTTATTTCACTGTGATTGGAGTGAGTGATGTTTATTGAACTGTGATTAGAATGAGTGATGTTTTTTAGATTGTGACATGGAATTAGTGATGTTTATTGAATTGTGAATGGAGTGAGTGATGTTTATTTAATTCTGATTGGAGTGAGTGATGTTTATTTAATTGTGAATGGGTGAATGCTTTTTACTGATTTGTGAATGGAGTGAGTGATGTTTATTTAATTGTGAATGGAATGAGTGATGTTTATTTCACTGTGATTGGAGTGAGTGATGTTTATTTAATTGTGATTGAAGTGAGTGATGTTTATTTAATTGTGATTGGAATGAGTGATGTTTATTGAATTCTGATTGGAGTGAGTGATGTTTATTTAATTGTGAATGGAGTGAGTGATGTTTATTGAATTGTGAATGGAGTGAATGATGTTTATTGAATTATGAATGGAGTGAGTGATGTCTATTGAATTGTGAATGGAGTGAGTGATGTTTATTTTACTGTGATTGGAGTGAGTGATGTTTATTTAATTGTGTTTGGAGTAAGTGATGTTTATTTAATTGTGAATAGGGTGAGTGCTGTTTATTTCATTGTGAATGGAGTGAGTGATGTTTATTTAATTGTCCATGGAGTGCGTAATGTTTATTTCACTGTGATTGGAATGAGTGATGTTTACTTTATTGTGATTGCTGTGAGTGATGTTTATTTAATTGTGATTGGAATGATTGATATTTATTCAATTGTGAATGGAATGAGTGATGTTTATTCAATTGTGAATGGAGTGAGTGTTGTTTATTTAATTGTGCAGGAGTGAGTGATTATTTAATTTTGAATGGAGCGAGTGATGTTTCTTCAATTGTAAATGGAGTGAGTGATAGTTATTGAATTGTGAATGGAGTGAGTGATGTTTATTGAATTGTGACTGGAGTGAGTGCTGTTTATTTAATTGTGAATGGAGTGAATGTTTTTTATTGAATTGTGAATGGAGTGAGTGATGTTTATTTAATTGTGCATGGAATGAGATATTTATTTCACTGTGACTGGAGTGCGGGATGTTTATTTAATTGTGATTGAAGTGAGTGATGTTTATTTAATTGTGATTGGAATGAGTGATGTTTATTGAATTCAGATTTGAGTGAGTGATGTTTATTTAATTGTGATTGAAGTGAGTGATGTTTATTTAATTGTGATTGGAATGAGTGATGTTTATTTAATTGTACATGGAGTGCGGAATGTTTATTTCACTGTGATTGGAATGAGTGGTGTTTATTTAATTGTGATTGCAGTGAGTGATGTTTATTTAATTGTGATTGGAATGATTGATATTTATTTAATTGTGCAGGAGTGAGTGATTTTTATTTCACTGTGAATGGAGTGAGTGATGTTTATTGAAGTGTAAATGGAGTGAGTGATGTTTATTGAATTGTGAATGGAGTGAGTAATGTTTATTTAATTGTGATTGGAATGAGTGATGTTTATTTAATTTTGATTGGAGTGAGTGATGTTTATTGAATTGTGAATGGAGTGAGTGATGTTTATTGAATTGTGATTGGAGTGAGTGATGTTTATTGAATTGTGAATAGGGCGAGTAATGTGTATTTCATTGTGAAAGGAGTGAGTGATGTTTATTGAAGTGTGAATGGAGTGAGTGATGTTTATTGAATTGTGAATGGAGTGAGTAATGTTTATTTAATTGTGATTGGAATGAGTGATGTTTATTTAATTTTGATTGGAGTGAGTGATGTTTATTGAATTGTGAATGGAGTGAGTGATGTTTATTGAATTGTAAAGGGAGTGAGTGATGTTTATTGAATTGTGAATGGAGTGAGTGATATTTATTTAATTGTGAATGGACTCACTGATGTTTATTTCATTGTGAATGGAGTGAGTGATGTTTATTTAATTGTACATGGAGTGCGTAATGTTTATTTCACTGTGATTGCAATGAGTGGTGTTTATTTAATTGTGATTGCAGTGAGTGATGTTTATTTAATTGTGATTGGAATGATTGATATTTATTTAATTGTGCAGAAGTGAGTGATTTTTATTTCACTGTGATTGGAGTGAGTGATGTTTATTTCATTGTGATTGGAGTGAGTGATGTTTTTTTCACTGTGATTGGAGTGAGTGATGTTTATTGAACTGTGATTGGAATGAGTGATGTTTATTAGATTGTGACGTGGAATTAGTGATGTTTATTGAATTGTGAATGGAGTGAGTGATGTTTATTTAATTCTGATTGGAGTGAGTGATGTTTATTGAATTGTGAATGGAGTGAATGCTTTTTATTAAATTGTGAATGGAGTGAGTGATGTTTATTTAATTGTGAATGGAATGAGTGATGTTTATTTCACTGTGATTGGAGTGAGTAATGTTTATTTAATTGTGATTGGAATGAGTGATGTTTATTGAAATCTGATTGGAGTGAGTGATGTTTATTGAAGTGTGAATGGAGTGAGTGATTATTGAATTGTGAATGGAGTGAGTGATGTTTATTTAATTGTGAATGGAATGAGTGATGTTTATTTCACTGTGATTGGAGTGAGTAATGTTTATTTAATTGTGATTGGAATGAGTGATGTTTATTGAAATCTGATTGGAGTGAGTGATGTTTATTGAAGTGTGAATAGGGTGAGTAATGTTTATTTCATTGTGAATGGAGTGAGTGATGTTTATTGAAGTGTGAATGGAGTAAGTGATTATTGAATTGTAAATGGAGTTAGTGATGTTTATTGAATTGTGAATGGAGTGAGTGATATTTATTGAATTGTGAATGGAGTGATTGATGTTTATTGAATTGTAATTGGAGTGAGTGATGTTTATTTAATTGTGAATAGGGTGAGTAATGTTTATTTCATTGTGAATGGAGTGAGTGATGTTTATTGAAGTGTGAATGGAGTAAGTGATTATTGAATTGTAAATGGAGTTAGTGATGTTTATTGAATTGTGAATGGAGTGAGTGATGTTTATTTAATTGTGAATGGAGTGAATGTTTTTTATTGAATTGTGAATGGAGTGTGTGATGTTCATTTAATTGTGAATGGAATGAGTGATGTTTATTTCACTGTGATTGGAGTGAGTGATGTTTATTAATTGTGATTTAAGTAAGTGATGTTTATTTCACTGTGATTGGAGTGAGTGATGTTTATTGAACTGTGATTGGAATGAGTGATGTTTATTGAATTCTGATTGGAATGAGTGATGTTTATTTCATTGTGATTGGAGTGAGTGGTGTTTATTGAATTGTGAACAGAGTGAGTGATGAGGTTTGAATTGTGAATGGAGTGAGTGATGTTTATTTATCTGTGAATGGAATGAGTGATGTTTATTTGATTGTGACATAGAGTTAGTGATGTTTATTGAATTGTGAATGGAGTCAGCGATGTTTATTTAATTGTTACATTGAGTTAGTGATGTTTATTTAATTGTGATTGGAGTGAGTGATGTTTATTTTACTGTGATTGGAGTGAGTGATGTTTATTTCATTGTGATTGGAGTAAGTGATGTTTATTTAATTCTGAATGGGGTAAGATGTTTATTTCACTGTGATTGGAGTGAATGAGATTTATTGAATTGTGAATGTGGGAAAGTGATATTTATTTAATTGTGAATGGAGAGAGAGATGTTTTTTAATTGTGAATGGGGTGAATGATGTTTATTTAATCGTGATTGGAGTGAGTGATGTTAATTTAATTGTGAAGGACTGAGTGGTGTTTATTTCACAGTGATTGGAGTGAGTGATGTTTATTTAATTGTGATTGGAATGAGTGATGTTTATTGAATTGTGAATGGAATGAGTGATGTTTATTGAATTGTAAAGGGAGTGAGTGACGTTTATTGAATTGTGTATGGAGTGAGTGATGTTTATTTAATAGTGATCGGAGTGAGTGATGTTTATTTAACTGTGATTGGGGTGAATGATATTTATTTAATTGTGAATGGAGTGAGTGGTGTTTATTTAATTGTGAATGGAGTGAGCGATGTTTATTTAATTGTGAATGGAGTGAGCGATGTTTATTTAATTGTGACATGGAGTTAGTGATATTTATTGAATTGTGAATGGAGTGAGCAATGTTTATTTAATTGTGAATGGAGTGAGTGATGTTTATTTAATTGTGAATAGAGTGAGTGATGTTCATTGAATTGTTAATGGAGTGAATGTTTTTTATTGAATTGTGAATGGAGTGAGTGATGTTTATTTAATTGTGAATGGAATGAGTGATGTTTATTTCACTGTGATTGGAGTGAGTGATGTTTATTTAATTGTGATTGAAGTGAGTGATGTTTATTTAATTGTGATTGGAATGAGTGATATTTATTTAATTGTGATTGGAGTGAGTGATGATTATTTAATTGTGAATGGAGAGGGCGATGTTTATTTAATTGTGACATGGAGTTAGTGATATTGATTGAATTGTGAATGGAGTGAGTGATATTTATTGAATTGTGAATGGAGTGATTGATATTTATTTAATTGTGAATGAAGTGAGTGATTATTTACTTGTGAATGGAGTGAATGATGTTTATTTAATTGTGATTGGAGTGAATGATGTTCATTTCTCTGTGATTGGAGTGAGTGATGTTTATTTAATTCTGAATGGTGTGAGTGATGCTTTTTTAATTGTGATTGGAGTGAATGATGTTTATTTCACTGTGATTGGAGTGAGTGATGTTTATTTAGTTGTGAATGGAGTGAGTGATTATTTAATTGTGAATGGAGTAACTGATGTGTGTTGAATTGTGAATGGAGTGAGTGATGTTTATTTAATTGCGAATGGAGTGAATGTTTTTTATTGAATTGTGAATGGAGTGAGTGATGTTTATGTAATTGTGAATGGAACGAGTGATGTTTATTTCACTGTGATTGGAGGGAGTGATGTTTATTTAATTGAGATTGGAGTGAGTGATGTTTATTTAATTGTGAATGGAGTGAATGATGTTTATTGAATTGTGAATGGAGTGAGTGATGTTTAATTCACTGTGATTGGAGTGAGTGATGTTTATTTAATTCTGAATGGAGTGAGTGATGTTTATTTAATTGTGAATGGAGTGAGTGATGTTTTTTGAAGTGTGAATGGAGTGAGTGATGTTTATTGAATTGTGAATTGAGTGAGTGATGTTTATTGAATTGTGAATGGAGTGGGAGATGTTTATTGAATTGTGATTGGAGTGAATGTTTTTTATTCAATTGTGGAATGGAGGGAGTGATGTTTATTTAATTGTGTATTGAGCGAGTGATGTGTATTTAATTGTGAATGGACTGAGTGGTGTTAATTTAATTGTGAATGGACTGAGTAATGTTAATTTAATCGTGAATGGAGTGAGTGATGTTTATTTAATTGTGAATGGAGTGAGTGATGTTTATTTAATCGTGATTGGAGTGAGTGATGTTTATTTCACTGTGATTGGAGTGAGTGACGTTTATTGAATTTTGATTGGAATGAGTGATGTTTCTTTCATTGTGATTGGAGTGAGTGATGTTCATTTAATTGTGAATGGAGTGAGTGATGTTTATTTAATTGTGAATGGGTTGAGTGATGTTTACTTAATTGTGAATGGAGTGAGTGATGTTTATTTAACTGTGATTGGAGTGAATGATGTTTATTTTATTTCATAGAATTTCATAGAATTTACAGTGCAGAAGTAGGCCATTCGGCCCATCGAGTCTGCACCGGCTCTTGGAAAGAGCACCCTACCCAAGGTCCACACCGCCACCCTATCCCCATAACCCAGTAACCCCACCCAACACTAAGGGCAATTTTGGACACTAAGGGCAATTTATCCTGGCCAATCCACCTAACCTGCACATCTTTGGACTGTGGGAGGAAACCGGAGTACACGGAGGAAACCCACGCACACACAGGGAGGATGTGCAGACTCCGCACAGACAGTGACCCAAGCCGGAAGCGAACCTGGGACCCTGGAGCTGTGAAGCAATTGTGCTATCCACAATGCTACCGTGCTGCCCCTATTGTGAATGGTGGGAGTAATGTTTATTTAAATGTGACATGGAGTGAGTGCTTTTTATTTAATTGTGTTTGGAGTCAGTGATATTTATTTAATTGTGAATGAAGTGAGTGATTATTAACTTGTGAATGATGTTTATTTACTTGTGATTGGAGTGAATGATATTTATTGAATTGTGAATGGGGTTGAGTGATGGTTATTTAATTGTGAATGGAGTGTGTGATGTTTATTTAATTGTGAATGGGGTGAGATGTTTATTGAACTGTGATTGGAGTGAATGATATTTAATGAATTGTGAATGCAGTGAGTAATGATTATTTAATTGTGAATGGAGTGAGTGATGTTTATTTAATTGCGATTGGAGAGTATGATTTTTATTCAATTGGAATTGAAGTGAGTGATGTTTATTTAATTGTGAATGGGGTGAGTGATGTTTATTTAATTGTGAACGGAGTGAGTGATGTTTATTTAACTGTGAATGGAATGAGCGATGTTTATTTGATTGTGACATTGAGTTAGTGATTTTTATTGAATTGTGAATGGAGTGAGCGATGTTTTTTTAAATTGTGAGATTGTGTTAGTGATGTTTAATTAATTGTGAATGGAGTGAGTGATGTTTATTTAATTGTAATTGGAGTGAGTGATATTTTTTCACTGTGATTGTAGTGAATGATGTTTATTTTATTGTGAATGGTGGGAGTAATGTTTTTTTAAATGTGACATGGAGTGAGTGCTTTTTATTTAATTGTGTTTGGAGTCAGTGATGTTTATTTAATTGTGATTGGAGTGATTGATATTTATTGAATTGTGAATGGAGTGATTGATGTTTATTTAACTGCGAATGGAATGAGCGATGTTTATTTGATTGTGACATGCAGATAGTGATGTTTATTGAATTGTGAATGGAGTGCGTGATGTTTATTTAATTAATTGGAGTGAGTGATGTTTATTTAACTGTGATTGGAGTGAATGATGTTTATTTAATTGTGAATGGTGTGAGCGATGTTTATTTAATTGTGAATGGAGTGAGTGATGTTTATTTCACTGTGATTGGAGAGTTTGATATTTATTAACTTGTGAATGGAGTGAGTGATGTTTATTTAATTGAGTGGAGTGAGTGTTGTTTATTTAATTGTGAATGGGGTGAGTGATGTTTATTTTATTGTGAATGGAGTGATGTTTATTTAATTGTGATTGGAGTGAATGATGTTTATTTAATTGTAAATGGAGTGAGTGATGTTTATTGAAGTGTGAATGGGGTCAGTGATTATTGAATTGTGAATGAAGTGAGTGATATTTACTGAATTGTGAATGGAGTGAGTGATGTTTATTTAATTGTGATTGGAGTGAGTGATGTTTATTTCACTGTAATTGGAGTGAGTGATGTTTATTTAATTGTGAATGGAGTGAGTGATGTTTATTTAATTGTGATTGGAATGAGTGATGTTTAATTAATTGTGATTGGAGTGAGCGATGTTTATTTAATTATGAATGGAGTGAATGTTTTTATTGAATTGTGAATGGAGTGAGTGATGTTTATTTAATTATAAATGGAGTGAGAGATGTTTATTTCACTGTGATTGGAGTGAATGATGTTTATTTAATTGTGATTGGAGTGAGTGATGTTTATTTAATTGTGATTGGAATGAGTGATGTTTATTTAATTGTGAATGGACTGAGTGATGTTTATTTAATTGTGAATGGGGTGAGTGATGTTTATTTAATTGTGAATGGACTGAGTGATGTTTATTTAATTGTGATTGGAGTGAGTGATGTTTATTTAATTGTGAATGGAGTGAGTGATGTTTATTGAAGTTTGAAACGAGTGAGTGATGTTTATTGAAATGTGAATGGACTGAGTGATGTTTATTGAATTGTGAATGGACTGAGTGATGTTTATTTAATTGTGATTGGAGTCAGTGATGTTTATTTAATTGTGATTGGAGAGATTGATATTTATTTAATTGTAAATGAAGTGAGTGATTATTAACTTGTGAATGGAGTGAATGATGTTTATTTAATTGTGATTGGAGTGAATGATATTTATTGAATTGTGAATGGGGGTGAGTGATGTTTATTTAATTGTGAATGGAGTGTGATGTTTATTTAATTGTGAATGGGGTGAGATGTTTCTTGAACTGTGATTGGAGTAAATGATATTTATTGAATTGTGAATGGGGGTAAGTGATATTTATTTAATTGTGAATGGAGAGAGTGATGTTTAATTCACTGTGATTGGAGTGAGTGATATTTATTTAATTGTGAATTGAGTGAGTGATGTTTATTTAATTGTGAATTGAGTGAGTGATGTTTATTTAATTATGAATGGAGTGAGTGATGTTTATATCACTGATTGGAGTGAGTGATGAGTATTTAATTGTTATTGGAGTGAGTGATCTTTATTTCACTGATTAGAGTGAGAGATGTTTATTGAATTGTGATTGGTAAGAGTGATGTTTCGGTAATTGTGATTGGAGTGAGTGATGTTCATTTAATTTTGAATGGAGTGATTGATGTTTATTTAATTGTGAATGGGGTGGGTGATGTTTTTTTAATTGTGAATGGGGTGATTGATGTTTATTTAATTGTGAATGGAGTGAGTGATGTTTATTGAGTTATGAATGGAGTGAGTGATGTTTATTTTATTGTGATTGGAGTCAGTGATTTTTATTTAATTGTGATTGGAGTGAGAGATGTTTACTGAAGTGTGAATGGAGTGAGTGATGTTTATTTAATTGTGATTGGAGTGATTGATATTTATTTAATTGTTAGTGAAGTGAGTGATTATTTACTTGTGAATGGAGTGAATGATGTTTATTTAATTTTGATTGCGGTGAAAGATATTTATTGAATTGTGTATGGAGTGAGTGATGTTTATTTAATTGTGAATGGAGTGAGTGCTGTTTATTTCACTGTGATTGGAGTGAGTGATGTTTATTTAATTGTGATTGGAGTCAGTGATGTTTATTTAATTGTGAATGGAGTGAGTGATGTTTATTTAATTGGGAATGGAGAGAGTGATGTTTATTGAAGTGTGAATGGAGTGAGTGATGTTTATTGAATTGTGATTGGAATGAGTGATGTTTATTTAATTGTGAATGGGGTGAGTGATGTTTATTTAATTGTGAATGGGGTGAGTGATGTATATTTAATTGTGAATGGAGTGAGTGATGTTTATTTAATTGTGAATGGAGTGAGTGATGTTTATTGAAGTGTGAATGGAGTGAGTGATGTTTATTGAATTGTGAATGGAGTGAGTGATGTTTATTTAATTGCGAAGGACTGAGTCATTATTGAAGTGTGAATGGAGTGAGTGATGTTTATTGAATTGTGACTGGAGTGAGTGATGTTTATTTAATTGTGAATGGAGTGAGTAATGTTTATTGAAATGTGAATGGAGTGAGTGATGTATATTTAATTGTGAATGGAGTGAGTGATGTTTATTGAAGTGTGAATGGAGTGAGTGATGTTTATTGAATTGTGAATGGAGTGAGTGATGTTTATTTAATTGCGAAGGACTGAGTCATTATTGAAGTGTGAATGGAGTGAGTGATGTTTATTGAATTGTGACTGGAGTGAGTGATGTTTATTTAATTGTGAATGGAGTGAGTGATGTTTATTTAATTGAGTGGAGTTAGTGTTGTTTATTTAATTGTGAATGGGGTGAGTGATGTTTATTTTATTGTGAATGGAGTGATGTTTATTTAATTGTGATTGGAGTGAGTGATATGTATTTAATTGTGAATGTAGTGGGTGATGTTTATTGAAGTGTGAATGGAGTCAGTGATTATTGAATTGTGAATGAAGTGAGTGATGTTTATTGAATTGTGAAAGGAGTGAGTGATGTTTATTTAATTGTGATTGGAGTGAGTGATGTTTATTTCACTGTAATTGGAGTGAGTGATGCTTATTGAAGTGTGAATGGAGTGAGTGATTCTTGAATTGTGAATGGAGTGAGTGATGTTTATTGAATTGTGAATTGAGTGATTGGTGTTGATTTAATTGTGAATGGAGTGAGTGATGCTTATTGAAGTGTGAATGGACAGAGTGATGTTTATCGAATTGTGAATGGAGTGATGTTTATTTAATTGAATGGAGTGAGTGATGTTTATTTCACGATGATTGGAGTGAGTGATGTTTATTTAATTGTGATTAGAGTGAGTGATGTTTATTTCACTTTGATTAGAGTGAGTGATGTTTCTTTAATTGTGATTGGAGTGAATGATATTTATTGAATTATGAACGGAATGAGTGATGTTTATTCAATTGTGAATGGGGTGAGCGATGTTTACTTAAATGTGAATGGGGTGAGTGATGTTTATTTAATTGCAAAGGACTGAGTGTTATTTACTTAACTGTAATTGGAGTGAGTGCGTTCATTTAATTTTGAATGGAGAGAGTGATGTTTATTGAAGTGTGAATGGAGTGAGTGATGTTTATTTAATTGAGTGGAATGAGCGTTGTTTATTTAATTGTGAATGAGGTGAGTGATGTTTATTTTATTGTGAATGGAGTGATGTTTATTCAATTGTGATTTGAGTGAGTGATGTTTATTTAATTGTGAATGGGGTGGGTGTTATTTATCTAATTGTGATTGGAGTGAGTGATGTTTATTTAATTGTGAATGGAGTGAGTGATGTTTATTGAATTGTGAATGGAGTGAGTGATGTTTATTTAATTGTGAATAGAGTGAGTGATGTTTATTTAATTGAGTGGAGTGTGTTGTTTATTTAATTGTGAATGGGGTGAGTGATGTTTATTTAAATGTGAATGGGGTGGGTGATGTTTATTTAATTGTGAATGGAGTGAGTGATGTTTATTGAAGTGTGAATGGAGTGAGTGATGATTGAACTGTGAATGGAGTGAGTCATGTTTATTGAATTGTGAATGGAGTGATTGATGTTTATTTAATTGTGAATGGAGTGAGTGATGTTTATTTAATTGTGAATGGAAAGAGTGATGTTTATTTAATTGTGAATAGAGTGAGTGATGTTTATTTAATTGAGTGGAGTGTGTGTTGTTTATTTAATTGTGAATGGAGTGAGTGATGTTTATTGAAGTGTGAATGGAGTGAGTGATTCTTGAATTGTGAATGGATTGAGTCATGTTTATTGAATTGTGAATAGAGTGATTGGTGTTGATTTAATTGTGAATGGAGTGAGTGATGTTTATTTAATTGTGAATGGAGTGAGTGATGCTTATTGAAGTGCGAATGGACAGAGTGATGATTATCGAATTATGAATGGAGTGATGTTTATTTAATTGAATGGAGTGAGTGATGTTTATTTCACTATGATTGGAGTGAGTGATGTTTATTTAATTGTGATTAGTGTGAGTGATGTTTATTTCACTGTGATTAGAGTGAGTGATGTTTCTTTAATTGTGATTGGAGTGAATGATATTTATTGAATTATGAACGGATTGAGTGATGTTTATTTAATTGTGAATGGGGTGAGCGATGTTTACTTAATTGTGAATGGGGTGAGTGATGTATATTTAATTGCAAAGGACTGTGTGTTATTTACTTAACTGTAATTGGAGTGAGTGATGTTTATTTAATTGTGAATGGAGAGAGTGATGTTTATTGAAGTGTGAATGGAGTGAGTGATGTTTATTTAATTGAGTGGAATGACCGTTGTTTATTTAATTGTGAATGAGGTGAGTGATGTTTATTTTATTGTGAATGGAGCGGTGTTTATTCAATTGTGATTTGAGTGAGTGATGTTTATTTAATTGTGAATGGGGTGGGTGATGTTTATTTAATTGTGAATGGGGTGATTGCTGTTTATTTAATTGTGAATGGAGTGAGTGATGTTTGTTTAATTGTGAATGGAGAGAGTGATGTTTATTGAATGGGAATGGAATGAGTGATGTTTATTGAATTGTGAATGGAGTGAGTGATGTTTATTTAATTGTGAATGGGGTGAGTGATGTTTATTTAATTGTGAATGGGGTGATTGCTGTTTATTTAATTGTGAATGGAGTGAGTGATGTTTATTGAAGTGTGAATGGAGTGAGTGATTATTGAATTGTGAATGGAGTGTGTGATGTTTATTTAATTGTGATTGGAATGAGTGATGTTTATTTAATTGTGAATGGGGTGAGTGATGTTTATTTAATTGTGAATGGAGTGAGTGATGTTTATTTAATTGTGAATGGAGTGAGTGATTTTTATTTAATTGTGAATGGAGAGAGTGATGTTTATTGAAGTGTGAATGGAATGAGTGATGTTTATTGATTTGTGAATGGAGTGAGTGATGTTTGAATTGTGAATGGAGTGAGTGATGTTTATTTAATTAAGTGGAGTGAGCGTTGTTTATTTAATTGTGAATGGGGTGAGTGATGTTTTTTTTATTGTGAATGGAGTGATGTTTATTCAATTGTGATTGGAGTGAGTAATGTTTATTTAATTGTGAATGGAATGAGTGATGTTTATTGAATTGTGAATGGACTGATTGATGTTTGTTTAATTGTGAAAGGAGTGAGTGATGTTTATTTACTTGTGAATGGAGTGAGTGATGTTTATTTAATTGTGATTGGAGTGAGTGATGTTCATTTAATTGTGAATGGAGTGAGTGATGTTTATTTAATTGTGAATGGCGTGAGCGATGTTTACTTAATTGTGAATGGGGTGAGTGATTTGTATTCAATTGCGAAGGATTGAGTGTTATTTATTTAATTGTGATTGGAGTGAGTGATGTTTATTTAATTGTGAATGGAGTGAATGATGTTTATTTAATTGTGAATGGAGTGAGTGATTATTGAATTGTGAATGGAGTGAGTCATGTTTATTGAATTGTGAATGGAGTGACTGATGTTAATTTAATTGTGAATGGAGTGAGTGATGTTTATTTAATTGTGAATGGAGTGAGTGATGCTTAATGAAGTGTGAATGGACTGAGTGGAGTTTATTGGATTGTGGATGGAGTGATGTTTATTTTATTGAATGGAGTGAGTGATGTTTATTTCACTGTGATTAGAGTGAGTGATGTTTATTTCACTGTGATTAGAGTGAGTGATGTTTCTTTAATTGTGATTGGAGTGAATGATATTTATTTAATTGTGATTGGAGTGAGTGATGTTCATTTAATTGTGATTGGAGTGAGTGATGTTTATTTCACTGTAATTGGAGTGAGTGATGTTTATTTAATTGTGATTGGAGTGAGTGATGTTTATTTAATTGTGATTGGAATGTGTGATGTTTATTTAAATGTGATTGGAGTGAGCGATGTTTATTTAATTGTGAATAGAGTGAATGTTTTTATTGAATTGTGAATGGAGTGAGTGATATTTATTTAATCGTAAATGGAGTGAGTGATGTTTATTTCACTGATTGGAATGAGTGATGTTTATTTAATTGTGAATGGCGTGAGTGATGTTTATTTAATTGTGAATGGGGTGGGTGATGTATATTTAATTGTGATTGGAGCAAATGATAATTATTGAATTATGAATGGAGTGAGTGATGTTTATTTAATTGAGTGGAGTGTGTTGTTTATTTAATTGTGAATGGGGTGAGTGATGTTTATTTAAATATGAATGGGGTGGGTGATGTTTATTTAATTGTGAATGGAGTGAGTGATGTTTATTGAAGTGTGAATGGAGTGAGTGATGATTGAACTGTGAATGGAGTGAGTCATGTTTATTGAATTGTGAATGGAGTGATTGATGTTTATTTAATTGTGAATGGAGTGAGTGATGTTTATTTAATTGTGAATGGAAAGAGTGATGTTTATTTAATTGTGAATAGAGTGAGTGATGTTTATTTAATTGAGTGGAGTGTGTGTTGTTTATTTAATTGTGAATGGGGTGAGTGATGTTTATTGAATTGTGAATGGGGTGGGTGATTTAATTGTGAATTGAGTGAGTGATGTTTATTGAAGTGTGAATGGAGTGAGTGATTCTTGAATTGTGAATGGAGTGAGTGATGTTTATTGAATTGTGAATTGAGTGATTGGTGTTGATTTAATTGTGAATGGAGTGAGTGATGTTTATTTAATTGTGAATGGAGTGAGTGATGCTTATTGAAGTGTGAATGGACAGAGTGATGTTTATCGAATTGTGAATGGAGTGATGTTTATTTAATTGAATTGAGTGAGTGATGTTTATTTCACTATGATTGGAGTGAGTGATGTTTATTTTATTGTGATTAGAGTGAGTGATGTTTATTTCACTGTGATTAGAGTGAGTGATGTTTCTTTAATTGTGATTGGAGTGAATGATATTTATTGAATTATGAACGGAATGAGTGATGTTTATTTAATTGTGAATGGGGTGAGCGATGTTTACTTAATTGTGAATGGGGTGAGTGATGTTTATTTAATTGCAAAGGACTGAGTGTTATTTACTTAACTGTAATTGGAGTGAGTGCGTTCATTTAATTGTGAATGGAGAGAGTGATGTTTATTGAAGTGTGAATGGAGTGAGTGATGTTTATTTAATTGAGTGGAATGAGCGTTGTTTATTTAATTGTGAATGAGGTGAGTGATGTTTATTTTATTGTGAATGGAGTGATGTTTATTCAATTGTGATTTGAGTGAGTGATGTTTATTTAATTGTGAATGGGGTGGGTGTTATTTATTTAATTGTGATTGGAGTGAGTGATGTTTATTTAATTGTGAATGGAGTGAGTGATGTTTATTAAATTGTGAATGGAGTGAGTGATGTTTATTTAATTGTGAATAGAGTGAGTGATGTTTATTTAATTGAGTGGAGTGTGTTGTTTATTTAATTGTGAATGGGGTGAGTGATGTTTATTTAAATGTGAATGGGGTGGGTGATGTTTATTTAATTGTGAATGGAGTGAGTGATGTTTATTGAAGTGTGAATGGAGTGAGTGATGATTGAACTGTGAATGGAGTGAGTCATGTTTATTGAATTGTGAATGGAGTGATTGATGTTTATTTAATTGTGAATGGAGTGAGTGATGTTTATTTAATTGTGAATGGAAAGAGTGATGTTTATTTAATTGTGAATAGAGTGAGTGATGTTTATTTAATTGAGTGGAGTGTGTGTTGTTTATTTAATTCTGAATGGAGTGAGTGATGTTTATTGAAGTGTGAATGGAGTGAGTGATTCTTGAATTGTGAATGGATTGAGTCATGTTTATTGAATTGTGAATGGAGTGATTGGTGTTGATTTAATTGTGAATGGAGTGAGTGATGTTTATTTAATTGTGAATGGAGTGAGTGATGCTTATTGAAATGCGAATGGACAGAGTGATGATTATCGAATTATGAATGGAGTGATGTTTATTTAATTGAATGGAGTGAGTGATGTTTATTTCACTATGATTGGAGTGAGTGATGTTTATTTAATTGTGATTAGTGTGAGTGATGTTTATTTCACTGTGATTAGAGTGAGTGATGTTTCTTTAATTGTGATTGGAGTGAATGATATTTATTGAATTATGAACGGATTGAGTGATGTTTATTTAATTGTGAATGGGGTGAGCGATGTTTACTTAATTGTGAATGGGGTGAGTGATGTTTATTTAATTGCAAAGGACTGTGTGTTATTTACTTAACTGTAATTGGAGTGAGTGATGTTTATTTAATTGTGAATGGAGAGAGTGATGTTTATTGAAGTGTGAATGGAGTGAGTGATGTTTATTTAATTGAGTGGAATGAGCGTTGTTTATTTAATTGTGAATGAGGTGAGTGATGTTTATTTTATTGTGAATGGAGCGGTGTTTATTCAATTGTGATTTGAGTGAGTGATGTTTATTTAATTGTGAATGGGGTGGGTGATGTTTATTTAATTGTGAATGGGGTGATTGCTGTTTATTTAATTGTGAATGGAGTGAGTGATGTTTGTTTAATTGTGAATGGAGAGAGTGATGTTTATTGAATGGGAATGGAATGAGTGATGTTTATTGAATTGTGAATGGAGTGAGTGATGTTTATTTAATTGTGAATGGGGTGAGTGATGTTTATTTAATTGTGAATGGGGTGATTGCTGTTTATTTAATTGTGAATGGAGTGAGTGATGTTTATTGAAGTGTGAATGGAGTGAGTGATTATTGAATTGTGAATGGAGTGTGTGATGTTTATTTAATTGAGATTGGAATGAGTGATGTTTATTTAATTGTGAATGGGGTGAGTGATGTTTATTTAATTGTGAATGGAGTGAGTGATGTTGATTTAATTGTGAATGGAGTGAGTGATTTTTATTTAATTGTGAATGGAGAGAGTGATGTTTATTGAAGTGTGAATGGAATGAGTGATGTTTATTGATTTGTGAATGGAGTGAGTGATGTTTGAATTGTGAATGGAGTGAGTGATGTTTATTTAATTAAGTGGAGTGAGCGTTGTTTATTTAATTGTGAATGGGGTGAGTGATGTTTATTTTATTGTGAATGGAGTGATGTTTATTCAATTGTGATTGGAGTGAGTAATGTTTATTTAATTGTGAATGGAATGAGTGATGTTTATTGAATTGTGAATGGACTGATTGATGTTTGTTTAATTGTGAAAGGAGTGAGTGATGTTTATTTACTTGTGAATGGAGTGAGTGATGTTTATTTAATTGTGATTGGAGTGAGTGATGTTCATTTAATTGTGAATGGAGTGAGTGATGTTTATTTAATTGTGAATGGCGTGAGCGATGTTTACTTAATTGTGAATGGGGTGAGTGATTTTTATTCAATTGCGAAGAATTGAGTGTTATTTATTTAATTGTGATTGGAGTGAGTGATGTTTATTTAATTGTGAATGGAGTGAATGATGTTTATTTAATTGTGAATGGAGTGAGTGATTATTGAATTGTGAATGGAGTGAGTCATGTTTATTGAATTGTGAATGGAGTGACTGATGTTAATTTAATTGTGAATGGAGTGAGTGATGTTTATTTAATTGTGAATGGAGTGAGTGATGCTTAATGAAGTGTGAATGGACTGAGTGGAGTTTATTGGATTGTGGATGGAGTGATGTTTATTTTATTGAATGGAGTGAGTGATGTTTATTTCACTGTGATTAGAGTGAGTGATGTTTATTTCACTGTGATTAGAGTGAGTGATGTTTCTTTAATTGTGATTGGAGTGAATGATATTTATTTAATTGTGATTGGAGTGAGTGATGTTCATTTAATTGTGATTGGAGTGAGTGATGTTTATTTCACTGTAATTGGAGTGAGTGATGTTTATTTAATTGTGATTGGAGTGAGTGATGTTTATTTAATTGTGATTGGAATGTGTGATGTTTATTTAAATGTGATTGGAGTGAGCGATGTTTATTTAATTGTGAATAGAGTGAATGTTTTTATTGAATTGTGAATGGAGTGAGTGATATTTATTTAATCGTAAATGGAGTGAGTGATGTTTATTTCACTGATTGGAATGAGTGATGTTTATTTAATTGTGAATGGCGTGAGTGATGTTTATTTAATTGTGAATGGGGTGGGTGATGTATATTTAATTGTGATTGGAGCAAATGATAATTATTGAATTATGAATGGAGTGAGTGATGTTTATTTAATTGAGTGGAGTGTGTTGTTTATTTAATTGTGAATGGGGTGAGTGATGTTTATTTAAATATGAATGGGGTGGGTGATGTTTATTTAATTGTGAATGGAGTGAGTGATGTTTATTGAAGTGTGAATGGAGTGAGTGATGATTGAACTGTGAATGGAGTGAGTCATGTTTATTGAATTGTGAATGGAGTGATTGATGTTTATTTAATTGTGAATGGAGTGAGTGATGTTTATTTAATTGTGAATGGAAAGAGTGATGTTTATTTAATTGTGAATAGAGTGAGTGATGTTTATTTAATTGAGTGGAGTGTGTGTTGTTTATTTAATTGTGAATGGGGTGAGTGATGTTTATTGAATTGTGAATGGGGTGGGTGATTTAATTGTGAATTGAGTGAGTGATGTTTATTGAAGTGTGAATGGAGTGAGTGATTCTTGAATTGTGAATGGAGTGAGTGATGTTTATTGAATTGTGAATTGAGTGATTGGTGTTGATTTAATTGTGAATGGAGTGAGTGATGTTTATTTAATTGTGAATGGAGTGAGTGATGCTTATTGAAGTGTGAATGGACAGAGTGATGTTTATCGAATTGTGAATGGAGTGATGTTTATTTAATTGAATTGAGTGAGTGATGTTTATTTCACTATGATTGGAGTGAGTGATGTTTATTTTATTGTGATTAGAGTGAGTGATGTTTATTTCACTGTGATTAGAGTGAGTGATGTTTCTTTAATTGTGATTGGAGTGAATGATATTTATTGAATTATGAACGGAATGAGTGATGTTTATTTAATTGTGAATGGGGTGAGCGATGTTTACTTAATTGTGAATGGGGTGAGTGATGTTTATTTAATTGCAAAGGACTGAGTGTTATTTACTTAACTGTAATTGGAGTGAGTGCGTTCATTTAATTGTGAATGGAGAGAGTGATGTTTATTGAAGTGTGAATGGAGTGAGTGATGTTTATTTAATTGAGTGGAATGAGCGTTGTTTATTTAATTGTGAATGAGGTGAGTGATGTTTATTTTATTGTGAATGGAGTGATGTTTATTCAATTGTGATTTGAGTGAGTGATGTTTATTTAATTGTGAATGGGGTGGGTGTTATTTATTTAATTGTGATTGGAGTGAGTGATGTTTATTTAATTGTGAATGGAGTGAGTGATGTTTATTAAATTGTGAATGGAGTGAGTGATGTTTATTTAATTGTGAATAGAGTGAGTGATGTTTATTTAATTGAGTGGAGTGTGTTGTTTATTTAATTGTGAATGGGGTGAGTGATGTTTATTTAAATGTGAATGGGGTGGGTGATGTTTATTTAATTGTGAATGGAGTGAGTGATGTTTATTGAAGTGTGAATGGAGTGAGTGATGATTGAACTGTGAATGGAGTGAGTCATGTTTATTGAATTGTGAATGGAGTGATTGATGTTTATTTAATTGTGAATGGAGTGAGTGATGTTTATTTAATTGTGAATGGAAAGAGTGATGTTTATTTAATTGTGAATAGAGTGAGTGATGTTTATTTAATTGAGTGGAGTGTGTGTTGTTTATTTAATTCTGAATGGAGTGAGTGATGTTTATTGAAGTGTGAATGGAGTGAGTGATTCTTGAATTGTGAATGGATTGAGTCATGTTTATTGAATTGTGAATGGAGTGATTGGTGTTGATTTAATTGTGAATGGAGTGAGTGATGTTTATTTAATTGTGAATGGAGTGAGTGATGCTTATTGAAATGCGAATGGACAGAGTGATGATTATCGAATTATGAATGGAGTGATGTTTATTTAATTGAATGGAGTGAGTGATGTTTATTTCACTATGATTGGAGTGAGTGATGTTTATTTAATTGTGATTAGTGTGAGTGATGTTTATTTCACTGTGATTAGAGTGAGTGATGTTTCTTTAATTGTGATTGGAGTGAATGATATTTATTGAATTATGAACGGATTGAGTGATGTTTATTTAATTGTGAATGGGGTGAGCGATGTTTACTTAATTGTGAATGGGGTGAGTGATGTTTATTTAATTGCAAAGGACTGTGTGTTATTTACTTAACTGTAATTGGAGTGAGTGATGTTTATTTAATTGTGAATGGAGAGAGTGATGTTTATTGAAGTGTGAATGGAGTGAGTGATGTTTATTTAATTGAGTGGAATGAGCGTTGTTTATTTAATTGTGAATGAGGTGAGTGATGTTTATTTTATTGTGAATGGAGCGGTGTTTATTCAATTGTGATTTGAGTGAGTGATGTTTATTTAATTGTGAATGGGGTGGGTGATGTTTATTTAATTGTGAATGGGGTGATTGCTGTTTATTTAATTGTGAATGGAGTGAGTGATGTTTGTTTAATTGTGAATGGAGAGAGTGATGTTTATTGAATGGGAATGGAATGAGTGATGTTTATTGAATTGTGAATGGAGTGAGTGATGTTTATTTAATTGTGAATGGGGTGAGTGATGTTTATTTAATTGTGAATGGGGTGATTGCTGTTTATTTAATTGTGAATGGAGTGAGTGATGTTTATTGAAGTGTGAATGGAGTGAGTGATTATTGAATTGTGAATGGAGTGTGTGATGTTTATTTAATTGAGATTGGAATGAGTGATGTTTATTTAATTGTGAATGGGGTGAGTGATGTTTATTTAATTGTGAATGGAGTGAGTGATGTTGATTTAATTGTGAATGGAGTGAGTGATTTTTATTTAATTGTGAATGGAGAGAGTGATGTTTATTGAAGTGTGAATGGAATGAGTGATGTTTATTGATTTGTGAATGGAGTGAGTGATGTTTGAATTGTGAATGGAGTGAGTGATGTTTATTTAATTAAGTGGAGTGAGCGTTGTTTATTTAATTGTGAATGGGGTGAGTGATGTTTATTTTATTGTGAATGGAGTGATGTTTATTCAATTGTGATTGGAGTGAGTAATGTTTATTTAATTGTGAATGGAATGAGTGATGTTTATTGAATTGTGAATGGACTGATTGATGTTTGTTTAATTGTGAAAGGAGTGAGTGATGTTTATTTACTTGTGAATGGAGTGAGTGATGTTTATTTAATTGTGATTGGAGTGAGTGATGTTCATTTAATTGTGAATGGAGTGAGTGATGTTTATTTAATTGTGAATGGCGTGAGCGATGTTTACTTAATTGTGAATGGGGTGAGTGATTTTTATTCAATTGCGAAGAATTGAGTGTTATTTATTTAATTGTGATTGGAGTGAGTGATGTTTATTTAATTGTGAATGGAGTGAATGATGTTTATTTAATTGTGAATGGAGTGAGTGATTATTGAATTGTGAATGGAGTGAGTCATGTTTATTGAATTGTGAATGGAGTGACTGATGTTAATTTAATTGTGAATGGAGTGAGTGATGTTTATTTAATTGTGAATGGAGTGAGTGATGCTTAATGAAGTGTGAATGGACTGAGTGGTGTTTATTGGATTGTGGATGGAGTGATGTTTATTTTATTGAATGGAGTGAGTGATGTTTATTTCACTGTGATTAGAGTGAGTGATGTTTATTTCACTGTGATTAGAGTGAGTGATGTTTCTTTAATTGTGATTGGAGTGAATGATATTTATTTAATTGTGATTGGAGTGAGTGATGTTCATTTAATTGTGATTGGAGTGAGTGATGTTTATTTCACTGTAATTGGAGTGAGTGATGTTTATTTAATTGTGATTGGAGTGAGTGATCTTTATTTAATTGTGATTGGAATGTGTGATGTTTATTTAAATGTGATTGGAGTGAGTGATGTTTATTTCACTGTAATTGGAGTGAGTGATGTTTATTTAATTGTGAATGGAGTGAGTGATGTTTATTTAATTGTGAATGGAAAGAGTGATGTTTATTTAATTGTGAATAGAGTGAGCGATGTTTATTTAATTGAGTGGAGTGTGTGTTGTTTATTTAATTGTGAATGGGGTGAGTGATGTTTATTGAATTGTGAATGGGGTGGGTGATTTAATTGTGAATTGAGTGAGTGATGTTTATTGAAGTGTGAATGGAGTGAGTGATTCTTGAATTGTGAATGGAGTGAGTGATGTTTATTGAATTGTGAATTGAGTGTTTGGTGTTGATTTAATTGTGAATGGAGTGAGTGATGTTTATTTAATTGTGAATGGAGTGAGTGATGCTTATTGAAGTGTGAATGGACAGAGTGATGTTTATCGAATTGTGAATGGAGTGATGTTTATTTAATTGAATTGAGTGAGTGATGTTTATTTCACTATGATTGGAGTGAGTGATGTTTATTTTATTGTGATTAGAGTGAGTGATGTTTATTTCACTGTGATTAGAGTGAGTGATGTTTCTTTAATTGTGATTGGAGTGAATGATATTTATTGAATTATGAACGGAATGAGTGATGTTTATTTAATTGTGAATGGGGTGAGCGATGTTTACTTAATTGTGAATGGGGTGAGTGATGTTTATTTAATTGCAAAGGACTGAGTGTTATTTACTTAACTGTAATTGGAGTGAGTGCGTTCATTTAATTGTGAATGGAGAGAGTGATGTTTATTGAAGTGTGAATGGAGTGAGTGATGTTTATTTAATTGAGTGGAATGAGCGTTGTTTATTTAATTGTGAATGAGGTGAGTGATGTTTATTTTATTGTGAATGGAGTGATGTTTATTCAATTGTGATTTGAGTGAGTGATGTTTATTTAATTGTGAATGGGGTGGGTGTTATTTATTTAATTGTGATTGGAGTGAGTGATGTTTATTTAATTGTGAATGGAGTGAGTGATGTTTATTAAATTGTGAATGGAGTGAGTGATGTTTATTTAATTGTGAATAGAGTGAGTGATGTTTATTTAATTGAGTGGAGTGTGTTGTTTATTTAATTGTGAATGGGGTGAGTGATGTTTATTTAAATGTGAATGGGGTGGGTGATGTTTATTTAATTGTGAATGGAGTGAGTGATGTTTATTGAAGTGTGAATGGAGTGAGTGATGATTGAACTGTGAATGGAGTGAGTCATGTTTATTGAATTGTGAATGGAGTGATTGATGTTTATTTAATTGTGAATGGAGTGAGTGATGTTTATTTAATTGTGAATGGAAAGAGTGATGTTTATTTAATTGTGAATAGAGTGAGTGATGTTTATTTAATTGAGTGGAGTGTGTGTTGTTTATTTAATTCTGAATGGAGTGAGTGATGTTTATTGAAGTGTGAATGGAGTGAGTGATTCTTGAATTGTGAATGGATTGAGTCATGTTTATTGAATTGTGAATGGAGTGATTGGTGTTGATTTAATTGTGAATGGAGTGAGTGATGTTTATTTAATTGTGAATGGAGTGAGTGATGCTTATTGAAATGCGAATGGACAGAGTGATGATTATCGAATTATGAATGGAGTGATGTTTATTTAATTGAATGGAGTGAGTGATGTTTATTTCACTATGATTGGAGTGAGTGATGTTTATTTAATTGTGATTAGTGTGAGTGATGTTTATTTCACTGTGATTAGAGTGAGTGATGTTTCTTTAATTGTGATTGGAGTGAATGATATTTATTGAATTATGAACGGATTGAGTGATGTTTATTTAATTGTGAATGGGGTGAGCGATGTTTACTTAATTGTGAATGGGGTGAGTGATGTTTATTTAATTGCAAAGGACTGTGTGTTATTTACTTAACTGTAATTGGAGTGAGTGATGTTTATTTAATTGTGAATGGAGAGAGTGATGTTTATTGAAGTGTGAATGGAGTGAGTGATGTTTATTTAATTGAGTGGAATGAGCGTTGTTTATTTAATTGTGAATGAGGTGAGTGATGTTTATTTTATTGTGAATGGAGCGGTGTTTATTCAATTGTGATTTGAGTGAGTGATGTTTATTTAATTGTGAATGGGGTGGGTGATGTTTATTTAATTGTGAATGGGGTGATTGCTGTTTATTTAATTGTGAATGGAGTGAGTGATGTTTGTTTAATTGTGAATGGAGAGAGTGATGTTTATTGAATGGGAATGGAATGAGTGATGTTTATTGAATTGTGAATGGAGTGAGTGATGTTTATTTAATTGTGAATGGGGTGAGTGATGTTTATTTAATTGTGAATGGGGTGATTGCTGTTTATTTAATTGTGAATGGAGTGAGTGATGTTTATTGAAGTGTGAATGGAGTGAGTGATTATTGAATTGTGAATGGAGTGTGTGATGTTTATTTAATTGTGATTGGAATGAGTGATGTTTCTTTAATTGTGATTGGAGTGAATGATGTTTATTTAATTGTGATTGGAGTGAGTGATGTTCATTTAATTGTGAATGGAGTGAGTGATGTTTATTTAATTGTGATTGGAGCAAATGATAATTATTGAATTATGAACGGAGTGAGTGATGTTTATTTAATTGTCAATGGGGTGAGCGATGTTTACTTAATTGTGAATGGGGTGAGTGATGTTTATTTAATTGCGAAGGACTGAGTGTTATTTACTTAACTGTGATTGGAGTGAGTGATGTTTATTTAATTGTGAATGGAGAGAGTGATGTTTATTGAAGTGTGAATGGAGTGAGTGATGTTTATTGAATTGTGAATGGGGTGGGTGATGTTTATTTAATTGTGAATTGGGTGATTGCTGTTTATTTAATTGTGAATGGAGTGAGTGATGTTTATTGAAGTGTGAATGGAGTGAGTGATTATTGAATTGTGAATGGAGTGAGTGATGTTTCTTTAATTGTGAATGGAATGAGTGATGTTTATTTAATTGTCAATGGGGTGAGCGATGTTTACTTCATTGTGAATGGGGTGAGTGATGTTTATTTAATTTCAAAGGTCTGAGTGTTATTTACTTAACTGTGATTGGAGTGAGTGATGTTTATTGAAGTGTGAATGGAATGAGTGATGTTTATTGAATTGTGAATGGAGTGAGTGATGTTTATTGAATTTTGAATGGACTGATTGATGTTTGTTTAATTGTGAAAGGAGTGAGTGATGTTTATTTACTTGTGAATGGAGTGAGTGATGTTTATTTAATTGTGATTGGAGTGAGTGATGTTCATTTAATTGTGAATGGAGTGAGTGATGTTGATTTAATTGTGATTGGAGCGAGTGATGTTTATTTAATTGTGAATGGAGTGAGTGATGTTTATTGAAGTGTGAATGGAGTGAGTGATATTTATTGAATTGTGAATGGAGTGAGTGATATTTATTGAATTGTGAATGGAGTGAGTGATGTTTATTGAATTGTGAATGGAGTGACTGATGTTTATTTAATTGTGAATAGAGTGAGTGATGTTTATTTAATTGAGTGGAGTGTGTTGTTTATTTAATTGTGAATGGGGTGAATGATGTTTATTTATTTGTGAATGGGGTGGGTGATGTTTATTTAATTGTGAATGGAGTGAGTGATTATTGAATTGTGAATGGAGTGAGTCATGTTTATTGAATTGTGAATGGAGTGACTGATGTTTATTTAATTGTGAATGGAGTGAGTGATGTTTATTTAATTGTGAATGGAGTGAGTGATGCTTATTGAAGTGTGAATGGACTGAGTGGTGTTTATCGGATTGTGAATGGAGTGATGTTTATTTTATTGAATGGAGTGAGTGATGTTTATTTCACTGTGATTAGAGTGAGTGATGTTTATTTCACTGTGATTAGAGTGAGTGATGTTTCTGTAATTGTGATTGGAGTGAATGATGTTTATTTAATTGTGATTGGAGTGAGTGATGTTCATTTAATTGTGAATGGAGTGAGTGATGTTTATTTAATTGTGATTGGAGCAAATGATAATTATTGAATTATGAACGGAGTGAGTGATGTTTATTTAATTGTCAATGGGGTGAGCGATGTTTACTTAATTGTGAATGGGGTGAGTGATGTTTATTTAATTGCGAAGGACTGAGTGTTATTTACTTAACTGTGATTGGAGTGAGTGATGTTTATTTAATTGTGAATGGAGAGAGTGATGTTTATTGAAGTGTGAATGGAGTGAGTGATGTTTATTGAATTGTGAATGGAGTGAGTGATGTTTGAATTGTGAATGGAGTGAGTGATGTTTATTTAATTAAGTGGAGTGAGCGTTGTTTATTTAATTGTGAATGGGGTGAGTGATGTTTATTTTATTGTGAATGGAGTGATGTTTATTCAATTGTGATTGGAGTGAGTAATGTTTATTTAATTGTGAATGGGGTGGGTGATGTTTATTTAATTGTGAATTGGGTGATTGCTGTTTATTTAATTGTGAATGGAGTGAGTGATGTTTATTGAAGTGTGAATGGAGTGAGTGATTATTGAATTGTGAATGGAGTGAGTGATGTTTATTTAATTGTGATTGGAATGAGTGATGTTTATTTAATTGTGAATGGGGTGAGTGATGTTTATTTAATTGCGAATGGGGTGAGTGATGTTTATTTAATAGTGAATGGTGTGAGTGATGTTTATTTAATTGTGAATGGAGTGAGTGATGTTTATTGAAGTGTGAATGGAGTGAGTGATGTTTTTTGAATTGTGAATGGGGTGAGTGATGTTTATTGAATTGTGAATGGACTGATTTATGTTTATTTAATTGTGAATGGAGTGAGTGATGTTTATTTAATTGTGATTGTAGTGAGTGATGTTTATTTCACTGATTGGAGTGAGTGATGTTTAATTAATCGTGATTGGAGTGAGTGATGTTTATTTGCTAGCGCTTTACCTCACAAATGCTGCACACTTTGATTAACTTTTCAGAGAGAAAGCCAATGAGAGAGTTTGTGGGCGTGGGAAATATATCTGCACTGAATGTGGGGTGTGCTGTAAGAAACCCAGCACTTTGAAGATCCATCTTCAGACTCACACCAACATTCGACCCTATCACTGCAAGCTTTGTGATCAGTCCTTCAAAACAAAAGGTGCGCACAAACACTGAGAAACACAGTTTAATAAAAATAAATTTAGAGAAACCAATTCATTTTTTCCATTGATGGGGCAATTTAGCATTGCCAATGGACCTATTCTGCACATCTTTGGGTTGTGGGGGCGAAACCCACACAAACACGTGCAAACTCCACATGGACAGTCACCCAGGGCCGGGATCGAACCTGGGACCTCGGCGCAAACCACTGCGCCACCATGCTGCCATCTGGCAGCACACAGTTGAACACCTCAGTCATAAAATTGGGAAAAAGTGATCCAAACCCTGAGCCTGAGGCAAGCTTCAGGGAGAGAAACCGAGAGACTCAGAGTGCAAGAGCGAAAGAAACTCACCAACAGATAGGGAGGGGAAGAGTGAGAAAGACAGAGAGAGAAAAAGAGTCTCATAGAAAGAAAGAGAGGACGAAAGAGATAGAGGGAACAACATAGAACGTAATACAGTGCAGAAGGAGGCCGTTCGGCCCATCGAGTCTGCACCGATCCACTTAAGCCCTCATTTCCACCCTATCCCCGTAACCCAATAACCCCTCCTAACCTTTTTGGTCACGAAGGGCAATTTATCATGACCTATCCACCTAACCTGCACACCTTTGGACTGTGGGAGGAAACCGGAGCACCCGGAGGAAACCTACGCAGACACGGGGAGAACGTGCAGACTCCACACAGACAATGACCCAGCGGGGAATCGAACCTGGGACCCTGGTGCTGTGAAGCCTCAGTGCTGTCCACTTGTGCTACCGTGCTGTCCTAGGAAGGACAGAGGCAGAGACTCACAGAGAGAGAGGGAGAGGGAGAGGGAGAAAGAAGAAAAGGGCAGATCCATCCCAGGAGAAGGGATCACTGTCTCTTTGAAATGGCGTTTAGTCAGGGTCTGTGTCAGGGTCAGGTTAAAGTCAGCGTCCCTATTTGACCATCACCAGCCAATCTTGAAAGCCGCTGTGCTGCATACTTGGTACAATGATAAAATATCAGTGATGGCAGGAAGAAACTGTCAAGCAACATTGATTGGAAAGAGGAACTCAGTGATATCAGTGCAGATCTTAACTCCTGTGAGCATCAGAGATAAACAGTAATCAGTGAATGTTATTCCAGCAGCTTCATTTCCGAGGTGTGGAGTGTTTGAATTGGACAAAAATCAACATTGATCAAAGCAGGGATATATATCTACTAGAATAGTAGCACAGTGGTTCACAATGTTGCTTCACAGCTCCAGGGTCCCAGGTTCGATTTGCGGCTTGGCTCACTATCTGTGCTGAGTCTGCACATTCTCCCCGTGTCTGCGTGAGTTTCCTCCAGGTGCGACGGTTTTCTCCCACAAGTCCCGAAAGACGTGCTTGTTAGGTGAATTGGACATTCTGAATTCTCCTTGTGTGTACCCGAACAGGCACCAGAATGTGGCGACCAGGGTATTTTCACAGTAACTTCATTGCAGTGTTAATGGAAGCCTACTTGTGACACTAATATTATTATTATTATGGACCTGGATGAGCACTTGGCACGTCACAACATTCAAGTCTATTGGCCAAGTGATGGCAAATGTGATGAGATAGGCAGGTCAGGACTTTTTTCATGCAGACTTTCGGTGCAGACTTGAGGGCGAAGGACTTCTTCTATGCTGTATTATTCTGTGATTCTGTTATTCTGGGTCATCCCCATGGGGCTCATATGGGTTATTACAAAGTTAATTGAAGTTAGAATTCACCATCATCATGAACTTCCCATCTCGGCGTATTCGTACCCTGCAGCTTCCCCCACCCTTGATCCCACAAGAGGCACTGTGAAATCCACTGGAAATTTCAACGCCGTGACTGTACAACAATTACCCAACAAGTTTCAACTTCTGTTCAGCAATTCCTCTGTGAGAATGATTCATACCAGTTCTAACTCCTGAGTAACTTGGTTACTAAGCACCAGACTCCCCTTGGAACCTCCCCCTCCCCCTCACCCAACTTCCTGCCTCCCTACCCCTCACCCACCTACCTATCCCTTCATCCACTTACCTCCCTGTCTGAAAGAACAAAGAAAAGTACAGCACAGGAACAGGCCCTTCGGCCCTCCAAGCCTGTGCCGACCATGCAGCCCGTCGAAACTAAAATCTTCTCCACTTCCTGGGTCCGTATCCCTCTATTCCCATCATATTCATGTATTTGTCAAGATGCCCCTTAAATGTCACAATCGCCCCTGCTTCCACCACCTCCTCCGGCAGCGAATTCCAGGAACCCACTACTCTCTATATCAACAACTTGCCTCGTGCATCTCCTCTGAACCTTGCCCCTCGCACCTTAAATCTATGCCCCCTACCCTGTCACCCATCTCCCTACCCTCTCACCAACCTCCCTACCCTCTCACCGACCCCTACCCTCTCACCCACCTCTACCCTCTCACCCAACGCCCTACCCTCTCACCCACCTCCCTACGCACTCACCCACCCCCTACCCTCTCACCCACCCCCTACCCTCTCACCAACCCCCCTACCCTCTCACCCACCCCCCCTACCCACTCAACCACCCCCTACGCTCTCACCCACCCCCTACCCTCTCAACCACCCCCTACCCTCTCAAGCACCCCCATACCCTCTCAACCACCCCCTACCCTCTCAAGCACCCCCCTACCCTCTCAATCACCCCCTACCCTCTCAACCACCACCTACCCTCTCACCCACCCCCTACCCTCTCAGCCACACCCCTACCCTATCACCCACCCCTACCCGCTCAACCACCCCCCTACCCGCTCAACCACACCCCTACCCGCTCAACCACACCCCTACCCTCTCTCCCACCCCCCTACCCTCTCTCCCACCCCCTACCCTCCCACCCCCCTACCCTCTCACCCACCCCCCTACCCTCTCACCCACCCCCTACCCTCTCACCCACCCCCCTACCCTCTCACCCAGCCCCCCTACCCTCTCACCCACGCCCCTACCCTCTCACCCACCCAACTACCCTCTCACCCACCTCTACCCTCTCACCCAACGCCCTACCCTCTCACCCACCTCCCTACGCACTCACCCACCCCCTACCCTCTCACCCACCCCCCTACCCTCTCACCAACCCCCCTACCCTCTCACCCACCCCCCCCTACCCACTCAACCACCCCCTACGCTCTCACCCACCCCCTACCCTCTCAACCACCCCCTACCCTCTCAAGCACCCCCATACCCTCTCAACCACCCCCTACCCTCTCAAGCACCCCCTACCCTCTCAATCACCCCCTACCCTCTCAACCACCACCTACCCTCTCACCCACCCCCTACCCTCTCAACCACCCCCCTACACTCTCAGCCACACCCCTACCCTCTCACCCACCCAACTACCCTCTCACCCACCCCCCTACCCTCTCGCCCACCCCCTATGTTCGCAACCACCTCTCTACCCTCTCACCCACCCCCTACCCTCTCACCCACCCCCTACCCTCTCACCCACCTCTCTACCCTCTCACCCACCCCCTACCCTCTCACCCACCTCCCTACCCTCTCACCCACCACTCTACCCTCTCACCCACCACTCTACCCTCTCACCCACTCCCCTACCCTCTCACCCACCTCCCTACCCTCTCACCCACCTCTCTACCCTCTCACCCACCTCTCTACCCTCTCACCCATCTCTCTACCCTCTCACCCATCTCTCTACCCTCTCACCCATCTCTCTACCCTCTCACCCATCTCTCTACCCTCTCACCCATCTCTCTACCCTCTCACCCACCTCCCTACCCTCCCACCCACCTCCCTACCCTCTCACCCACCTCCCTACCCTCTCACCCACCTCTCTACCCTCTCACCCACCCCTACCCTCTCACCCACCCCTACCCTCTCACCCATCTCTCTACCCTCTCACCCATCTCTCTACCCTCTCACCCATCTCTCTACCCTCTCACCCATCTCTCTACCCACCCACCCACCTCCCTACCCTCTCACCCACCTCCCTACCCTCTCACCCATCTCTCTACCCTCTCACCCATCTCTCTACCCTCTCACCCATCTCTCTACCCTCTCACCCATCTCTCTACCCTCTCACCAACCCCCTACCTTCTCACCCACCCCCTACCCTCTCACCCACCCACCTACCCTCTCACCCACCCCCTACCCTCTCACCCACCTCCCTCCCACTCACCCAACCCCCTACCCACTCACCCACCCCCTACCCTCTCACCCACCCCCCTACCCTCACCCACCCCTACCCACTCAACAACCCCAACCCTCTCACCCACCCCCTACCCTCTCAACCACCCCCCTACCCTCTCAACCACCCCCCTACCCTCTCAACCACCCCCCTAACCTCCCAACCACCCCCTACCCTCTCCAGCACCCCCCTACCCTATCACCCACCTCCCTACCCTCACCCACCTCTCTACCCCCTCAACCACCCCCTACCCTCACACCCACCCCCCACCCTCTCAACCACACTCCTTCCCTCTCACCCACCCCCCTACACTCTCAACCACCCCCTACCCTCACAACCACCCCCCTACCCTCTCAACCACCCCCTACCCTCTCATTCTCATCCACCCCCTACCCTCTGACCCACCCCCCTACCCTCTCACCCACCCCCTACCGTTTCACCCACCCCCTACCCTCTCACCCACCCCCCTACCCTCTCACCCACCCCCCTACCCTCTCACCCACCCCCTACTCTCTCACCCACCCCCTACTCTCTCACCCACCCCCTACCCACTCACCCACCTCCCCACCCTCTCAACCACCTCCTTACCCACTCACCCCCCTACCCACTCACCCACCCCCCTATTCTCACACCCACACCCCTCCCTCTCACCCACACCCCTACTCTCACCCACACCCCTACTCTCTCACCCACCTGCTTACCCTCTCACCCACCTCCTTACCCTCTCACCCACCTCCTTACCCTCTCACCCACCTCCTTACCCTCTCACCCACCTCCTTACCCTCTCACCCACCTCACTACCCTCTCACCCACCACCCATACCCTCTCACCCCCACCCTCACTCACCCCCCTATCCTCTCACCCACCCCCCTACCCTCCCACCCACCCCCTACCCTCTCGCCCACCCCCTACCCTCTCACCCACCCCCTACCCTCACTCACCCCCTATCCTCTCACCCACCCCCATACCCTCCCACCCACCCCCCTACCACTTAACCCACCCCCCTACCCTCTCTCCCACCCCCTACCCTCTCTCCCACCCCCTACCCACTCCCACCCCCCTACCCTCTCACCCCCCCCACCCTTTCAACCACCTCCCTACCCACTGACCCACACCCCTACCCTCTCACCCACCAACCTACACACTCACCCACCCTCTCACCCGCTCCCTACCCTCTCACCCGCCCCCTACCCTCTCACCCACCCCCTACCCTCTCACCCACCCCCTACCCTCTCAACCACCCCCTACCCTCTCACCCACCCACTACCCTCACCCACCCACTACCCTCTCACCCACCCTCCTACACACCCTGCTACCCACTCACCCACCCCCTACCCTCTCAACCACCTCCTTACCCACTCACCCACCTCTCTACCCTCCCAGCCACCCCCCTACCCTCTCACCCACCCCCTATCCTCTCACCCACCCCCTACCCTCTCACCCACCCCCCTACCCTCTCACCCACCCCCTACCCTCCCACCACCCTACCCTCTCACCCACCCTCTACCCTCTCACCCACCCCCTACCCTCTCACCCACCCCCCTACCCTCTCACCCACCCCCTACCTCTCACCCACCCCCTACCCTCTCACCCACCCCCTACCCTCTCACCCACCCCCCTACCCTCTCACCCACCCCCCTACCCTCTCACCCACCCCCCTACCCTCTCACCCACCCCCCTACCCTCTCACCCACCCCCCTACCCTCTCACACACCCCCTACCCTCTCACCCACCCACTACCCTCTCACCCACCCCCCTACCCTCTCACCCACCCCCCTACCCTCTCACCTCCCCCCCTTGGTAGATGCTGAGTTTGGAGAAGGGGGTGTAGATAGCCTGGGTCACATTGTGATCCAAAAAGACGAGGTGTTGGGTGTCTTAAAAAATATTAAGGTAGATAAGTCCCCAGGGCCTGATGGGATCTACCCCAGAATACTGAAGGAGGCTGGAGAGGAAATTGCTGAGGCCTTGACAGAAATCTTTGGATCCTCGCTGTCTTCAGGGGATGTCCCGGAGGACTGGAGAATAGCCAATGTTGTTCCTCTGTTTAAGAAGGGTAGCAAGGATAATCCCGGGAACTACAGGCCGGTGAGCCTTACTTCAGTGGTAGGGAAATTTCTGGAGAGAATTCTTCGAGTTAGGATCTACTCTGAGTGCTGAATTTGGTGCTTTTTGAGTGCGATAGTGAGAGTTTGGTGACCGAGGGAGTGCTGAATTTGGTGCTTTTTGAGTGCGATAGTGAGAGTTTGGTGACCGAGGGAGTTAGGTGAGGAGGGAGTAAGGTGCTCCTTTCATTTTGTTTCCGACATTTCCGCAAAGAGTGCGAAGAGAGCCAGGAGTTTACAGGAAGTGTAGCTGACTGGGAGCAGAGTCGGAGGGCGGAGATCTCGTTAGTCCACACAGCAGCTATATTCTTTAAGGTAAGAGGGGATGGAGGCTAGGCCAGTTACATGCTCCTCCTGTAGGATGTGGATGGTGAGGGATACCACCGGTGTCCCCACTGACTATACCTGCGGGAAGTGCACCCAACTTCAGCTCCTCAAAGACCGTGTTAGGGAACTGGAGCTGAAGCTGGATGAACTTCGGATCATCCGGGAGGCAGAGGGGGTGATTGAGAAGAGTTACAGGGAGGTAACCACACCCAAGGTACAGGACAAGAATAGCTGGGTTACAGTCAGGGGGAAAAAAACAAACAGGCAGACAGTGCAGGGATCCCTCGTGGCTGTTCCCCTTCAAAACAAGTATACCGTTTTGGATGCTGTTGGGGGGGATGACCTACCGGGGGAAGGCCCTAGCGGTCAGGTCTCTGGCACGGAGTCTGGCTCTGGGGCTCAGAAGGGAAGGGGGGAGAATAGAAAAGCAATAGTTGTAGGAGATTCAATGGTTAGGGGAATAGATAGGAGATTCTGTGGTCGCGAGCGAGACTCCCGGAAGGTATGTTGCCTCCCGGGTGCCAGGGCCAGGGATGTCTCGGATCGTGTCTTCAGGATCCTTAAGGGGGAGGGTGAGCAGCCAGAAGTCGTGGTGCACATTGGTACCAACGACATAGGTAGGAAAAGGGGTGTGGAGGTAATAAACAAGTTTAGGGAGTTAGGCTGGAAGTTGAAAGCCAGGACAGACAGAGTTGTCATCTCTGGTTTGTTGCCAGTTCCACGTGATAGCGAGGCTAGGAATAGGGAGAGAGTGCAGTTGAACACGTGGCTGCAGGAATGGTGCAGGAGGGAGGGCTTCAGGTATTTGGATAATTGGAGCGCATTCTGGGGAAGGTGGGACCTGTACAAGCAGGACGGGTTGCATCTGAACCAGAGGGGCACCAATATCCTGGGAGGGAGGTTTGCTAGTACTCTTCGGGAGGGTTTAAACTAATTTGGCAGGGGAATGGGAACCGGATTTGTAGTCCAGCAACTAAGGTAGCCGATATTCAGGACGCCAAAGCATGTAATGAGGCAGTGGGGAAGGGAACACTGACAAAGGAGAGTATTTGCAGGCACGGAGATGGGTTGAAGTGTGTATACTTCAACGCAAGAAGCATCAGGAATAAGGTGGGTGAACTTAAGGCATGGATCGGTACTTGGGACTACGATGTGGTGGCCATCACGGAAACTTGGATAGAAGAGGGGCAGAAATGGTTGTTGGAGGTCCCTGGTTATAGATGTTTCAATAAGATTAGGGAGGGTGGTAAAAGAGGTGGGGGGGGGGGGGGGGTGGCATTATTAATTAGAGATAGTATAACAGCTGCAGAAAGGCAGTTCGAGGAGTATCACCCTATTGAGGTAGTATGGGTTGAAGTCAGAAATAGGAAAGGAGCAGTCACCTTGTTAGCAGTTTTCTATAGACCCCCCAATAGTAACAGAGATGTGGAGGAACAGATTGGGAAACAGATTTTGGAAAGGTGCAGAAGTCATAGGGTAGTAGTCATGGGCGACTTTAACTTCCCAGATATTGAGTGGAAACTCTTTAGATCAAATAGTTTGGATGGGGTGGTGTTTGTGCAATGTGTCCAGGAAGCTTTTCTAACACAGTATGTAGATTGTCCGACCAGAGGAGGGGCAATATTGGATTTAGTGCTGGGTAATGAACCAGGGCAAGTGATAGATTTGATAGTGGGGGAGCATTTTGGAGTTAGTGACCACAATTCTGTGACTTTCACTTTAGTAATGGAGAGGGATAGGTACGTGCAACAGGGCAAGGTTTACAATTGGGGGAAGGGTAAATACGATGTTGTCAGACAAGAATTGAAGTGCATAAGTTGGGAACATAGGCTGGCAGGGAAGGACACAAGTGAAATGTGGAACTTGTTCAAGGAACAGGTGCTACGTGTCCTTGATATGTATGTCCCTGTCAGGCAGGGAAGAGATGGTCGAGTGAGGGAACCATGGTTGACAAGAGAGGTTGAATGTCTTGTTAAGAGGAAAAAGGTGACTTATGTAAGGCTGAGGAAACAAGGTTCAGACAGGGCATTGGAGGGATACAAGATAGCCAGGAGGGAACTGAAGAAAGGGATTAGGAGAGCTAAGAGAGGGCATGAACAATCTTTGGCGGGTAGGATCAAGGAAAACCCCAAGGCCTTTTACACATATGTGAGAAATATGAGAATGACTAGAGCGAGGGTAGGTCCGATCAAGGACAGTAGCGGGAGATTGTGTATTCAGTCTGAAGAGATAGGAGAGGTCTTGAATGAGTATTTTTCTTCTGTATTTACAAATGAGAGGGGCGATATTGTTGGAGAGGACAGTGTGAAACAGATTGGTAAGCTCGAGGAAATACTTGTCAGGAAGGAAGATGTGTTGGGCATTTTGAAAAACTTGAGGATAGACAAGTCCCCCGGGCCTGACGGGATATATCCAAGGATTCTATGGGAAGCAAGAGATGAAATTGCAGAGCCGTTGGCAATGATCTTTTCGTCCTCACTGTCAACAGGGGTGGTACCAGGGGATTGGAGAGTGGCGAATGTCGTGCCCCTGTTCAAAAAAGGAACTAGGGATAACCCTGGGAATTACAGGCCAGTTAGTCTTACTTCGGTGGTAGGCAAAGTAATGGAAAGGGTACTGAAGGATAGGATTTCTGAGCATCTGGAAAGACACTGCTTGATTAGGGATAGTCAGCACGGATTTGTGAGGGGTAGGTCTTGCCTTACAAATCTTATTGAATTCTTTGAGGAGGTGACCAAGCATGTGGATGAAGGTAAAGCAGTGGATGTAGTGTACATGGATTTTAGTAAGGCATTTGATAAAGTTCCCCATGGTAGGCTTATGCAGAAAGTAAGGAGGCATGGGATAGTGGGAAATTTGGCCAGTTGGATAACGAACTGGCTAACCGATAGAAGTCAGAGAGTGGTGGTGGATGGCAAATATTCAGCCTGGATCCCAGTTACCAGTGGCGTACCGCAGGGATCAGTTCTGGGTCCTCTGCTGTTTGTGATTTTCATTAATGACTTGGATGAGGGAGTTGAAGGGTGGGTCAGTAAATTTGCAGACGATACGAAGATTGGTGGAGTTGTGGATAGTAAGGAGGGCTGTTGTCGGCTGCAAAGAGACATAGATAGGATGCAGAGCTGGGCTGAGAAGTGGCAGATGGAGTTTAACCCTGAAAAGTGTGAGGTTGTCCATTTTGGAAGGACAAATATGAATGCGGAATATAGGGTTAACGGTAGAGTTCTTGGCAATGTGGAGGAGCAGAGAGATCTTGGGGTCTATGTTCATACATCTTTGAAAGTTGCCACTCAAGTGGACAGAGCTGTGAAGAAGGCCTATGGTGTGCTCGCGTTCATTAACAGAGGGATTGAATTTAAGAGCCGTGAGGTGATGATGCAGCTGTACAAAACTTTGGTAAGGCCACATTTGGAGTACTGTGTACAGTTCTGGTCGCCTCATTTTAGGAAGGATGTGGAAGCTCTGGAAAAGGTGCAAAGAAGATTTACCAGGATGTTGCCTGGAATGGAGAGTAGGTCTTACGAGGAAAGGTTGAGGGTGCCAGGCCTTTTCTCATTAGAGCGGAGAAGGATGAGGGGCGACTTGATAGAGGTTTATAAGATGATCAGGGGAATAGATAGAGTAGACAGTCAGAGACTTTTTCCCCGGGTGGAACACACCATTACAAGGGGACATAAATTTAAGGTGAAAGGTGGCAGATATAGGAGGGATATCAGAGGTAGGTTCTTTACCCAGAGAGTAGTGGGGGCATGGAATGCACTGCCTGTGGAAGTAGTTGAGCCGGAAACATTAGGGACCTTCAAGCAGCTATTGGATAGGCACATGGACGACGGTAAAATGATATAATGTAGATTTATTTGTTCTTAAGGGCAGCACGGTAGCATTGTGGATAGCGCAATTGCTTCACAGCTCCATGGTCCCAGGTTCGATTCCGGCTTGGGTCATTGTCTGTGCGGAGTCTGCACGTCCTCCCCGTGTCTGCGTGGGTTTCCTCCGGGTGCTCCGGTTTCCTCCCACAGTCCAAAGATGTGCGGGTTAGGTGAATTGGCCAATGATAAATTGCCCTTAATGTCCAAATTGCCCTTGGTGTTGGGTGGAGGTGTTGAGTTTGGGTATGGTGCTCTTTCCAAGAGCCGGTGCAGACTCAAAGGGCCGAATGGCCTCCTTCTGCACTGTAGATTCAATGATAATCTATGATTAATCTAGGACAAAGGTTCGGCACAACATCGTGGGCCGAAGGGTCTGTTCTGTGCTGTATTTTCTATGTTCTATGTTCTATGTACTCCCATTTGGAAGCAAATGGACGTATTAGTGAGAGGCAGCATGGTTTTGTGAAGGGGAGGTCGTGTCTCACTAACTTGATAAAGTTTTTCGAGGAGGTCACTAAGATGATTGATGCAGGTAGGGCAGTAGATGTTGTCTATATGGACTTCAGTAAGGCCTTTGACAAGGTCCCTCATGGTAGACTAGTACAAAAGGTGAAGTCACACGGGATCAGGGGTGAGCTGGCAAGGTGGATACAGAACTGGCTAGGCCATAGAAGGCAGAGAGTAGCAATGGAAGGATGCTTTTCTCATTGGAGGGCTGTGACCAGTGGTGTTCCACAGGGATCAGTGCTGGGACCTTTGCTCTTTGTAGTATATAGAACATAGAACATAGAACATACAGTGCAGAAGGAGGCCATTCGGCCCATCGAGTCTGCACCGACACATTTAAGCCCTCACTTCCACCCTATCCCCGTAACCCCAATAACACCTCACTAACCTTTGTGGTCACTAAGGGCAATTTAGCATGGCCAATCCACCTAATCTGCACGTCTTTGGACTGTGGGAGGAAACCGGAGCACCCGGAGGAAACCCACGCAGACACGGGGAGAACGAGCAGACTCCGCGCAGACAGTGACCCAGTGGGGAATTGAACCTGGGACCCAGGCGCTGTGAAGCCACAGTGCTAGCCACTAGTGCTACCGTGTTGCCCGATGATATATAAATGATTTGGAGGAAAATGTAACTGGTCTGATTAGTAAGTTTGCAGACGACACAAAGGTTGGTGGAATTGCGGATAGCGATGAGGACTGTCGGAGGATACAGCAGGATTTAGATTGTCTGGAGACTTGGGCGGAGAGATGGCAGATGGAGTTTAATCCGAACAAATGTGAGGTAATGCATTTTGGAAGGTCTAATGCAGGTAGGGAATATACAGTGAATGGTAGAACCCTCAAGAGTATTGAAAGTCAAAGAGATCTAGGAGTACAGGTCCACAGGTCATTGAAAGGGGCAACACAGGTGGAGAAGGTAGTCAAGAAGGCATACGGCATGCTTGCCTTCATTGGCCGGGGCATTGAGTATAAGAATTGGCAAGTCATGTTGCAGCTGTATAGAACCTTAGTTCAATTCTGGTCGCCACACTACCAGCAGGATGTGGAGGCTTTAGAGAGGGTGCAGAAGAGATTTACCAGAATGTTGCCTGGTATGGAGGGCATTAGCTATGAGGAGCGATTGAATAAACTCGGGTTGTTCTCACTGGAACAAAGGAGGTTGAGGGGAGACCTGATCGAGGTATACAAAATTATGAGGGGCATAGACAGAGTGGATAGTCAGAGGCTTTTCCCCAGGGTAGAGGGGTCAATTACTAGGGGGCATAGGTTTAAGGTGAGAGGGGCAAGGTTTAGAGTAGATGTACGAGGCAAGTTTTTTACGCAGAGGGTAGTGGGTGCCTGGAACTCGCTATCGGAGGAGGTAGTGGAAGCAGGGACGATAGGGACATTTAAGGGGCATCTTGACAAATATATGAATAGGATGGGAATAGAAGGATACGGACCCAGGAAGTGTAGAAGATTGTAGTTTAGTCGGGCAGCATGGTCGGCACGGGCTTGGAGGGCCGAAGGGCCTGTTCCTGTGCTGTACATTTCTTTGTTCTTTGTTCTTTGTACCCTATCACACACACCCTACCCTCTCACCCACCTCCCTACCCTCTCAGCCACCCCCCTACTCACTCACCCACCCCCTACTCACTCACCCACCCCCTTACCCTCTCACCCACCCGCCTACCCTCTCACCCGCCCCCTACTCTCTCACCCCCCCTACCCTCTCACCCACTTCCCTACCCTCTCATCCACCCCCTACCCTCTCACTCACCCCCTACCCTCTCACCCACCCCCTACCCTCTCACCCACCCCCTACCCTCTCACCCACCTCCTTACCCACTCACCCACCTCTCTACCCACCCAGCCACCCCCCTACCCTCTCACCCACCCCCCTACCCTCTCACTCACCCCCCTACCCTCTCACCCTCTACCCGCTCACCCACTCCCCTACTCTCTCACCCAGCCCCCTACCGACTCACCGACCCCCTATCATCTCACCCACCCCCTACCCTCTCACCCACCCCCCTACCCTCTCACCCACCCCCTACCCTCCCACCACCCTACCCTCTCATCCACCCTCTACCCTCTCACCCACCCCTACCCTCTCATCCACCCCCCTACCCTCTCACCCACCCCCTACCCTCTCACCCACCCCCCTACCCTCTCACCCACCCCCCTCCCCTGTCACACCCCCCCTACCCTCTCACCCACCTCCCTACCCTCTCAGCCACCCCCCTGCTCACTCACCCACCCCCTACTCACTCACCCACCCTCTTACCCTCTCACCCACCCGCCTACCCTCTCACCCACCCGCCTACCCTCTCACCCGCCCCCTACTCTCCCACCCACCCCCCTACCCTGTCACACACCCCCTACCCTCTCACCCACCTCCCTACCCTCTCAGCCACCCCCCTACTCACTCACCCACCCCCTACTCACTCACCCACCCCCTACCCTCTCACCCACCCGCCTACCCTCTCACCCACCCGCCTACCCTCTCACCCGCCCCCTACTCTCTCACCCCCCTACCCTCTCACCCACTTCCCTACCCTCTCATCCACCCCCCTACCCTCTCACTCACCCCTACCCTCTCACCCACCCCCTACCCTCTCACCCACCCCCTACCCTCTCACCCACCCCCCACCCTCTCACCCACCCCCCTACCCTCTCACTCACCCCCCTATCCTCTCACCCTCTACCCGCTCACCCACTCCCCTACTCTCTCACCCACCCCCCTACCCACTCACCGACCCCCCTACCCACTCACCCAACCCCCTACCATCCCACCCACCCCCCTACCCTCTCACCCACCCCCTTACCCTCTCACCCACCCCCCTACCCTCTCACCCACCCCCTACCCTCTCACCCACCCCCCTACCCTCTCACCCACCCCCCTACCCTCTCACCCACCCCCCTACCCTCTCACCCAACCCCTTATCCTCTCACCCACCCCCCTACCCTCTCACCCACCCCCCTACCCTCTCACCCACCCCCCTACCCTCTCACCCACCCCCTACCCTCTCACCCACCCCCCTACCCTCTCACCCACCTCCCTACCCTCTCACCCACCTCCCTACCCTCTCACCCACCTCCCTACCCACTCACCCACCTCCCTACCCTCTCACCCACCTCCCTACCCTCTCAGCCACCCCCCTACTCACTCACCCACCCCCCTACTCACTCACCCCCGCTACCCACTCACCCCCTCACCCACTCACCCACCCCCCTGCACACTTAACCTCCCCCTACCCACACCACCACCTCCCTATCCTCTCCTACCCTCCCACCCTCCCACCCCCCTACCCACTTACCCAACCCCCTACCCTCTCACCCACCCAGCCACTACCCTCTCACCCACCCCCCTACCATTTCACCCCCCTACCCTCTCAGCCACCCCCGACCCTCTCACCCAACCTCCTACCCTGTCACCCACCCCCCTACCATCTCACCCACCCCATACCCTCTCACCCACCCCCTACCCACTCACCCATCTCCCTACCCACTCACCCACCCCCCTACCCACTCACCCACCTCCCTACCCACTCACCCACCCCCTACCCTCTGAACCACCCCCTTACCCTCTGATCCACCCCCCCTTCCCACTCATCCACCCCCCCCTTCCCACTCATCCACCCCCCCTTCCCACTCATCAACCCCCCTTCCCACTCATCCACCCCCCCTTCCCACTCAACCACCCCCCTTCCCACTCAACCACCCCCCTTCCCACTCATCCACCCCCCTTCCCACTCATCCACCCCCCCTTCCCACTCATCCACCCCCCCTTCCCACTCATCCACCCCCCTTCCCACTCATCCACCCCCCTTCCCACTCATCCACCCCCCTTCCCACTCATCCACCCCCCCTTCCCACTCATCCACCCCCCCTTCCCACTCATCCACCCCCCCTTCCCACTCATCCACTCCCCTTCCCACTCATCCACCCCCCTTCCCACTCATCCACCCCCCCCTCCCACTCATCCACCCCCCCTTCCCACTCATCCACCCCCCCTTCCCACTCATCCACCCCCCCTCCCACTCATCCACCCCCCCTTCCCACTCACCCACCCCCCTTCCCACTCATCCACCCCCCCTTCCCACTCATCCACCCCCCCTTCCCACTCATCCACCCCCCTTCCCACTCACCCACCCCCCCTTCCCACTCATCCACCCCCCTTCCCACTCATCCACCCCCCCTTCCCACTCATCCACCCCCCCTTCCCACTCATCCACCCCCCCTTCCCACTCATCCACCCCCCTTCCCACTCATCCACCCCCCCTTCCCACTCATCCACCCCCCCTTCCCACTCATCCACCCCCCCTTCCCACTCACCCACCCCCCCTTCCCACTCATCCACCCCCCTTCCCACTCATCCACCCCCCTTCCCACTCATCCACCCCCCCTTCCCACTCATCCACCCCCCCTTCCCACTCATCCACCCCCCTTCCCACTCATCCACCCCCCCTTCCCACTCATCCACCCCCCCCTTCCCACTCATCCACCCCCCCTTCCCACTCATCCACCTCTCCTTCCCACTCATCCACCCCCCCTTCCCACTCATCCACCCCCCTTCCCACTCATCCACCCCCTCTTCCCACTCATCCACCCCCCTTCCCACTCATCCACCCCCCCTTCCCACTCATCCACCCCCCTTCCCACTCATCCACCCCCCCTTCCCACTCATCCACCCCCCCTTCCCACTCATTCACCCCCCCTTCCCACTCATCCACCCCCCCTTCCCACTCATCCACCCCCCCTTCCCACTCATCCACCCCCCTTCCCACTCATCCACCCCCCTTCTCACTCATCCACCCCCCTTGCCCTCTCACCCACCTCCATACCCTCTCAACCACCTCCCCACCTCCCTACTCTCTCACCCACCTCACTGTCACATCGTCTTGTCCCTCCTGTAGCTTCTCAAAGTGGTTTTGGTTCCTCTAAACTACACTCACTGGAATACGGCAGCAGCTACTGGATTCGCGATTGATTTTTCCTGAAATAAGGAGGAGGAGCTCCCAGAATAGAGAGGGGTGGCAGCACAATGATATTGCCACTGGAATAGTAATCCAGAGACTCAGTCATGCTCTGAGGACCCGGTTCAAATGCCACCATGGCAGATGATGAAATTTGAATTCAATAAAAATCTGGAATTAAACATTCAATAATAATCATGAAATCATTGTCGATAGTCATAAAATTCCCTCTGGTTCACTAATGTCGATTAGAGAAGGAAAACCCTAGTCCTTACCTGGTCTGGCCTACATGTGACTCCAGACCCACAGCAATGTGGTTGACTCTTAAATGCCGTCTGAATCGCCTAACAAGCCAGTCAGTTCAAGTGCAATTAGGGATGGGCAATAAATACTGCCGTAGCCAGTGACACCCACATCCCATGAAAGAGGGAAAAAAGGAATATTTCTGAAGAGGCCATTTTAGAAATCTGCGCCAGAAATGCAGAGCTCCATCTTTGGGTAAAGGAAAAGGTGCAGAGGGTGAAATGAACAGCGATTGTCACTCTTCAGAAGATTCACCTGAGATTTTCAGATCCTTTCATCACATGAACCCGATCATTGACTTCTCTCTGCTTTTGCTGATGGATGTGATTGAGTAAAGTGAGCATTGAGTCCAGTTTAATTGTGGTGTAATTAAGAAGTGAATCTGTGTAAGGGTAACTATATACATATATACTGCAAAATGTTAACAAGATCCAATCTGTCATTCTCTCAGGGAACCTAACAAAACATATCAAGTCCAAGATACACAGTAAAAAGCATATAAAACCACAGGCCTGCACAAGTTCAGAAAGGCAGGAGCCTGCCAGAGAAGGTACAGTATGTGCTGACATATTTCAATTTGCTTCAATCTCTGTAACTGACCGTCAATCTTTGGAAAGGCCCTGAATCTCTGTAACTGAACTTCGGTCTCTATAACTGACCCTGAAAATCTGTAACTGCCCCTCAGTCCCGGCCCCTGCCCCTCAGTCCCGGCCCCTGCCCCTCAGTCCCGGCCCCTGCCCCTCAGTCCCGGCCCCTGCCCCTCAGTCCCGGTCCCTGCCCCTCAGTCCCGGCCCCTGCCCCTCAGTCCCGGACCCTGCCCCTCAGTCCCGGCCCCTGCCCCTCAGTCCCGGCCCCTGCCCCTCAGTCTCGACCCCTGCCCCTCAGTCCCGGCCCCTGCCCCTCAGTCCCGGCCCCTGCCTCTCAGTCCCGGCCCCTGCCCCTCAGTCCCGGCCCCTGCCCCTCAGTCCCGGCCCCTGCCCCTCAGTCCCGGCCCCTGCCCCTCAGTCCCGGCCCCTGCCGCTCAGTCCCGGCCCCTGCCCCTCAGTCCCGGCCCTTGCCTCTCAGTCCCGGCCCCTGCCCCTCAGTCCCGGCCCCTGCCCCTCAGTCCCGGCCCCTGCCCCTCAGTCCCGGCCCCTGCCCCTCAGTCCCGGCCCCTGCCCCTCAGTCCCGGCCCCTGCCCCTCAGTCCCGGCCCCTGCCCCTCAGTCCCGGCCCCTGCCCCTCAGTCCCGGCCCCTGCCCCTCAGTCCCGGCCCCTGCCCCTAAGTCCCGGCCGCTGCCCCTCAGGCGAAGGGCCTGTACTGCGCTGTAAAGGATCTTCAATCTCTGTAACTGAACTTCGGTCTCTTTAACTGACCTTGAATCTCTGTAACTGACCCTGAATCTCTGTAACTGCCCCTTAATCTCTGTAATGACCTTCAATCTCTGTAACTGACCCTGAATCTCTGTAACTGACCCTCAATCTCTGTAACTGCCCCTTAATCTCTGTCATGACCTTCAATCTCTGTAACTGCCCCTCAATCTCTGTAACTGCCCCTCAATCTCTGTAACTGCCCCTCAATCTCTGTAACTGCCCCTCAATCTCTGTAACTGACCTTCAATCTCTGTAACTGCCCCTCAATCTCTGTAACTGACCTTCAATCTCTGTAACTGCCCCTCAATCTCTGTAACTGACCTTCAATCTCTGTAATTGACCCTCAATCTCTGTAACTGACCCTCAATCTCTGTAACTGCCCCTCAATCTCTGTAACTGCCCCTCCATCTCTGTCACTGCCCCTCCATCTCTGTCACTGCCCCTCCATCTCTGTCACTGCCCCTCCATCTCTGTCACTGCCCCTCCATCTCTGTCACTGCCCCACAATGTCTGTCACTGGCCCTCAATCTCTGTCACTGACCCTCAATCTCTGTCACTGAACTTCAATCTTTGTCTTTGACCCTCAATCTCTGTAACTAGCCCTTAATCTCTTACCACCCCTCAATCTCTGTAACTGACCTTCAATTTCTAACTGCCCCTCAATCTCTGTAACCGCCCCTCAATCTCTGTAACCGCCCCTCAATCTCTGTAACCGCCCCTCAATCTCTGTAACCGCCCCTCAATCTCTGTAACCGCCCCTCAATCTGTGTAATTGCCCCTCAATCTCTGTAATTGCCCCTCAATCTCTGTAACTGCCCCTCAATCTCTGTGACAGCCCCTCAATCTCTGTAACCGCCCCTCAATCTCTCTAACCGCCCCTCAATCTCTGTAACCGCCCCTCAATCTCTGTAACAGGCCCTCAATCTCTGTAACAGCCCCTCAATCTCTGTAACCGACCTTCAATCTTTGGAAAGGCCCTGAATCTCTGTAAACGATCTTCAATCTCTGTAACTGAACGTCGGTCTCTATAACTGACCTTGAATCTCTGTAACTGACCCTCAATCTCTGTAATTGCCCCTTAATCTCTGTAATGACCTTCAATCTCTGTAACTGACCCTCAATCTCTGTAACTGCCCCTCAATCTCTGTAACTGCCCCTCAATCTCTGTAACTGCCCCTCAATCTCTGTAACTGCCCCTCAATCTCTCTACCTGCCCCTGAATATCTGTAACTGCCCCTCAATCTCTGTAGCTGCCCCTCAATCTCTGTAACTGCCCCTCAATCTCTGTAACTGCCCCTCAATCTCTGTAACCGACCCTCAATCTCTGTAACCGACCCTCAATCTCTGTAACCGACCCTCAATCTCTGTTACTGCCCCACAATCTCTGTCACTGACTCTCAATCTCTGTAACTAACCCTCAATCCCTGTAACCAACCCTCAATCTCTGTTACTGACCCTCAATCTCTGTAACCGACCCTCAATCTCTGTTACCGACCCTCAATCTCTGTAACCGACCCTCAATCTCTGTTACCGACCCTCAATCTCTGTAACCGACCCTCAATCTCTGTAACCGACCCTCAATCTCTGTTACTGCCCCACAATCTCTGTAACTGACCCTCAATCTCTGTCACTGTCCCTCAGTCTCTGTCACTGTCCCTCAGTCCCTGTCACTGCCCTTCAGTCCCTGTCACTGCCCCTCAGTCCCTGTCACTGCCCCTCAGTCCCTGTCACTGCCCCTCAGTCCCTGTCACTGCCCCTCAGTCCCTGTCAATGCCCCTCAGTCCCTGTCACTGCCCCTCAGTCCCTGTCACTGCCCCTCAGTCCCTGTCACTGCCCCTCAGTCCCTGTCACTGCCCCTCAGTCCCTGTCACTGCCCCTCAGTCCCTGTCAATGCCCCTCAGTCCCTGTCCCTGTCAATGCCCCTCAGTCCCTGTCCCTGTCACTGCCCCTCAGTCCCGGCCCCTGCCCCTCAGTCCCTGTCCCTGTCAATGCCCCTCAGTCCCGGCCCCTGCCCCTCAGTCCCGGCCCCTGCCCCTCAGTCCCGGCGCCTGCCCCTCAGTCCCGGCCCCTGCCCCTCAGTCCCGGCCCCTGCCCCACAGTCCCGGCCCCTGCCCCACAGTCCCGGCCCCTGCCCCTCAGTCCCGGCCCCTGCCCCTCAGTCCCGGCCCCTGACCCTCAGTCCCGGCCCCTGCCCCTCAGTCCCTGTCACTGCCCCTCAGTCCCTGTCAATGCCCCTCAGTCCCTGTCCCTGTCAATGCCCCTCAGTCCCTGTCCCTGTCACTGCCCCTCAGTCCCGGTCCCTGCCCCTCAGTCCCTGTCCCTGTGCTGTATCGTTCTATGTTCTATGTAACTGCCCCTTCAATCTCTGTAATTGCCCCTCAATCTGTGTAATTGCCCCTCAATCTCTGTAATTGCCCCTCAATCTCTGTAACTGCCCCTCAATCTCTGTGACAGCCCCTCAATCTCTGTAACCGCCCCTCAATCTCTCTAACCGCCCCTCAATCTCTGTAACCGCCCCTCAATCTCTGTAACAGGCCCTCAATCTCTGTAACAGCCCCTCAATCTCTGTAACCGACCTTCAATCTTTGGAAAGGCCCTGAATCTCTGTAAACGATCTTCAATCTCTGTAACTGAACGTCGGTCTCTATAACTGACCTTGAATCTCTGTAACTGACCCTCAATCTCTGTAATTGCCCCTTAATCTCTGTAATGACCTTCAATCTCTGTAACTGACCCTCAATCTCTGTAACTGCCCCTCAATCTCTGTAACTGCCCCTCAATCTCTGTAACTGCCCCTCAATCTCTGTAACTGCCCCTCAATCTCTCTACCTGCCCCTGAATATCTGTAACTGCCCCTCAATCTCTGTAGCTGCCCCTCAATCTCTGTAACTGCCCCTCAATCTCTGTAACTGCCCCTCAATCTCTGTAACCGACCCTCAATCTCTGTAACCGACCCTCAATCTCTGTAACCGACCCTCAATCTCTGTTACTGCCCCACAATCTCTGTCACTGACTCTCAATCTCTGTAACTAACCCTCAATCCCTGTAACCAACCCTCAATCTCTGTTACTGACCCTCAATCTCTGTAACCGACCCTCAATCTCTGTTACCGACCCTCAATCTCTGTAACCGACCCTCATTCTCTGTTACCGACCCTCAATCTCTGTAACCGACCCTCAATCTCTGTAACCGACCCTCAATCTCTGTTACTGCCCCACAATCTCTGTAACTGACCCTCAATCTCTGTAACCGACCCTCATTCTCTGTTACCGACCCTCAATCTCTGTAACCGACCCTCAATCTCTGTAACCGACCCTCAATCTCTGTTACTGCCCCACAATCTCTGTAACTGACCCTCAATCTCTGTCACTGTCCCTCAGTCTCTGTCACTGTCCCTCAGTCCCTGTCACTGCCCTTCAGTCCCTGTCACTGCCCCTCAGTCCCTGTCACTGCCCCTCAGTCCCTGTCACTGCCCCTCAGTCCCTGTCACTGCCCCTCAGTCCCTGTCAATGCCCCTCAGTCCCTGTCACTGCCCCTCAGTCCCTGTCACTGCCCCTCAGTCCCTGTCACTGCCCCTCAGTCCCTGTCACTGCCCCTCAGTCCCTGTCACTGCCCCTCAGTCCCTGTCACTGCCCCTCAGTCCCTGTCAATGCCCCTCAGTCCCTGTCCCTGTCAATGCCCCTCAGTCCCTGTCCCTGTCACTGCCCCTCAGTCCCGGCCCCTGCCCCTCAGTCCCTGTCCCTGTCAATGCCCCTCAGTCCCGGCCCCTGCCCCTCAGTCCCGGCCCCTGCCCCTCAGTCCCGGCGCCTGCCCCTCAGTCCCGGCCCCTGCCCCTCAGTCCCGGCCCCTGCCCCACAGTCCCGGCCCCTGCCCCACAGTCCCGGCCCCTGCCCCTCAGTCCCGGCCCCTGCCCCTCAGTCCCGGCCCCTGACCCTCAGTCCCGGCCCCTGCCCCTCAGGCGAAGGGCCTGTACTGTGCTGTATCGTTCTATGTTCTATGTAACTGCCCCTTCAATCTCTGTAATTGCCCCTCAATCTCTGTAACTGCCCCTCAATCTCTGAAACTGCCACTGAATCCCTGTCACTGCCCCTCAATCTCTGTAATTGCCCCTCAATCTCTGTAATTGCCCCTCAATCTCTGTAACTGCCCCTCAATCTCTGTAACTGCCCCTCAATCTCTCTACCTGCCCCTGAATATCTGTAACTGCCCCTCAATCTCTGTAGCTGCCCCTCAATCTCTGTAACTGCCCCTCAATCTCTGTAACTGCCCCTCAATCTCTGTAACCGACCCTCAATCTCTGTAACCGACCCTCAATCTCTGTAACCGACCCTCAATCTCTGTTACTGCCCCACAATCTCTGTCACTGACTCTCAATCTCTGTAACTAACCCTCAATCCCTGTAACCAACCCTCAATCTCTGTTACTGACCCTCAATCTCTGTAAGCGACCCTCAATCTCTGTTACCGACCCTCAATCTCTGTAACCGACCCTCAATCTCTGTTACCGACCCTCAATCTCTGTAACCGACCCTCAATCTCTGTAACCGACCCTCAATCTCTGTTACTGCCCCACAATCTCTGTAACTGACCCTCAATCTCTGTCACTGTCCCTCAGTCTCTGTCACTGTCCCTCAGTCCCTGTCACTGCCCTTCAGTCCCTGTCACTGCCCCTCAGTCCCTGTCACTGCCCCTCAGTCCCTGTCACTGCCCCTCAGTCCCTGTCACTGCCCCTCAGTCCCTGTCACTGCCCCTCAGTCCCTGTCACTGCCCCTCAGTCCCTGTCACTGCCCCTCAGTCCCTGTCACTGCCCCTCAGTCCCTGTCCCTGTCAATGCCCCTCAGTCCCTGTCCCTGTCACTGCCCCTCAGTCCCGGCCCCTGCCCCTCAGTCCCTGTCCCTGTCAATGCCCCTCAGTCCCGGCCCCTGCCCCTCAGTCCCGGCCCCTGCCCCTCAGTCCCGGCGCCTGCCCCTCAGTCCCGGCCCCTGCCCCTCAGTCCCGGCCCCTGCCCCACAGTCCCGGCCCCTGCCCCACAGTCCCGGCCCCTGCCCCTCAGTCCCGGCCCCTGCCCCTCAGTCCCGGCCCCTGACCCTCAGTCCCGGCCCCTGCCCCTCAGGCGAAGGGCCTGTACTGTGCTGTATCGTTCTATGTTCTATGTAACTGCCCCTTCAATCTCTGTAATTGCCCCTCAATCTCTGTAACTGCCCCTCAATCTCTGAAACTGCCACTGAATCCCTGTCACTGCCCCTCAATCTCTGTAATTGCCCCTCAATCTCTGTAATTGCCCCTCAATCTCTGCAACTGCCCCTCAACCTCTGCAACTGCCCCTCAACCCATGCAACTGCCCCTTAACCTCTGCAACTGCCCCTCAATTTCTGTAACTGCCCCTCAATCTCAGTAACTGCCACTGAATCCCTGTCACTGCCCCTCAATCTCTGTAACAGCCCCTCAACCTCTGTAACTACCCCTCAATTTCTGTAACTGCCCCTCAATCTCAGTAACTGCCACTGAATCCCTGTCACTGCCCCTCAATCCCGGTAACAGCCCTTTAATCTCTGTAACTGACCTTCAATCTTTGGAAAGGCCCTGAATCTCTTTAAACGATCTTCAATCTCTGTAACTGAACTTCGGTCTCTATAACTGACCTTGAATCTCTGTAACTGACCCTGAATCTCTGTAACTGCTCCTTAATCTCTGTCATAGATTTCATAGAATTTACAGTGCAGAAGGAGGCCATTCGGCCCATCGAGTCTGCACCGGCTCTTGGAAAGAGCACCCTACCCAAGCACACACCACCCTATCCCCATAACCCAGTAACCCCACTCAACGAACACTAAGGGCAATTTTGGACACTAAGGGCAATTTAGCATGGCCAATCCACCTAACCTGCACATCTTTGGACTGTGGGAGGAAACCGGAGCACCCGGAGGAAACCCACGCACACACGGGGAGAACGTGCAGACTCCGCACAGACAGTGACCCAGCCGGGAATTGAACCTGGGACCCTGGAGCTGTGAAGCAATTGCGCTAACCACTATGCTACCGTGCTGCCCAATGTCATGACCTTCAATCTCTGTAACTGCCCCTCAATCTCTGTAACTGCCCCTCAATCTCTGTAACTGCCCCTCAATCTCTGTAACTGTCCCTCAATCTCTGTAACTGCCCCCGAATCTCTGTAATTGCCCCTCAATCCCTGTCACTGCCCCTCAATCTCTGTTATTGCCCCTCAATCTCTGCAACTGACCCTCAATCTTTGCAACTGACCCTCAACCTCTGTAACTGCCCCTCAATCTCTGTAACTTCCCCTCAATCTCTGTAACTGACCTTCAATCTCTGTAACTGACCCTTAATCTCTGTAACTGACCCTCAATCTCTGTAACTGCCCCTGACTCTCTGTTACTGCCCCTGAATCTCTGTTACTGCCCCTGAATCTCTGTTTTTGCCCCTCCATCTCTGTAACTGCCCCTCCATCTCTGTAACTGCCCCTCCATCTCTGGAACTGCCCCTCCATCTCTGGAACTGCCCCTCCATCTCTGCAACTGCCCCTCCATCTCTGCAACTGCCCCTCCATCTCTGCAACTGCCCCTCCATCTCTGCAACTGCCCCTCCATCTCTGCAACTGCCCCTCCATCTCTGCAACTGCCCCTCCATCTCTGCCACTGCCCCTCCATCTCTGTCACTGCCCCTCCATCTCTGTCACTGCCCCTCCATCTCTGTCACTGCCCCTCCATCTCTGTCACTGCCCCTCCATCTCTGTCACCTCCCCTCCATCTCTGTCACTGCCCCACAATGTCTGTCACTGACCCTCAATCTCTGTCACTGAACTTCAATCTTTGTCTTTGACCCTCAATCTCTGTACCTACCCCTTAATCTCTTACTACCCCTCAATCTCTGTAATTGACCGTCAATCTCTAACTGCCCTTCCATCTCTGCAACTGCCCCTCCATCTCTGCAACTGCCCCTCCATCTCTGCAACTGCCCCTCCATCTCTGCAACTGCCCCTCCATCTCTGCAACTGCCCCTCCATCTCTGCAACTGCCCCTCCATCTCTGCAACTGCCCCTCCATCTCTGTCACTGCCCCTCCATCTCGGTCACTGCATCTCCATCTCTGTCACTGCCCCTCCATCTCTGTCACTGCCCCTCCATCTCTGTCACTGCCCCTCCATCTCTGTAACTGCCCCTCAATCTCTGTAGCTGCCCCTCAATCTCTGTAACTGCCCCTCAATCTCTGTAACTGCCCCTCAATCTCTGTAACCGACCCTCAATCTCTGTAACCGACCCTCAATCTCTGTAACCGACCCGCAATCTCTGTTACTGCCCCACAATCTCTGTCACTGACTCTCAATCTCTGTAACTAACCCTCAATCCCTGTAACCAACCCTCAATCTCTGTTACTGACCCTCAATCTCTGTAACCGACCCTCAATCTCTGTTACCGACCCTCAATCTCTGTAACCGACCCTCAATCTCTGTTACCGACCCTCAATCTCTGTAACCGACCCTCAACCTCTGTAACCGACCCTCAATCTCTGTTACTGCCCCACAATCTCTGTAACTGACCCTCAATCTCTGTCACTGTCCCTCAGTCCCTGTCACTGCCCCTCAGTCCCTGTCACTGCCCCTCAGTCCCTGTCACTGCCCCTCAGTCCCTGTCACTGCCCCTCAGTCCCTGTCAATGCCCCTCAGTCCCTGTCACTGCCCCTCAGTCCCTGTCACTGCCCCTCAGTCCCTGTCACTGCCCCTCAGTCCCTGTCACTGCCCCTCAGTCCCTGTCACTGCCCCTCAGTCCCTGTCACTGCCCCTCAGTCCCTGTCACTGCCCCTCAGTCCCTGTCAATGCCCCTCAGTCCCTGTCCCTGTCAATGCCCCTCAGTCCCTGTCCCTGTCACTGCCCCTCAGTCCCGGCCCCTGCCCCTCAGTCCCTGTCCCTGTCAATGCCCCTCAGTCCCGGCCCCTGCCCCTCAGTCCCGGCCCCTGCCCCTCAGTCCCGGCGCCTGCCCCTCAGTCCCGGCCCCTGCCCCTCAGTCCCGGCCCCTGCCCCACAGTCCCGGCCCCTGCCCCACAGTCCCGGCCCCTGCCCCTCAGTCCCGGCCCCTGCCCCTCAGTCCCGGCCCCTGACCCTCAGTCCCGGCCCCTACCCCTCAGTCCCGGCCGCTGCCCCTCAGGCGAAGGGCCTGTACTGTGCTGTATCGTTCTATGTTCTATGTAACTGCCCCTTCAATCTCTGTAATTGCCCCTCAATCTCTGTAACTGCCCCTCAATCTCTGAAACTGCCACTGAATCCCTGTCACTGCCCCTCAATCTCTGTAATTGCCCCTCAATCTCTGTAATTGCCCCTCAATCTCTGTAATTGCCCCTCAATCTCTGTAACTGCCCCTCAATCTCTGTGACAGCCCCTCAATCTCTGTAACCGCCCCTCAATCTCTCTAACCGCCCCTCAATCTCTGTAACCGCCCCTCAATCTCTGTAACAGGCCCTCAATCTCTGTAACCGACCTTCAATCTTTGGAAAGGCCCTGAATCTCTGTAAACGATCTTCAATCTCTGTAACTGAACGTCGGTCTCTATAACTGACCTTGAATCTCTGTAACTGACCCTCAATCTCTGTAATTGCCCCTTAATCTCTGTAATGACCTTCAATCTCTGTAACTGACCCTCAATCTCTGTAACTGCCCCTCAATCTCTGTAACTGCCCCTCAATCTCTGTAACTGCCCCTCAATCTCTGTAACTGCCCCTCAATCTCTCTACCTGCCCCTGAATATCTGTAACTGCCCCTCAATCTCTGTAGCTGCCCCTCAATCTCTGTAACTGCCCCTCAATCTCTGTAACTGCCCCTCAATCTCTGTAACCGACCCTCAATCTCTGTAACCGACCCTCAATCTCTGTAACCGACCCTCAATCTCTGTTACTGCCCCACAATCTCTGTCACTGACTCTCAATCTCTGTAACTAACCCTCAATCCCTGTAACCAACCCTCAATCTCTGTTACTGACCCTCAATCTCTGTAAGCGACCCTCAATCTCTGTTACCGACCCTCAATCTCTGTAACCGACCCTCAATCTCTGTTACCGACCCTCAATCTCTGTAACCGACCCTCAATCTCTGTAACCGACCCTCAATCTCTGTTACTGCCCCACAATCTCTGTAACTGACCCTCAATCTCTGTCACTGTCCCTCAGTCTCTGTCACTGTCCCTCAGTCCCTGTCACTGCCCTTCAGTCCCTGTCACTGCCCCTCAGTCCCTGTCACTGCCCCTCAGTCCCTGTCACTGCCCCTCAGTCCCTGTCACTGCCCCTCAGTCCCTGTCAATGCCCCTCAGTCCCTGTCACTGCCCCTCAGTCCCTGTCACTGCCCCTCAGTCCCTGTCACTGCCCCTCAGTCCCTGTCACTGCCCCTCAGTCCCTGTCACTGCCCCTCAGTCCCTGTCACTGCCCCTCAGTCCCTGTCAATGCCCCTCAGTCCCTGTCCCTGTCAATGCCCCTCAGTCCCTGTCCCTGTCACTGCCCCTCAGTCCCGGCCCCTGCCCCTCAGTCCCTGTCCCTGTCAATGCCCCTCAGTCCCGGCCCCTGCCCCTCAGTCCCGGCCCCTGCCCCTCAGTCCCGGCGCCTGCCCCTCAGTCCCGGCCCCTGCCCCTCAGTCCCTGTCCCTGTGCTGTATCGTTCTATGTTCTATGTAACTGCCCCTTCAATCTCTGTAATTGCCCCTCAATCTGTGTAATTGCCCCTCAATCTCTGTAATTGCCCCTCAATCTCTGTAACTGCCCCTCAATCTCTGTGACAGCCCCTCAATCTCTGTAACCGCCCCTCAATCTCTCTAACCGCCCCTCAATCTCTGTAACCGCCCCTCAATCTCTGTAACAGGCCCTCAATCTCTGTAACAGCCCCTCAATCTCTGTAACCGACCTTCAATCTTTGGAAAGGCCCTGAATCTCTGTAAACGATCTTCAATCTCTGTAACTGAACGTCGGTCTCTATAACTGACCTTGAATCTCTGTAACTGACCCTCAATCTCTGTAATTGCCCCTTAATCTCTGTAATGACCTTCAATCTCTGTAACTGACCCTCAATCTCTGTAACTGCCCCTCAATCTCTGTAACTGCCCCTCAATCTCTGTAACTGCCCCTCAATCTCTGTAACTGCCCCTCAATCTCTCTACCTGCCCCTGAATATCTGTAACTGCCCCTCAATCTCTGTAACCGACCCTCAATCTCTGTTACTGCCCCACAATCTCTGTCACTGACTCTCAATCTCTGTAACTAACCCTCAATCCCTGTAACCAACCCTCAATCTCTGTTACTGACCCTCAATCTCTGTAAGCGACCCTCAATCTCTGTTACCGACCCTCAATCTCTGTAACCGACCCTCAATCTCTGTTACCGACCCTCAATCTCTGTAACCGACCCTCAATCTCTGTAACCGACCCTCAATCTCTGTTACTGCCCCACAATCTCTGTAACTGACCCTCAATCTCTGTCACTGTCCCTCAGTCTCTGTCACTGTCCCTCAGTCCCTGTCACTGCCCTTCAGTCCCTGTCACTGCCCCTCAGTCCCTGTCACTGCCCCTCAGTCCCTGTCACTGCCCCTCAGTCCCTGTCACTGCCCCTCAGTCCCTGTCAATGCCCCTCAGTCCCTGTCACTGCCCCTCAGTCCCTGTCACTGCCCCTCAGTCCCTGTCACTGCCCCTCAGTCCCTGTCACTGCCCCTCAGTCCCTGTCACTGCCCCTCAGTCCCTGTCAATGCCCCTCAGTCCCTGTCCCTGTCAATGCCCCTCAGTCCCTGTCCCTGTCACTGCCCCTCAGTCCCGGCCCCTGCCCCTCAGTCCCTGTCCCTGTCAATGCCCCTCAGTCCCGGCCCCTGCCCCTCAGTCCCGGCCCCTGCCCCTCAGTCCCGGCGCCTGCCCCTCAGTCCCGGCCCCTGCCCCTCAGTCCCTGTCCCTGTGCTGTATCGTTCTATGTTCTATGTAACTGCCCCTTCAATCTCTGTAATTGCCCCTCAATCTGTGTAATTGCCCCTCAATCTCTGTAATTGCCCCTCAATCTCTGTAACTGCCCCTCAATCTCTGTGACAGCCCCTCAATCTCTGTAACCGCCCCTCAATCTCTGTAACCGCCCCTCAATCTCTGTAACCGCCCCTCAATCTCTGTAACAGGCCCTCAATCTCTGTAACAGCCCCTCAATCTCTGTAACCGACCTTCAATCTTTGGAAAGGCCCTGAATCTCTGTAAACGATCTTCAATCTCTGTAACTGAACGTCGGTCTCTATAACTGACCTTGAATCTCTGTAACTGACCCTCAATCTCTGTAATTGCCCCTTAATCTCTGTAACTGACCCTCAATCTCTGTAACTGACCCTCAATCTCTGTAACTGCCCCTCAATCTCTGTAACTGCCCCTCAATCTCTGTAACTGCCCCTCAATCTCTGTAACTGCCCCTCAATCTCTGTAACTGCCCCTCAATATCTGTAACTGCCCCTCAATCTCTGTAGCTGCCCCTCAATCTCTGTAACTGCCCCTCAATCTCTGTAACTGCCCCTCAATCTCTGTAACCGACCCTCAATCTCTGTAACCGACCCTCAATCTCTGTAACCGACCCTCAATCTCTGTTACTGCCCCACAATCTCTGTCACTGACTCTCAATCTCTGTAACTAACCCTCAATCCCTGTAACCAACCCTCAATCTCTGTTACTGACCCTCAATCTCTGTAAGCGACCCTCAATCTCTGTTACCGACCCTCAATCTCTGTAACCGACCCTCAATCTCTGTTACCGACCCTCAATCTCTGTAACCGACCCTCAATCTCTGTAACCGACCCTCAATCTCTGTTACTGCCCCACAATCTCTGTAACTGACCCTCAATCTCTGTCACTGTCCCTCAGTCTCTGTCACTGTCCCTCAGTCCCTGTCACTGCCCTTCAGTCCCTGTCACTGCCCCTCAGTCCCTGTCACTGCCCCTCAGTCCCTGTCACTGCCCCTCAGTCCCTGTCACTGCCCCTCAGTCCCTGTCAATGCCCCTCAGTCCCTGTCACTGCCCCTCAGTCCCTGTCACTGCCCCTCAGTCCCTGTCACTGCCCCTCAGTCCCTGTCACTGCCCCTCAGTCCCTGTCACTGCCCCTCAGTCCCTGTCACTGCCCCTCAGTCCCTGTCACTGCCCCTCAGTCCCTGTCCCTGTCAATGCCCCTCAGTCCCTGTCCCTGTCACTGCCCCTCAGTCCCGGCCCCTGCCCCTCAGTCCCTGTCCCTGTCAATGCCCCTCAGTCCCGGCCCCTGCCCCTCAGTCCCGGCCCCTGCCCCTCAGTCCCGGCGCCTGCCCCTCAGTCCCGGCCCCTGCCCCTCAGTCCCGGCCCCTGCCCCACAGTCCCGGCCCCTGCCCCACAGTCCCGGCCCCTGCCCCTCAGTCCCGGCCCCTGCCCCTCAGTCCCGGCCCCTGACCCTCAGTCCCGGCCCCTGCCCCTCAGTCCCTGTCACTGCCCCTCAGTCCCTGTCAATGCCCCTCAGTCCCTGTCCCTGTCAATGCCCCTCAGTCCCTGTCCCTGTCACTGCCCCTCAGTCCCGGCCCCTGCCCCTCAGTCCCTGTCCCTGTGCTGTATCGTTCTATGTTCTATGTAACTGCCCCTTCAATCTCTGTAATTGCCCCTCAATCTGTGTAATTGCCCCTCAATCTCTGTAATTGCCCCTCAATCTCTGTAACTGCCCCTCAATCTCTGTGACAGCCCCTCAATCTCTGTAACCGCCCCTCAATCTCTCTAACCGCCCCTCAATCTCTGTAACCGCCCCTCAATCTCTGTAACAGGCCCTCAATCTCTGTAACAGCCCCTCAATCTCTGTAACCGACCTTCAATCTTTGGAAAGGCCCTGAATCTCTGTAAACGATCTTCAATCTCTGTAACTGAACGTCGGTCTCTATAACTGACCTTGAATCTCTGTAACTGACCCTCAATCTCTGTAATTGCCCCTTAATCTCTGTAATGACCTTCAATCTCTGTAACTGACCCTCAATCTCTGTAACTGCCCCTCAATCTCTGTAACTGCCCCTCAATCTCTGTAACTGCCCCTCAATCTCTGTAACTGCCCCTCAATCTCTCTACCTGCCCCTGAATATCTGTAACTGCCCCTCAATCTCTGTAGCTGCCCCTCAATCTCTGTAACTGCCCCTCAATCTCTGTAACTGCCCCTCAATCTCTGTAACCGACCCTCAATCTCTGTAACCGACCCTCAATCTCTGTAACCGACCCTCAATCTCTGTTACTGCCCCACAATCTCTGTCACTGACTCTCAATCTCTGTAACTAACCCTCAATCCCTGTAACCAACCCTCAATCTCTGTTACTGACCCTCAATCTCTGTAACCGACCCTCAATCTCTGTTACCGACCCTCAATCTCTGTAACCGACCCTCAATCTCTGTTACCGACCCTCAATCTCTGTAACCGACCCTCAATCTCTGTAACCGACCCTCAATCTCTGTTACTGCCCCACAATCTCTGTAACTGACCCTCAATCTCTGTCACTGCCCCTCAATCCCTGTAACTGCCCCTCAATCTCTGTTACTGCCCCACAATCTCTGTTACTGCCCCTCAATCTCTGTACCTGCCCCTCAATCTCTGTAACTGCCGCTTCAATCTCTGTAACTGCCCCTCAATCTCTGTAACTGCCCCTCAATCCGTGTAACTGCTCCTCAATCCCTGTCACTGCCGCTCAATCTCTGTCACTGCCCCTCAATCTCTGTAACTGTCCCTCAATCTCTGTAACTGCCCCTCAATCACTGTAAATGCCCCTCAATCACTGTAACTGCCCCTCAATCTCTGCAACAGCCCCTCAATCTCTGCAACTGCCCCTCAACCTCTGTAACTGCCCCTCAATTTCTGTAACTGCCCCTCAATCTCAGTAACTGCCAATTAATCTCTGTTACTGCCCCTCAATCTCTGTTACTGCCCCTCAATCTCTGTAACTGCCCCCAATCTCTCTAACTGCCCCTCAATCTCTGTAACTGCCCCTCAATCTCTGTAACTGCCCCTCAATCTCTGTAACTGCCCCTCAATCTCTGTAACTGCCCCTCAACCTCTGTAACTGCCCCTCAATCTCTGTAACTGCCCCTCAATCCCTGTCACTGCCCCTCAATCTCTGTCACTGCCCCTCAATCTTTGTAACTGCCCCTCAATCCCCGTCACTGCCTCTCAATCCCTGTCAGTGCCCCTCAATCTCTGTCACTGCCCCTCAATCTCTGTTACTGCTACTCAATCCCTGTCACTGCCCCTCAATCTCTGTAACTGACCCTCAATCTCTGTTACTGCCCCTCAATCTCTGTAACTGCCCCTCAATCCGTGTAACTGCTCCTCAATCCCTGTCACTGCCGCTCAATCTCTGTCACTGCCCCTCAATCTCTGTAACTGTCCCTCAATCTCTGTAACTGCCCCTCAATCACTGTAAATGCCCCTCAATCACTGTAACTGCCCCTCAATCTCTGCAACAGCCCCTCAATCTCTGCAACTGCCCCTCAACCTCTGTAACTGCCCCTCAATTTCTGTAACTGCCCCTCAATCTCAGTAACTGCCACTGAATCTCTGTTACTGCCCCTCAATCTCTGTTACTGCCCCTCAATCTCTGTAACTGCCCCCAATCTCTGTAACTGCCCCTCAATCTCTGTAACTGCCCCTCAATCTCTGTAACTGCCCCTCAATCTCTGTAACTGCCCCTCAATCTCTGTAACTGCCCCTCAATCTCTGTAACTGCCCCTCAATCTCTGTAACTGCCCCTCAACCTCTGTAACTGCCCCTCAATCTCTGTAACTGACCCACAATCCCTGTCACTGCCCCTCAATCTCTGTCACTGCCCCTCAATCTTTGTAACTGCCCCTCAATCCCCGTCACTGCCTCTCAATCCCTGTCAGTGCCCCTCAATCTCTGTCACTGCCCCTCAATCTCTGTTACTGCTACTCAATCCCTGTCACTGCCCCTCAATCTCTGTAACTGACCCTCAATCTCTGTTACTGCCCCTCAATCTCTGCAACTGCCCCCAATCCCTGTAACTGACCCTCAATCTCTGTTACTGACCCTCAATCTCTGTAACTGCCCCTCAATCTCTGTTACTGACCCTCAATCTCTGTTACTGCCTCTCAATCTCTGTTACTGCCCCTCAATCTCTGTAACTGCCCCTCAATCTCTGTAACTGCCCCTCAATCTCTGTTACTGACCCTCAATCTCTGTAGGTGCCGCTCAATCCCTGCCACTGCCCCTCAATGCCTGAAACTGCCCCTCAATCTCTGCACCTGCCCCTCAATCTCTGCACCTGCCCCTCAATCTCTGTAACTGCGCCTCAATCTCTGGAACGGCCCCTCAATCTCTCTAACTGCCCCTCAATCTCTGTAACTGCCTTTCAATCTCTGTTACTGCCCCTCAATCCCTGTCACTGCCCCTCAATCCCTGTTACTGCCCCTCAATCTATGTAACTGACCCTCAATCTCTGTAACTCACCATCAATCTCTGTAACTGCCCCTCAATCTCCGTTACTGCGCCTCAATCCCTGTAACTGCCCCTCAATCTCTGTAACTGCCCCTCAATCTCTGTAACTGCCTTTCAATCTCTGTAACTGCCCCTCAATCTCTGCAACTGCCCCCAATCCCTGTCATTGCCCCTCAATCCCTGTCACTGCCCCTCAATCTCTGTTCCTGCCCCTCAATCTCTGTTACTGACCCTCAATCTCTGTAACTGCCCCTCAATCTCTGTAACTGCCCCTCAATCTCTGTAACTGCCCCTCAATCTCTGTAACTGCCCCTTAATCCATGTAACTGCCCCTCAATACATGTAACTGCCCCTCAATCCATGTAACTGCCCCTCAATCTCTGCAACTGCACCCCAATCCCTGTAACTGCCCCTCAATCCCTGTAACTGCCCCTCAATCTCTGTGACTGGCCTTCAATCTCTATGACTGATCTTCAATCTTTGGAAAGGCCTTGAATCTCTGTAAATGGTCTTCAATGTCTGTAACTGAACTTCGGTCTCTCTAACTGCTCCTCAATCTCTGTAACTGCCCCTCAATCCCTGTAATGACCCTCAATCCCTGTAACGACCCTCAATCCCTGTAACTGCCCCTCAATCTCTGTCACTGCCCCTCAATCCCTGTAACTGCCCCTCAATCTCTGTAACAGCCCCTCAATCTCTGTCACTGCCCCTCAATCTCTGTAACCGACCCTCAATCTCTGTAACCGACCCTCAATCTCTGTAACTGCCCCTCAATCTCTGTAACTGCCCCTCAATCTCTGTAACTGCCCCTCAATCTCTGTAACTGCCCCTCAATCTCTGTAACAGCCCCTCAATCTCTGTAACAGCCCCTCAATCTCTGTCACTGCCCCTCAATCCCTGTAACGGCCCCTCAATCCCTGTAACGGCCCCTCAATCCCTGTAACTCCCCCTCAATCCCTGTAACTGCCCCTCAATCCCTGTTACTGACCTTCAACCTCTGTAACTGGCCCCCAATCTCTGTGACTGGCCTTCAATCTCTGTGACTGATCTTCAATCTTTGGAAAGGCCATGAATCTCTGTAAATGGTCTTCAATGTCTGTAACTGAACTTCGGTCACTCTAACTGCCCCTCAATCTCTGTAACTGCCCCTCAATCTCTGTATAGAATCATAGAAGTTTACAGCATGGAAACAGGCCCTTCGGCCCAACCAGTCCATGCCGCCCAGTTTTTACCATTAAGCTAGTCCCAGTTGCCCGCACTTGGCCCATAACCCTCTATACCCATCTTACCCATGTAACCATCTAAATGCTTTTTGAAAGACACAATTGTACCCGCCTCTACTACTACCTCTGGCAGCCCATTCCAGACACTCACTACCCTCTGAGTGAAGAAATTGCCCCTCTGGGCCCTTCTGAATCTCTCCCCTCTCACCTTAAACCTATGCCCTCTAGTTTTAGACTCCCCTACCTTTGGGAAAAGATGTTGACTATCTACCTTATCTATGCCCCTCATTATTTTGTAGACCTCTATAAGATCACCCCTAAGCCTCCTACGCTCCAGGGAAAAAAGTCCCAGTCTATCCAGCCTCTCCTTATAACTCAAACCATCAAGTCCCGGCAACATCCTAGTAAATCTTTTCTGCACTCTTTCTAGTTTAATAATATCCTTTCTATAATAGGGTGACCAGAACTGCACACAGTATTCCAAGTGTGGCCGTACCAATGTCTTGTACAACTTCAACAAGACGTCCCAACTCCTATATTCAATGTTCTGACCAATGAAACCAAGCATGCCGAATGCCTTCTTCACCACCCTGTCCACCTGCGACTCAACCTTCAAGGAGCTATGAACCTGTACTCCGAGATCTCTTTGTTCTATAACTCTCCCCAACGCAATACCATTAACTGAGTAGGTCCTGGCCTGATTCGATCTGCCAAAATGCATCACCTCACATTTATCTAAATTAAACTCCATCTGCCATTCGTCGGCCCACTGGCCTAATTGATCAAGATCCCGTTGCAATCCTAGATAACCTTCTTCACTATCCACTGTGCCACCAATCTTGGTGTCATCTGCAAACTTACTAACCATGCCTCCTAAATTCTCATCCAAATCATCAATCTCTGTAACTGCCCCTCAATCTCTGTAACTGCCCCTCAATCTTTATAACTGCCCCTCAATCTCTGTAACTGACCCTCAATCTCTGTAACTGCCCCTCAATCTCTGTAACTGCCCCTCAATCTCTGTAACTGCCCCTCAATCTGTGTCACTGCCCCTCAATCCCTGTCACTGCCCCTCAATCTCTGTCACTGCTACTCAATCTCTGCAACTGCCCCCAATCCCTGTCACTGCCCCTCAATCTCTGTAACTGCCCCTCAACCTCTGTAACTGCCGCTCAATCTCTGTAACTGCCCCTCAATCTCTGTAACTGCCCCTCAATCTCTGTAACTGCCCCTCAATCTCTGTAACTGCCCCTCAATCTCTGTAACTGCCCCTCAATCTCTGTAACTGCCCCTCAATCTCTGTAACTGCCCCTCAATCTCTGTAACTGCCCCTCAATCTCTGTAACTGCCCCTCAATCCCTGTAACTGCCCCTCAATCCCTGGCACTGTCCCTCAATCTCTGTAACTGACCCTCAATCTCTGTAACTGACCCTCAATCTCTGTAACTGACCCTCAATCTCTGTAACTGACCTTCAATCTCTGCAACTGACCCTCAATCTCTGTAACTACCCCTCAATCTCTGTAACTGCCCCTCAATCCCTGTCACTGACCCTCAATCTCTTTAACTGTCCCTCAATCTCTGTAACTGCCCCTCAATCTCTGTAACTGCCCCTCAATCTCTGTAACTGCCCCTCAATCCCTGTCACTGCACCTCAATACTTGTCACTGCCCCTCAATCCCTGTAACTGCCCCTCAATCTCTGTAACTGCCCCTCAATCCCTGTCACTGCACCTCAATCCCTGTCACTGCCCCTCAATCTCTGTAACTGCCCCTCAATCACTGTAACTGCTCCTCAATCCCTGTCACTGCCCCTCAATCTCTGTAACTGCCGCTCAATCTCTGTAACTGCCCCTCAATCACTGTAACTGCCCCTCAATCTCTGCAACAGCCCCTCAATCTCTGCAACTGCCCCTCAACCTCTGTAACTGCCCCTCAACCTCTGTAACTGCCCCTCAATTTCTGTAACTGCCCCTCAATCTCAGTAACTGCCACTGAATCTCTGTAACTGCCCCTCAATCTCTGTTACTGCCCCTCAATCTCTGTACCTGCCCCCCAATCTCTCTAACTGCCCCTCAATCTCTGTAACTGCCCCTCAATCTCTGTAACTGCCCCTCAATCTCTGTAACTGCCCCTCAATCTCTGTAACTGCCCCTCAATCTCTGTAACTGCCCCTCAATCTCTGTAACTGCCCCTCAACCTCTGTAACTGCCACTCAATCTCTGTAAATGCCTCTCAATCTCTGTAACTGCCCCTCAATCCCTGTCACTGCCCCTCAATCTCTGTCACTGACCCTCAATCTCTGTAACTGCCCCTCAATCCCCGTCAGTGCCCCTCAATCCCTGTCAGTGCCCTCAATCTCTGTCACTGCCCCTCAATCTCTGTTACTGCTCCTCAATCCCTGTCACTGACCCTCAATCTCTGTAACTGACCCTCAATCTCTGTTACTGCCCCTCAATCTCTGTTACTGACCCTCAATCTCTGTTACTGCCTCTCAATCTCTGTTACTGCCCCTCAATCTCTGTAACTGCCCCTCAATCTCGGTAGGTGCCCCTCAATGCCTGAAACTGCCCCTCAATGCCTGAAACTGCCCCTCAATCTCTGCACCTGCCCCTCAATCTCTGCACCTGCCCCTCAATCACTGTAACTGCCCTCAATCTCTGGAACGGCCCCTCAATCTCTCTAACTGCCCCTCAATCTCTGTAACTGCCCCTCAATCCCTGCCACTGCCCCTCAATCCCTGTCACTGCCCCTCAATCTATGTAACTGACCCTCAATCTCTGTAACTCACCATCATTCTCTGTAACTGCCCCTCAATCTCCGTTACTGCGCCTCAATCCCTGTAACTGCCCCTCAATCTCTGTAACTGCCCCTCAATCTCTGTAACTGCCTTTCAATCTCTGTAACTGCCCCTCAATCTCTGTAACTGACCCTCAATCTCTGTAACTGCCTTTCAATCTCTGTAACTGCCCCTCAATCTCTGCAACTGCCCCCAATCCCTGTCATTGCCCCTCAATCTCTGTAACTGCCCCTCAATCTCTGTAACTGCCCCTCAATCTCTGTAACTGCCCCTCAATCTCTGTAACTGCCCCTCAATCTCTGTAACTGCCCCTCAATCTCTGTTACTGAACCTCAATCCATGTAACTGCCCCTCAATCCATGTAACTGCCCCTCAATCCATGTAACTGCCCCTCAATCTCTGCAACTGCCCCCCAATCCCTGTAACTGCCCCCCAATCCCTGTAATTGCCCCTCAATCTCTGTAACTGCCCCTCAATCTCTGTAACTGCCCCTCAATCCCTGTAACTGCCCCTCAATCTCTGTGACTGGCCTTCAATCTTTGGAAAGGCCTTGAATCTCTGTAAATGGTCTTCAATGTCTGTAACTGAACTTCGGTCTCTCTAACTGCCCCTCAATCTCTGTAACTGCCCCTCAATCCCTGTAACGACCCTCAATCCCTGTAACGACGCTCAATCTCGGTAACTGCCCCTCAATCTCTGTCACTGCCCCCTCAATCTCTGTAACCGACTCTCAATCTCTGTAACCGACCCTCAATCTCTGTAACCGACCCTCAATCTCTGTAACTGCCCCTCAATCTCTGTAACAGCCCCTCAATCCCTGTCACTGCCCCTCAATCCCTATAACGGCCCCTCAATCCCTGTAACTGCCCCTCAATCTCTGTAACTGCCCCTCAATCCCTGTAACTGCCCCTCAATCCCTGTAACTGCCCCTCAATCCCTGTAACTGCCCCTCAACCTCTGTAACTGGCCCTCAATCTCTGTGACTGGCCTTCAATCTCTGTGACTGATCTTCAATCTTTGGAAAGGCCATGAATCTCTGTAAATGGTCTTCAATGTCTGTAACGGAACTTCGGTCTCTCTAACTGCCCCTCAATCTCTGTAACTGCCCCTCAATCCCTGTAACGACCCTCAATCTCTGTAACTGCCCCTCAATCTCTGTAACTGCCCCTCAATCTCTGTAACTGCCCCTCAATCTCTGTAACTGCCCCTCAATCTCTGTAACTGCCCCTCAATCTCTGTAACTGCCCCTCAATCTCTGCACCTCAATCTCTGCACCTGCCCCTCAATCTCTGCACCTGCCCTACAATCTCTGCACCTGCCCCACAATCACTGTAACTGCCCCTCAATCCCTGCCCCTCAATCTCTGTAACTGCCCCTCGATCTCTGGAACTGCCCCTCGATCTCTGTAACTGCCTTTCAATCTCTGTAACTGCCCCTCAATCTCTGTAACTGCCCCTCAATCCATGTAACTGCCCCTCAATCTCTGTAACTGCCCCTCAATCTCTGTAACTGCCCCTCAATCTCTGCAACTGCCCCCCAATCCCTGTACTGGCCCTCAATCTCTGTAACTGCCCCTCCTTCCCTGTAACTGCCCCTCAATCTCTGTGACTGGCCTTCAATCTCTGTAACTGGCCTTCAATCTCTGTGACTGGCCTTCAATCTCTATGACGGATCTTCAATCTTTGGAAAGGCCTTGAATCTCTTTAAATGGTCTTCAATGCCTGTAACTGAACTTCGGTCTCTCTAACTGCCCCTCATTCTCTGTAACTGCTCCTCAATCCCTGTAACGACCCTCAATCCCTGTAACGATGCTCAATCTCTGTAACCGCCCCTCAATCTCTATAACTGCCTCTAATCTCTGTAACTGCCCCTCAATCTCTGTAACTGCCCCTCAATCTCTGTAACTGCCCCTCAATCTCTGTAACTGCCCCTCAATCTCTGTAACTGCCCCTCAATCTCTGTCACTGCTGTCATGATATTCAAACACACACATCATGATGGACACACTAACAGGCAAATCAGAGTACACAACACCACAACCAATCACAGACAAGAACACCAACCACATAAAAAGCACGAGCACGACACCTGGAGGTCAGTAGGTCTGGGGAGAAGGAAACAAGAAAGAGCTGTTGAAACACCACAAGCAGGGAGCCCCCCACGTGCAGAGTGCAAAGACCAAGTTGTAAATAGTGAGTTTAAATAAAGAAGCGTTGTACCATATGCAACTGTGTTGGCTCATCTGTGTGTCAGAACACCCAACACCACATGGTACAGGAGTGGATCGATACCTGCCTACCAACCTGCCATTCTGGACATGGACCACACCGGCAAACCGCAGCCGATGCAAGTCACGGGGAACCTAGGCACCAACTGGAAGCTCTACAGGCAGCCATTTGACCTGTACATCCGTGCCACCGAAAAACAGAATGCCTCGGATGATTCGAAGATTGCAATGCTCCTCTTCTACGCAGGCCCCCACCCAAACGATGTCTTTAATTCACTGGTGTTCGAAGAAGGCGAAAACCAGGCCAAATATGACACGGTCATCCTCAAACTGGACCAGCACTTTCAAACTGAAGTAAACGAAACTTTCGAAAGATACATCTTTCAGCAACGCCTGCAAGGTAAGGAGGAGCTTTTTCAACCCTTTTTGACGCACCTCCGGATTCTAGCGCAGTCCTGCGGTTACGGCACCACCACAGAGTCCATGATCAGGGACCAGATTGTTTTTGGCGTTGCCTCTAGTGGCCTACGCCAGCAGCTTCTTAAAATAAAGAGCCTCACCTTAGCGTCTGCTGTGGAAGCCTGTGTCCTCCATGAAAATGCTGCCTGCCGTTTTGCCCGATTTCAGGCGTCCGAGTTGGCACGGAGGGGGTCCCCAGCCGTCGAATCGGCAAGCCAGGCCGCCCACGACGTTGAACGCATCCAGGCCGTCGATTTCTTCCCGCCCCACACGACAGCGGCCGCTTCCCGCGCTTTTCGCGGTCTCCCGCGCAGGTGCGCGCCAAGAATAACGGCCACAACGAGGGACGCACTGCGCAGGCGCGCCCACCGCAAGATCGCACTGCGCATGCGCAGTGGCGCAACGAACGTCGTGACGTCATGACGTGCAGCAAGTGTGGAGGTCTACACTTAAAAGGGCAATGTCCTGCAAAAAACCGACAGTGCAACAGATGTGCCATGATAGGCCACTACGCAGCCCGCTGTCGTGCGGCTCAACCCATGGATCCGGCGCATCCTCGACAACCTCGCACACGAGTCAGGACCGTCCAGCCCACGCATCAAGACTTCCAGTTAAGTGATGCAGAAGACCAGGATGACTTCCGAGTTGCCGTCATTGATGTCAACAAGGTCAATGCCATCAATCCAGACGATGAGTGGTGTGCCACCCTGACGGTCAACCGATCGCGCGTCGCCTTCCGTCTGGACACCGGCGCATCCGCCAACCTGATTGCTTACTCTGCAGTCCAGGCCATGAAGGTCAAACCACCCATCACACCATCCCGGCTTAAGATGGTTGACTATAACGGGAACGTTATCCCGTCCATAGGATCTTGCCAGCTACAGGTGACTCACAAGAGGTACACGGCCACACTCCCCTTCGAAGTTGTGGGCTCATCAAAGGACTCGTTACTGGGCGCACAAGCGTGGAAGGTCCTTCACCTGGTACAGCGCATCATGTCTCTCTCTCCAGATGAGATATCCGACTTCCCGGATGCTGAGTTCCACGCGAATCTCCATTCCCTCCTCGCTCACAACCAGGAGGTTTTTGAAGGCATGGGGACATTGCCACACACGTACAAGATTCGACTCAGACCGGACGCCATCCCTGTCGTTCACGCACCTCGCAGGGTTCCTGCGCCTCTCAAAGACCGCCTCAAGGCACAACTGCAGATTCTTCAGGACCAAGGGGTTCTATCCAAGGTCACGGAGCCCACGCCATGGGTCAGCTCCATGGTCTGTGTAAAGAAGCCCTCTGGCGAGCTCCGTATATGTATAGATCCAAAAGATCTGAACAACAACATCATGCGGGAACACTATCCCATCCCGAAACGAGAAGACCTCACCAGCGAGATGGCGCGAGCCAACATATTCACTAAATTGGATGCGTCCAAAGGATTCTGGCAGATCAAACTGGACCCGGCCAGCCGAAGACTATGCACATTCAACACCCCTTTTGGCAGATTCTGCTACAACCGGATGCCATTCGGCATCATTTCGGCATCTGAAGTATTCCACCGCATTATGGAGCAGATGATGGAAGGCATCGAAGGGGTACGTGTATATGTGGACGATATCATCATTTGGTCCACCACTCCGCAGGAACACATGCATCGTCTTCGACGTGTCTTCACCCGCATACGGCAAAATGGCCTGCGTCTCAACCGTGCGAAGTGTGCTTTCGGCCAGACGGAGCTGAAATTCCTCGGGGACCACATCTCAAGGTCCGGGGTCCGTCCCGATGCAGACAAGGTTAGCGCCATCACAGCCATGCCACGACCGGCTGACAAGAAGGCTGTCTTAAGATTCCTGGGCATGGTCAACTTCCTTGGGAAGTTCATTCCCAACCTGGCTTCTCATACAACAAACATGCGCCATCTCGTAAAAAAATCGACGGAATTCAACTGGCACCAGTCGCATCAGCGGGAATGGGAGGAGCTCAAGCACAAACTGGTCACGGCACCAGTGCTGGCCTTCTTTGACACGACTCGCCCTACAAAGATCTCAACAGACGCCAGCCAATCTGGTATTGGAGCGGTACTCCTGCAAAAAGACAGCACGTCATCATGGGCCCCGGTTGCGTATGCCTCACAAGCCATGACCCCTACCGAACAGCGCTACGCGCAAATCGAAAAAGAATGCCTGGGCTTGTTAACTGGACTGGACAAGTTCCACGACTATGTGTATGGCCTGCCACGATTCACGGTCGAAACTGACCACCGCCCCCTGGTCAACATCATTAACAAAGACCTGAACGACATGACTCCTCGCCTCCAGCGCATCTTACTTAAACTCAGGAGGTACGATTTTGAACTGATCTACACTCCGGGGAAGGAACTCATAGTGGCGGACACTCTTTCCCAAGCAGTGAGCACACCACCAGATGCGGAGGGGTTCGTGCGTCAAATTGAGGCACACGTGACTCTGACAGCAGCAAATATGCCAGCTGATGATCCTTGTCTGGCCCACATACGCGCAGAGACGGCGACTGACCCTCTGCTGCAGCGAGTGATGCGCCACATGACGGAAGGGTGGCTAAAAGGGCAGTGCCCCCAGTTTTATAATGTGCGAGATGATCTCACCAATATAGACGGGGTCCTTATGAAATCGCATAGGATCGTCATTCCACACAGTGTGCGCCAGATGATTCTTCGTCAACTACACGAAGGCCACTTGGGCGTCGAAAAATGCAGACGAAGGGCCCGGGCGGCGGTATATTGGCCGGGTATTAATGAAGACATAGCCAACATGGTGCTCAACTGCACAACCTGTCAGAGGTTTCAGCCAGCGCAACCTCCGGAAACACTTCTACCACACGAGATGGTGACGTCCCCCTGGGCGAAGGTGGGTGTTGACCTATTTCACGCGCTCGGCAGAGATTACATTGTTATCATAGACTACTTCTCAAACTACCCGGAAGTCATGCCTCTCCATGATCTGACGTCGTCCGCAGTCATTGGGGCCTGCAAGGAAACGTTTGCTCGCCATGGCATTCCAAGGACTGTCATGTCAGACAATGGACCTTGTTTTGCCAGCCGTGAATGGTCGTCCTTTGCCGCAGCATATGGTTTCACTCATGTGACATCCAGCCCTCTGCATCCACAATCGAACGGGAAGGCTGAAAAGGGTGTCCACATCGCAAAGCGGCTCCTGTGCAAGGCGGCTGATGCCGGATCGGACTTTAACCTTGCCTTGCTGGCCTATCGATCGGCCCCGTTATCCACGGGCCTCTCGCCAGCGCAGCTACTAATGGGTCGCTCCCTCAGGACGACGGTACCTTCCGTCCTGGCACCGACAACAGACCATGAGGCGGTTCTTCGGAACATGCAACTGCAGCGTGATCGCCAGAAAGGTCGGTACGACACACGAGCGACGGACCTGCCCCCCCTGTCCTCCGGAGACAAAGTACGCGTCCATCAACCGTATGGTGGCTGGTCAGCACCGGCCGAAGTCCTCCGACAAGTGGCTCCCCGCTCGTTCCTGGTTCGCATGCCGGATGGTTCCGTGCGTCGCCGCAATCGGCGCGCCCTTCGCCGACTTCCACGCTCACAGCCACACAACACGCCAGATCCTCAACAGGCTTCCGAGGATGACTTTATGGAGCTGCCGCACATCACGCCCTTTCCATCGCCACCCATGGCCATGCCTGCACAGCAGCCGGTGGTTCTTGATCCACCCTTAAGGCGGTCAACCCGAATTCGTCGCAAACCCATTAGAATGGACTTATAATACAGTTCATATGTTTAATAAGTTGGACAATTTTACATGATAACCTGTTGTTGTTTATCGTTCCAGATGTCGTCTGACTGGACAACTGTTCAAATTTTTTTTTCTTCTTCTCTCGTTCGCATTTCTGTTATGTTATGGTACAACTGGATTCATGTGACGCACTCGACATCGCCCCATGTACATAGTTCCGTCATAGACACATGCTGCACACGACACACACACACTCTTAGATGCACTCACGTCACGATCATATTTATTACCACGTAGGCACATATCTTTGTAAAAAGGGGGGATGTCATGATATTCAAACACACACATCATGATGGACACACTAACAGGCAAATCAGAGTACACAACACCACAACCAATCACAGACAAGAACACCAACCACATAAAAAGCACGAGCACGACACCTGGAGGTCAGTAGGTCTGGGGAGAAGGAAACAAGAAAGAGCTGTTGAAACACCACAAGCAGGGAGCCCCCCACGTGCAGAGTGCAAAGACCAAGTTGTAAATAGTGAGTTTAAATAAAGAAGCGTTGTACCATATGCAACTGTGTTGGCTCATCTGTGTGTCAGAACACCCAACACCACAACTGCCTCTCAATCCCTGTCACTGCCCCTCAATCTCTGTCACTGCCCCTCAATCTCTGTCACTGCCCCTCAATCTCTGTCACTGCCCCTCAATCTCTGCAACTGCCCCCAATCCCTGTCACTGCCCCTCAATCTCTGTAACTGCCCCTCAATCTCTGTAACTGCCCCTCAATCTCTGTAACTGCCCCTCAATCTCTGTAACTGCCCCTCACTCTCTGTAACTGACCCTCAATCTCTGTAACTGACCCTCAATCTCTGTAACTGACCCTCAATCTCTGTAACTGACCCTCAATCTCTGTAACTGACCCTCAATCTCTGTAACTGACCCTCAATCTCTGTAACTGACCCTCAATCTCTGTAACTGACCCTCAATCTCTGTAACTGACCCTCAATCTCTGTCACTGACCCTCAATCTCTGTCACTGACCCTCAATCTCTGTCACTGACCCTCAATCTCAATAACTGCCCCTCAATCCCTGTCACTGCACCTCAATCCCTGTCACTGCACCTCAATCCCTGTAACTGCCCCTCAATCTCTGTAACTGCCCCTCAATCTCTGTAAATGCTCCTCAATCCCTGTCACTGCCCCTCAATCTCTGTAACTGCCCCTCAATCTCTGTAACTGCCCCTCAATCTCTGTAACTGCCCCTCAATCTCTGTAACTGCCCCTCAATCTCTGTAACTGTCCCTCAATCTCGGTAACTGCCCCTCAATCTCGGTAACTGCCCCTCAATCTCTGTAACTGACCCTCAATCTCTGTAACTGACCCTCAATCTCTGTAACTGCCCGTCAATCTCTGCAACTGCCCCCTGTGGTGTTGGGTGTTCTGACACACAGATGAGCCAACACAGTTGCATATGGTACAACGCTTCTTTATTTAAACTTACTATTTACAGTTTGGTCTTTGCACTCTGCACGTGGGGGGCTCCCTGCTTGTGGTGTTTTAACAGCTCTTTCTTGTTCCCTTCTCCCCAGACCTACTGACCACCAGGTGTCGTGCTCGTGCTTTTTATGTGGTTGGTGTTCTTGTCTGTGATTGGTTGTGGTGTTGTGTACTCTGATTTGCCTGTTAGTGTGTCCATCATGATGTGTGTGTTTGAATATCATGACACCCCCAATCCCTGTCACTGCCCCTCAATCCCTGTAACTGCCCCTCAATCCCTGTAACTGCCCCTCAATCCCTGTAACTGCCCCTCAATCCCTGTAACTGCCCCTCAATCTCTGTAACTGGCCCTCAATCTCTGTGACTGGCCTTCAATCTCTGTGACTGATCTTCAATCTTTGGAAAGGCCATGAATCTCTGTAAATGGTCTTCAATGTCTGCAACTGAACTTCGGTCTCTCTAACTGCCCCTCAATCTCTGTAACTGCGCCTCAATCCCTGTAACGACCCTCAAGCTCTGTAACTGACCCTCAATCTCTGTAACTGCCCCTCAATCTCTATAACTGTCCCTCAATCTCTGTAACTGCCCCTCAATCTCTGTAACTGCCCCTCAATCTCTGTAACTGCCCCTCAATCCCTGTCACTGCACCTCAATCCCTGTCATTGCCCCTCAATCCCTGTAACTGCCCCTCAATCTCTGTAACTGCCCCTCAATCCCTGTCACTGCACTTCAATCCCTGTCACTGCCCCTCAAACCCTGTAACTGCCCCTCAATCTCTGTAACTGCCCCTCAATCTCTGTAACTGCTCCTCAATCTCTGTAACTACCCCTCAATCTCTGTAACTGCCCCTCAATCCCTGTCACTGACCCTCAATCCCTGTCACTGACCCTCAATCTCTTTAACTGTCCCTCAATCTCTGTAACTGCCCCTCAATCTCTGTAACTGCCCCTCAATCTCTGTAACTGCCCCTCAATCCCTGTCACTGCACCTCAATCCTTGTCACTGCCCCTCAATCCCTGTAACTGCCCCTCAATCTCTGTAACTGCCCCTCAATCCCTGTCACTGCACCTCAATCCCTGTCACTGCCGCTCAATCACTGTAACTGCCCCTCAATCTCTGTAACTGCCCCTCAATCTCTGTAAATGCTCCTCAATCCCTGTCACTGCCCCTCAATCTCTGTAACTGCCCCTCAATCTCTGTAACTGCCCCTCATTCTCTGTAACTGCCCCTCTATCTCTGCAACTGCCCCCAATCACTGTCACTGCCCCCAATCCCTGTCACTGCCCCTCAATCTCTGTAACTGCCCCTCAATCTCTGTAACTGCCCCTCAATCTGTGTAACTGCCCCTCAATCCCTGTCACTGCCCCTCAATCACTGTCACTGCTACTCAATCTCTGCAACTGCCCCCCATCCCTGTCACTGCCCCTCAATCTCTGTAACTGCCCCTCAACCTCTGTAACTGCCGCTCAATCTCTGTAACTGCCCCTCAATCTCTGTAACTGCCCCTCAAACTCTGTAACTGCCCCTCAATCTCTGTAACTGCCCCTCAATCTCTGTAACTGCCCCTCAATCCCTGTAACTGCCCCTCAATCCCTGTCACTGTCCCTCAATCTCTGTAACTGACCCTCAATCTCTGTAACTGACCCTCAATCTCTGTAACTGACCCTCAATCTCTGTAACTGACCCTCAATCTCTGTAACTGCCCCTCAATCTCTGTAACTGCCCCTCAATCCCTGTCACTGACCCTCAATCTCTTTAACTGTCCCTCAATCTCTGTAACTGCCCCTCAATCTCTGTAACTGCCCCTCAATCTCTGTAACTGCCCCTCAATCCCTGTCACTGCACCTCAATACTTGTCACTGCCCCTCAATCCCTGTAACTGCCCCTCAATCTCTGTAACTGCCCCTCAATCCCTGTCACTGCACCTCAATCCCTGTCACTGCCCCTCAATCTCTGTAACTGCCCCTCAATCACTGTAACTGCTCCTCAATCCCTGTCACTGCCCCTCAATCTCTGTAACTGCCGCTCAATCTCTGTAACTGCCCCTCAATCACTGTAACTGCCCCTCAATCTCTGCAACAGCCCCTCAATCTCTGCAACTGCCCCTCAACCTCTGTAACTGCCCCTCAATTTCTGTAACTGCCCCTCAATCTCAGTAACTGCCACTGAATCTCTGTAACTGCCCCTCAATCTCTGTTACTGCCCCTCAATCTCTGTACCTGCCCCCCAATCTCTCTAACTGCCCCTCAATCTCTCTAACTGCCCCTCAATCTCTGTAACTGCCCCTCAATCTCTGTAACTGCCCCTCAATCTCTGTAACTGCCCCTCAATCTCTGTAACTGCCCCTCAACCTCTGTAACTGCCACTCAATCTCTGTAAATGCCTCTCAATCTCTGTAACTGCCCCTCAATCCCTGTCACTGCCCCTCAATCTCTGTCACTGACCCTCAATCTCTGTAACTGCCCCTCAATCCCCGTCACTGCCCCTCAATCCCTGTCAGTGCCCCTCAATCTCTGTCACTGCCCCTCAATCTCTGTTAATGCTCCTCAATCCCTGTCACTGCCCCTCAATCTCTGTAACTGACCCTCAATCTCTGTAACTGCCCCTCAATCCCCGTCACTGCCCCTCAATCCCTGTCAGTGCCCCTCAATCTCTGTCACTGCCCCTCAATCTCTGTTAATGCTCCTCAATCCCTGTCACTGCCCCTCAATCTCTGTAACTGACCCTCAATCACTGTAACTGCCCTCAATCTCTGGAACGGCCCCTCAATCTCTCTAACTGCCCCTCAATCTCTGTAACTGCCCCTCAATCCCTGTCACTGCCCCTCAATCCCTGTTACTGCCCCTCAATCTATGTAACTGACCCTCAATCTCTGTAACTCACCATCATTCTCTGTAACTGCCCCTCAATCTCCGTTACTGCACCTCAATCCCTGTAACTGCCCCTCAATCTCTGTAACTGCCCCTCAATCTCTGTAACTGCCTTTCAATCTCTGTAACTGCCCCTCAATCTCTGTAACTGACCCTCAATCTCTGTAACTGCCTTTCAATCTCTGTAACTGCCCCTCAATCTCTGCAACTGCCCCCAATCCCTGTCATTGCCCCTCAATCTCTGTAACTGCCCCTCAATCTCTGTAACTGCCCCTCAATCTCTGTTCCTGCCCCTCAATCTCTGTTCCTGCCCCTCAATCTCTGTAACTGCCCCTCAATCTCTGTAACTGCCCCTCAATCTCTGTTACTGAACCTCAATCTCTGTAACTGCCCCTCAATCTCTGTAACAGCCCCTCAATCTCTGTAACTGCCCCTCAATCCATGTAACTGCCCCTCAATCTCTGCAACTGCCCCCCAATCCCTGTAACTGCCCCCCCAATCCCTGTAATTGCCCCTCAATCTCTGTAACTGCCCCTCAATCCCTGTAACTGCCCCTCAATCTCTGTGACTGGCCTTCAATCTCTATGACTGATCTTCAATCTTTGGAAAGGCCTTGAATCTCTGTAAATGGTCTTCAATGCCTGTAACTGAACTTCGGTCTCTCTAACTGCCCCTCAATCTCTGTAACTGCTCCTCAATCTCTGTAACTGCCCCTCAATCTCTGTAACTGCCCCTCAATCCCTGTAACGACGCTCAATCTCGGTAACTGCCCCTCAATCCCTGGAACTGCCCCTCAATCTCTGTAACTGCCCCTCAATCTCTGTAACTGCCCCTCAATCCCTGTCACTGCCCCTCAATCTCTGTAACTGCCCCTCAATCTCTGTAACAGCCCCTCAATCCCTGTCACTGCCCCTCAATCCCTGTCACTGCCCCTCAATCCCTGTCACTGACCCTCAATCCCTGTAACGGCCCCTCAATCCCTGTAACTGCCCCTCAATCCCTGTAACTGCCCCTCAATCCCTGTTACTGACCCTCAACCTCTGTAACTGCCCCTCAATCCCTGTAACTGCCCCTCAATCCCTGTAACTGCCCCTCAATCCCTGTTACTGACCCTCAATCCCTGTAACGGCCCCTCAATCCCTGTAACTGCCCCTCAATCCCTGTAACTGCCCCTCAATCCCTGTAACTGCCCCTCAATCTCTGTAACTGGCCCTCAATCTCTGTGACTGGCCTTCAATCTCTATGACTGATCTTCAATCTTTGGAAAGGCCATGAATCTCTGTAAATGGTCTTCAATGTCTGTAACGGAACTTCGGTCTCTCTAACTGCCCCTCAATCTCTGTAACTGCCCCTCAATCCCTGTAACGACCCTCAATCTCTGTAACTGACCCTCAATCTCTGTAACTGCCCCTCAATCTCTGTAACTGACCCTCAATCTTTATAACTGCCCCTCAATCTCTGTAACTGCCCCTCAATCTCTGTAACTGCCCCTCAATTTCTGTAACTGCCCCTCAATCTCTGTAACTGCCCCTCAATCTCTGTAACTGCCCCTCAATCTGTGTAACTGCCCCTCAATCCCTGTAACTGCCCCTCAAACCATGTAACTGCCCCTCAATCTCTGTAACTGCCCCTCAATCTCTGTAACTGCCCCTCAATCTCTGTTACTGCCCCTCAATCTCTGTACCTGCCCCTGAATCTCTGTAACTGCCCCTCAATCTCTGTAACTGCCCCTCAATCTCTGTAACTGCCCCTCAATCTCTGTAACTGCCCCTCCGTGAGACAAATAGAGTGAAGTCGATGAGGCTTTATTAAGCGTGTCTGTTCCCCAGCAGCCCGATAGTAAACTGGCCTGCAGGGGAAGGCACCGGCTTCTTATACTTCAGGGCGGAGTATGAGGTCAACGGCCAACCAGGACCCGGGATCTGTCAGCTAATGACATTAGGGCTTCCAGTCCCACATGACCCCCAATACATACTACCACATTCACCCCTTGTCAAAAATGAACCCGGCGGGGTGATGCTTCGTATGGTGGTAAGGGTTTTCCGAACTGGTCCTGGGAGGATAGAACAGTTACATGGTAGTACCGTATTGGACAGTATCGTCCTGTTCCAACTATTTACAGAGGATATAGGAAAACAAAATGTTCATTGGACAGTCCATCTTTGTTTTACATCGACGCCACGAGTCGGTCGGGCGGTCTGGTCGTCCGTGTCGATCGCCTCGGCCCCGGCGGTGGTGGTGGTGCTCGTACCAGCGTTGTCGCCTCCGGGAGCCGCACGGTTTCAGCTGTCGGTGCAAAGGGGAGGGGGACTGATCCTCCTGGGAAGGGGGCGGTCGCGGGGTGCGGCGGTGGCAGGAAGGGGGGCGGTTGGGTTGATGGTGCCGGGGGGGTGTGCGCGGTGCCGGCGGGCGCCAGATCCCGCAGGGAGACCGTGTCCTGTCGGCCGTCGGGGTACTCCACGTAGGCGTACTGGGGGTTTGCGTGGAGGAGGTGAACCCTTTCGACCAACGGGTCCGCCTTATGTGCCCGCACGTGCTTTCGGAGCAGGATGGGTCCTGGGGCCGCCAGCCAGGTCGGCAGCGACGTTCCAGAGGAGGACCTCCTAGGGAAGACAAGGAGACGCTCGTGAGGCGTTTGATTAGTGCTCGTACATAATAACGACCGGATGGAATGGAGAGCGTCCGGGAGGACCTCCTGCCACCGTGAAACTGGGAGATCCCTGGACCGTAGGGCCAGTAGGACGGCCTTCCAGACCGTGCCGTTCTCCCTTTCTACTTGCCCGTTCCCCCGGGGGTTGTAGCTGGTCGTCCTGCTTGAAGCTATACCCTTGCTGAGCAGGAACTGGCGCAGCTCGTCACTCATGAAAGAGGACCCCCTGTCGCTGTGGACGTATGCGGGGTAACCGAACAGTGTGAATATGCTGTTCAGGGCTTTAATGACTGTGGCCGCGGTCATGTCGGAGCAGGGAATGGCAAAAGGGAAGCGGGAGTATCCGTCCACTACATTAAGGAAATACGCGTTGCAGTCGGTGGAGGGGAAGGGCCCTTTGAAATCGAGACTGAGGCGTTCAAAGGGACGGGAAGCCTTAATCAGGTGCGCTCCATCTGGCCTGAAAAAATGCGGTTTGCATTCTGTGCAGATGTGGCAGTCTCTTGTGACTGTACGGACCTCCTCTAAGGAGTATGGGAGATTGCGGGACTTGATGAAGTGGTAAAACCGAGTGACCCCCGGGTGGCAGAGGTCCTTGTGGAGGGCTTGGAGGCGGTCAATTTGTGCGTTGGCACATGTCCCGCGGGATAGGGCATCAGACGGCTCGTTCAGCTTTCTGGGCCGGTACAAGATCTCATAGTTGAAGGTGGAGAGTTCGATCCTCCACCGCAAGATCTTGTCGTTCTTGATCTTGCCCCGCTGTGCATTATCGAACATGAAGGCTACCGACCGTTGGTCAGTGAGGAGAGTGAATCTCCTGCCGGCCAGGTAATGCCTCCAATGTCGCACAGCTTCCACTATGGCTTGGGCTTCCTTTTCCACTGAGGAGTGGCGGATTTCTGAGGCGTGGAGGGTTCGGGAGAAGAAGGCCACGGGTCTGCCCGCTTGGTTAAGGGTAGCCGCTAGAGCTACGTCAGAGGCGTCGCTCTCGACCTGGAAGGGGAGGGACTCGTCGATGGCGCGCATCGTGGCCTTTGCGATGTCCGCTTTGATGCGGCTGAAAGCCTGGCAAGCCTCTGTCGACAGCGGGAAAGTCGTGGTCTGTATTAGGGGGCGGGCCTTGTCTGCGTACTGGGGGACCCACTGGGCGTAGTATGAAAAGAACCCCAGGCAGCGTTTCAGGGCTTTTGGGCAGTGCGGGAGGGCAATTCCATGAGTGCGCGCATACGTTCGGGGTCGGGGCCTACTATCCCATTGCGCACTATGTAGCCCAGAATGGCTAGCCGATCGGTGCTAAAAACGCACTTGTCCTCGTTGTACGTGAGGTTCAAGGCTTTGGCAGTCTGGAGGAATTTTTGGAGGTTGGCGTCATGGTCCTGCTGATCGTGGCCGCAGATGGTTACATTGTCGAGGTACGGGAACGTGGCCCGTAACCCATGTTGATCAACCATTCGGTCCATTTCCCGTTGGAAGACCGAGACGCCGTTTGTGACGCCAAAAGGGACCCTTAGGAAGTGGTATAATCGCCCGTCTGCCTCGAAGGCTGTGTACTTGCGGTCACTTGGGCGGATGGGGAGCTGATGGTAGGCGGACTTGAGGTCCACGGTGGAGAAGACTTTATACTGGGCAATCCGATTGACCATGTCGGATATGCGGGGGAGAGGGTACGCGTCTAGTTGTGTGTACCTGTTGATGGTCTGGCTATAGTCAATGACCATCCTTTGTTTCTCCCCTGTCTTCACTACTACCACCTGCGCTCTCCAGGGACTATTGCTGGCCTGGATTATGCCCTCCTTTAGTAGCCGCTGGACTTCGGACCGAATGAAGGTCCGGTCCTGGGCGCTGTACCGTCTGCTCCTAGTGGCGACGGGTTTGCAATCCGGGGTGAGGTTCGCAAACAAGGACGGGGGTTGCACCTTGAGGGTGGCGAGGCCGCAGATAGTGAGTGGGGGTATGGGGCCGCCGAATTTAAACGTAAGGCTCTGTAGGTTACATTGAAAATCTAAGCCCAGCAAGGTGGGGGCACAGAGTTGGGGAAGGACGTTAAGTTTGTAGGTTTTGAATTCCCTCACCTGTACCGTTAGGGTAACTATGCAGAATCCCTGGATCTGTACGGAGTGGGATCCTGCAGCTAGGCAAATCTTTTGTGCGCTGGGGAAGGTAGTTAAGGAACAGCGTCTTACCGTGTCGGGATGTATAAAACCTTCCGTGCTCCCAGAGTCGACTAGGCATGGCGTCTCGTGGCCGTTAATTAGGACCGTTGTCGTCGTCGTCTGGAGAGTCCGGGGCCGAGCCTGATCGAGTGTAACCGAAGCGAACCGTGGTTGTAGTAGTGGGGTGGGGTCCGTTGTTGCCGTCCAAGATGGCGTCGGGGATGGACAAAATGGCCACCCCCATACCTCGCCCGTAGCTGAGGGGTCACAAGATGGCGTCGGGGGTGGACAAAATGGCCGCCCCCATGCGTCGTACAGGTCGGGGGCGGTCCAAGATGGCGGGGCCCCTCCTCCCCTCGTGGTGGTCGGGACCCAAAATGGCGGCGTCTGCGGGTCGCACATTGAGTGCTGGGGGGTCTGGGGGGCGCTAGGACCGCGCGGAGTTCCTGCATTGCGAGCGCCCGGGCCGCGGGCGCTAGGACCGCGCGGAGTTCCTTGGCTGCGAGCGCCAGGGCCGCGGGCGCTAGGACTGCGCGGAGCTCCCTCGCCGGGGACAGCGGTGGTCGGGGCCAAGGCCGGCGGGTCAGTACTGCGAGCGCTGGGACCGTGAGCAGGTCCCTCGCCGGGGACGGAGATCGGGGTCCAGGTAAGTTGTATTGCCGGCGGGTCAGGCGTGGGGCGCGGGACGGGGGTGAGGGCCCAGGTCGGCGGCGCTGGCGGGTCAGGCGTGGGGCGCGGGACGGGGGTGAGGGCCCAGGTCGGCGGAGCTGGGGGGTCAGGCGTGGGGCGCGGGACGGGGGCGAGGGCCCAGGTCGGCGGCGCTGGCCGGTCAGGCGTGGGGCGCGGGACGGGGGTGAGGGCCCAGGTCGGCGGCGCTGGCGGGTCAGGCGTGGGGCGCGGGACGGGGGTGAGGGCCCAGGTCGGCGGTGCTGGCGGGTCAGGCGTGGGGCGCGGGACGGGGGTGAGGGCCCAGGTCGGCGGCGCCGGCGGGTCAGTCGTGGGGCCGCGAGCGCTGGGACCGTGCGGAGCTCCCTCGCCGGGGACAGCGGTGGTCGGGGTCAAGGTAGGTGGCGCCGGCGGGTCAGGCGTGGGGCGCGGGACGGGGGGTGAGGGTGGCGTTCGGGATGCGAAAAACTCCCTCCTCTCCGTGGAGAGTGTTGGCCGGCACCCAAATCGGGAGCGCCGGCGGCGGGTCGTACATGGGCTGCGGGGAGGGGAGTTGGGGAGCGTAGGCGGCGTGCAGGGCTCCCAGTTCTCCCGGGGCCGCGGTGGTCGGGACCCAAAATGGCGGCACCTGCGGGTCGCACATGGCGTGCTGGGGAGCCTGTAGGGCTCCCTGTTCTCCCGGGACGGCGGCGACCACGCGGGACCGGCACACCACCGCATAGAGGCCCTTTTTCCCGCAGCTTTTGCAGATGGCTGCGCGGGCCGGACAGCGTTGTCGGGGGTGCTTCGCCTGGCCGCAGAAATAACAGCGGGCGCCCCCGGTGCGACTCGGCGTTTGGACTGCGCAAGCCTGTGGGGTGTCCGGGGGGGGGGTAGGGGGTTAGCCGCGGCGGGTACGTACCGGGCCCAATGGCCTGCCGCGCGGTCGGGGCCGTAGGCGCGGGTATTACGCGCGGCTACGTCCAGCGAGGCTGCCAGGGCCCGTGCCTCTGAGAGTCCTAGTGACTCTTTTTCTAGAAGTCTTTGGCGGATTTGGGAGGATTGCATACCTGCAACAAAAGCATCGCGCATTAACATGTCCGTGTGTTCGTTTGCGTTCACCGACGGGCAGCTGCAGGCTCGTCCCAAAATCAGCAGTGCGGCGTAGAACTCGTCCATCGATTCTCCGGGAGCTTGCCGTCTCGTCGCGAGCTGGTAGCGAGCGTAGATTTGGTTAACTGGGCGAACATAGAGACTTCTCAGTGCTGTGAAGGCCGTCTGGAAATCGCGGGTGTCTTCAATGAGGGTGAAAATCTCCGTGCTCACCCTCGAGTGCAGGACCTGCAGTTTTTGTTCATCTGAGACTCGGCCTGTGGTCGATGTGATGTAGGCCTCAAAGCAAGTCTGCCAGTGTTTGAAGGCTGCTGCCGCATTCACTGCGTGGGGGCTGATCCTCAGGCATTCTGGAATGATCCTGAGCTCCATAGTCCTTTTTAGGCACGCTTAATAAATTGTGGCGCACAAAGACTCCATGAGACAAATAGAGTGAAGTCGATGAGGCTTTATTAAGCGTGTCTGTTCCCCAGCAGCCCGATAGTAAACTGGCCTGCGGGGGAAGGCACCGGCTTCTTATACTTCAGGGCGGAGTATGAGGTCAACGGCCAACCAGGACCCGGGATCTGTCAGCCAATGACATTAGGGCTTCCAGTCCCACATGACCCCCAATACATACTACGACACCCTCAATCTCTGTTACTGCCCCTCAATCTCTGTAACTGCCCCTCAATCTCTGTAACTGCCCCTCAATCTCTGTAACTGCCCCTCAATCTCTGTAAATGCCTCTCAATCTCTGTAACTGCCCCTCAATCCCTGTCACTGCCCCTCACTCTCTGTTATTGTCTCTCAATCTCTGTTACTGCCCCTCAATCTCTGTAACTGCCCCTCAAACTCTGTAGGTACCCCTCAATCCCTGCCACTGCCCCTCAATGCCTGGAACTGCCCCTCAATCTCTGCACCTGCCCCTCAATCTCTGCACCTGCCCCTCAATCTCTGCACATGCCCCTCAATCTCTGCACCTGCCCCTCAATCTCTGTAACTGCGCCTCAATTTCTGGAACGGCCCCTCAATCTCTCTAACTGCCCCTCAATCTCTGTAACTGCCCCTCAATCCCTGTCACTGCCCCTCAATCTCTGTTACTGCCCCTCAATCTATGTAACTGACCCTCAATCTCTGTAACTCACCATCAATCTCTGTAACTGCCCCCAATCCCTGTCACTGCCCCTCAATCTCTGTTCCTGCCCCTCAATCTCTGTTCCTGCCCCTCAATCCCTGTCACTGCCCCTCAATCTCTGTAACTGCCCCTCAATCTCTGTTACTGACCCTCAATCTCTGTAACTGCCCCTCAATCTCTGTAACTGCCCCTCAATCCATGTAACTGCCCCTCAATCCATGTAACTGCCCCTCAATACATGTAACTGCCCCTCAATCCATGATACTGCCCCTCAATCACTATAACTGCCCCTCAATCTATGTAACTGCTCTTCAATCTCTGCAACTGCCCCTCAATCCCTGTAACTGGCCCTCAATCTCTGTAACTGCCCCTCAATCCCTGTAACTGCCCCTCAATCTCTGTGACTGGCCTTCAATCTCTATGACTGATCTTCAATCTTTGGAAAGGCCTTGAATCTCTTTAAAAGGTCTTCAATGCCTGTAACTGAACTTCGGTCTCTCTCACTGCCCCTCATTCTCTGTAACTGCCCCTCAATCTCAGTAACCGACCCTCAATCTCTGTAACCGACCCTCAATCTCGGTAACCGCCCCTCAATCTCTGCAACTGCCCCTCAATCTCTGTAACTGCCCCTCAATCTCTGTAACTGTCCCTCAATCCCTGTAACTGCCCCTCAATCTCTGTAACTGTCCCTCAATCCCTGTAACTGCCCCTCAATCTCTGTAACTGCCCCTCAATCTCTGTAACTGCCCCTCAATCTCTGTAACAGCCCCTCAATCTCTGTCACTGCCCCTCAATCCCTGTAACGGCCCCTCAATCCCTGTAACTGCCCCTCAATCCCTGTAACGGCCCCTCAATCCCTGTAACTGCCCCTCAATCCCTGTAACTGCCCCTCAATCCCTGTAACTGCCCCTCAATCCCTGTAACTGCCCCTCAATCCCTGTAACTGCCCCTCAATCTCTGTAACTGGCCCTCAATCTCTGTGACTGGCCTTCAATCTCTGTGACTGATCTTCAATCTTTGGAAAGGCCATGAATCTCTGTAAATGGTCTTCAATGTCTGCAACTGAACTTCGGTCTCTCTAACTGCCCCTCAATCTCTGTAACTGCCCCTCAATCCCTGTAACGACCCTCAAGCTCTGTAACTGACCCTCAATCTCTGTAACTGCCCCTCAATCTCTATAACTGTCCCTCAATCTCTGTAACTGCCCCTCAATCTCTGTAACTGCCCCTCAATCTCTGTAACTGCCCCTCAATCCCTGTCACTGCACCTCAATCCCTGTCACTGCCCCTCAATCCCTGTAACTGCCCCTCAATCTCTGTAACTGCCCCTCAATCCCTGTCACTGCACTTCAATCCCTGTCACTGCCCCTCAAACCCTGTAACTGCCCCTCAATCTCTGTAACTGCCCCTCAATCTCTGTAACTGCTCCTCAATCTCTGTAACTACCCCTCAATCTCTGTAACTGCCCCTCAATCCCTGTCACTGACCCTCAATCTCTTTAACTGTCCCTCAATCTCTGTAACTGCCCCTCAATCTCTGTAACTGCCCCTCAATCTCTGTAACTGCCCCTCAATCCCTGTCACTGCACCTCAATCCTTGTCACTGCCCCTCAATCCCAGTAACTGCCCCTCAATCTCTGTAACTGCCCCTCAATCCCTGTCACTGCACCTCAATCCCTGTCACTGCCGCTCAATCACTGTAACTGCCCCTCAATCTCTGTAACTGCCCCTCAATCTCTGTAACTGCCCCTCAATCTCGGTAACTGTCCCTCAATCTCTGTAACTGCCCCTCAATCTCGGTAACTGCCCCTCAATCTCGGTAACTGCCCCTCAATCTCTGTAACTGCCCCTCAATCTCTGTAACTGCCCCTCAATCTCTGTAACTGCCCCTCAATCTCTGCAACTGCCCCCAATCCCTGTCACTGCCCCTCAATCTCTGTAACTGCCCCTCAATCTCTGTTCCTGCCCCCCAATCCCTGTCACTGCCCCTCAATCTCTGTAACTGACCCTCAATCTCTGTTACTGACCCTCAATCTCTGTAACTGCCCCTCAATCTCTACAACTGCCCCTCAATCTCTGTAACTGCCCCTCAATCCATGTAACTGCCCCTCAATCCATGTAACTGCCCCTCAATCTCTGTAACGACGCTCAATCTCTGTAACCGACCCTCAATCTCGGTAACCGCCCCTCAATCTCTATAACTGCCCCTCAATCTCTGTAACAGCCCCTCAATCTCTGTAACTGCCCCTCAATCTCTGTAACTGCCCCTCAATCTCTGTAACAGCCCCTCAATCTCTGTCACTGCCCCTCAATCCCTGTAACGGCCCCTCAATCCCTGTAACTGCCCCTCAATCCCTATAACTGCCCCTCAATCCCTGTAACTGCCCCTCAATCCCTGTAACTGCCCCTCAATCTCTGTAACTGGCCCTCAATCTCTGTGACTGGCCTTCAATCTCTGTGACTGATCTTCAATCTTTGGAAAGGCCATGAATCTCTGTAAATGGTCTTCAATGTCTGTAACTGAACTTCAGTTTCTCTAACTGCCCCTCAATCTCTGTAACTGCCCCTCAATCCCTGTAACGACCCTCAATCCCTGTAACGACCCTCAATCCCTGTAACTGCCCCTCAATCTCTATAACTGCCCTTCAATCTCTGTAACTGCCCCTCAATCTCTGTAACTGCCCCTCAATCTCTGTAACTGCCCCTCAATCTGTGTAACTGCTCCTCAATCCCTGTCACTGCGACTCAATCTCTGTCACTGCCCCTCAATCTCTGCAACTGCCCCCAATCCCTGTCACTGCCCCTCAATCTCTGTAACTGCCCCTCAATCTCTGTAATTGCCGCTCAATCTCTGTAACTGCCCCTCAATCTCTGTAACTGACCCTCAAACTCTGTAACTGCCCCTCAATCTCTGTAACTGCCCCTCAATCTCTGTAACTGCCCCTCAATCCCTGTAACTGCCCCTCAATCCCTGTCACTGTCCCTCAATCTCTGTAACTGACCCTCAATCTCTGTAACTGACCCTCAATCTCTGTAACTGACCCTCAATCTCTGTAACTGACCCTCAATCTCTGTAACTACCCCTCAATCTCTGTAAATGCCCCTCAATCCCAGTCACTGACCCTCAATCTCTTTAACTGTCACTCAATCTCTGTAACTGCCCCTCAATCCCTGTAACTGCCCCTCAATTCCTGTAACTGCCCCTCAATCTCTGTAACTGCCCCTCAATCTCTGTTACTGACCCTCAATCTCTGTAACTGCCCCTCAATCTCTGTAACTGCCCCTCAATCCATGTAACTGCCCCTCAATCCATGTAACTGCCCCTCAATACATGTAACTGCCCCTCAATCCATGTTACTGCCCCTCAATCTCTATAACTGCCCCTCAATCTATGTAACTGCTCTTCAATCTCTGCAACTGCCCCTCAATCCCTGTAACTGGCCCTCAATCTCTGTAACTGCCCCTCAATCCCTGTAACTGCCCCTCAATCTCTGTGACTGGCCTTCAATCTCTATGACTGATCTTCAATCTTTGGAAAGGCGTTGAATCTCTTTAAAAGGTCTTCAATGCCTGTAACTGAACTTCGGTCTCTCTCACTGCCCCTCATTCTCTGTAACTGCCCCTCAATCTCTGTAACCGACCCTCAATCTCTGTAACCGACCCTCAATCTCGGTAACCGCCCCTCAATCTCTGTAACTGCCCCTCAATCTCTGTAACTGCCCCTCAATCTCTGTAACTGTCCCTCAATCCCTGTAACTGCCCCTCAATCTCTGTAACTGTCCCTCAATCCCTGTAACTGCCCCTCAATCTCTGTAACTGCCCCTCAATCTCTGTAACTGCCCCTCAATCTCTGTAACTGCCCCTCAATCTCTGTCACTGCCCCTCAATCCCTGTAAAGGCCCCTCAATCTCTGTAACTGCCCCTCAATCCCTGTAACTGCCCCTCAATCCCTGTAACTGCCCCTCAATCCCTGTAACTGCCCCTCAATCCCTGTCACTGCCCCTCAATCCCTGTAACTGCCCCTCAATCCCTGTAACTGCCCCTCAATCTCTGTAACTGGCCCTCAATCTCTGTGACTGGCCTTCAATCTCTGTGACTGATCTTCAATCTTTGGAAAGGCCATGAATCTCTGTAAATGGTCTTCAATGTCTGCAACTGAACTTCGGTCTCTCTAACTGCCCCTCAATCTCTGTAACTGCCCCTCAATCCCTGTAACGACCCTCAAGCTCTGTAACTGACCCTCAATCTCTGTAACTGCCCCTCAATCTCTATAACTGTCCCTCAATCTCTGTAACTGCCCCTCAATCTCTGTAACTGCCCCTCAATCTCTGTAACTGCCCCTCAATCTCTGTAACTGCCCCTCAATCCCTGTCACTGCACCTCAATCCCTGTCACTGCCCCTCAATCCCTGTAACTGCCCCTCAATCTCTGTAACTGCCCCTCAATCCCTGTCACTGCACTTCAATCCCTGTCACTGCCCCGCAAACCCTGTAACTGCCCCTCAGTCTCTGTAACTGCCCCTCAATCTCTGTAACTGCTCCTCAATCTCTGTAACTACCCCTCAATCTCTGTAACTGCCCCTCAATCCCTGTCACTGACCCTCAATCTCTTTAACTGTCCCTCAATCTCTGTAACTGCCCCTCAATCTCTGTAACTGCCCCTCAATCTCTGTAACTGCCCCTCAATCCCTGTCACTGCACCTCAATCCTTGTCACTGCCCCTCAATCCCTGTAACTGCCCCTCAATCTCTGTAACTGCCCCTCAATCCCTGTCACTGCACCTCAATCCCTGTCACTGCCGCTCAATCACTGTAACTGCCCCTCAATCTCTGTAACTGCCCCTCAATCTCTGTAAATGCTCCTCAATCCCTGTCACTGCCCCTCAATCTCTGTAACTGCCCCTCAATCTCTGTAACTGTCCCTCAATCTCTGTAACTGTCCCTCAATCTCGGTAACTGCCCCTCAATCTCGGTAACTGCCCCTCAATCTCTGTAACTGCCCCTCAATCTCTGTAACTGCCCCTCAATCTCTGTAACTGCCCCTCAATCTCTGCAACTGCCCCCAATCCCTGTCACTGCCCCTCAATCTCTGTAACTGCCCCTCAATCTCTGTTCCTGCCCCTCAATCCCTGTCACTGCCCCTCAATCTCTGTAACTGACCCTCAATCTCTGTTACTGACCCTCAATCTCTGTAACTGCCCCTCAATCTCTACAACTTCCCCTCAATCTCTGTAACTGCCCCTCAATCCATGTAACTGCCCCTCAATCCATGTAACTGCCCCTCAATCTCTGTAACGACGCTCAATCTCTGTAACCGACCCTCAATCTCGGTAACCGCCCCTCAATCTCTATAACTGTCCCTCAATCTCTGTAACAGCCCCTCAATCTCTGTAAGTGCCCCTCAATCTCTGTAACTGCCCCTCAATCTCTGTAACAGCCCCTCAATCTCTGTCACTGCCCCTCAATCCCTGTAACGGCCCCTCAATCCCTGTAACTGCCCCTCATCCCTATAACTGCCCCTCAATCCCTGTAACTGCCCCTCAATCCCTGTAACTGCCCCTCAATCTCTGTAACTGGCCCTCAATCTCTGTGACTGGCCTTCAATCTCTGGGACTGATCTTCAATCTTTGGAAAGGCCATGAATCTCTGTAAATGGTCTTCAATGTCTGTAACTGAACTTCAGTTTCTCTAACTGCCCCTCAATCTCTGTAACTGCCCCTCAATCCCTGTAACGACCCTCAATCCCTGTAACGACCCTCAATCCCTGTAACTGCCCCTCAATCTCTATAACTGCCCCTCAATCTCTGTAACTGCCCCTCAATCTCTGTAACTGCCCCTCAATCTCTGTAACTGCCCCTCAATCTGTGTAACTGCTCCTCAATCCCTGTCACTGCGACTCAATCTCTGTCACTGCCCCTCAATATCTGCAACTGCCCCCAATCCCTGTCACTGCCCCTCAATCTCTGTAACTGCCCCTCAATCTCTGTAATTGCCGCTCAATCTCTGTAACTGCCCCTCAATCTCTGTAACTGACCCTCAAACTCTGTAACTGCCCCTCAATCTCTGTAACTGCCCCTCAATCTCTGTAACTGACCCTCAATCTCTGTAACTGACCCTCAATCTCTGTAACTGACCCTCAATCTCTGTAACTGACCCTCAATCTCTGTAAATGCCCCTCAATCCCAGTCACTGACCCTCAATCTCTTTAACTGTCCCTCAATCTCTGTAACTGCCCCTCAATCCCTGTAACTGCCCCTCAATCCCTGTAACTGCCCCTCAATCTCTGTAACTGGCCCTCAATCTCTGTGACTGGCCTTCAATCTCTGTGACTGATCTTCAATCTTTGGAAAGGCCATGAATCTCTGTAAATGGTCTTCAATGTCTGCAACTGAACTTCGGTCTCTCTAACTGCCCCTCAATCTCTGTAACTGCCCCTCAATCCCTGTAACGACCCTCAAGCTCTGTAACTGACCCTCAATCTCTGTAACTGCCCCTCAATCTCTATAACTGTCCCTCAATCTCTGTAACTGCCCCTCAATCTCTGTAACTGCCCCTCAATCTCTGTAACTGCCCCTCAATCTCTGTAACTGCCCCTCAATCCCTGTCACTGCACCTCAATCCCTGTCACTGCCCCTCAATCCCTGTAACTGCCCCTCAATCTCTGTAACTGCCCCTCAATCCCTGTCACTGCACTTCAATCCCTGTCACTGCCCCGCAAACCCTGTAACTGCCCCTCAGTCTCTGTAACTGCCCCTCAATCTCTGTAACTGCTCCTCAATCTCTGTAACTACCCCTCAATCTCTGTAACTGCCCCTCAATCCCTGTCACTGACCCTCAATCTCTTTAACTGTCCCTCAATCTCTGTAACTGCCCCTCAATCTCTGTAACTGCCCCTCAATCTCTGTAACTGCCCCTCAATCCCTGTCACTGCACCTCAATCCTTGTCACTGCCCCTCAATCCCTGTAACTGCCCCTCAATCTCTGTAACTGCCCCTCAATCCCTGTCACTGCACCTCAATCCCTGTCACTGCCGCTCAATCACTGTAACTGCCCCTCAATCTCTGTAACTGCCCCTCAATCTCTGTAAATGCTCCTCAATCCCTGTCACTGCCCCTCAATCTCTGTAACTGCCCCTCAATCTCTGTAACTGTCCCTCAATCTCTGTAACTGTCCCTCAATCTCGGTAACTGCCCCTCAATCTCGGTAACTGCCCCTCAATCTCTGTAACTGCCCCTCAATCTCTGTAACTGCCCCTCAATCTCTGTAACTGCCCCTCAATCTCTGCAACTGCCCCCAATCCCTGTCACTGCCCCTCAATCTCTGTAACTGCCCCTCAATCTCTGTTCCTGCCCCTCAATCCCTGTCACTGCCCCTCAATCTCTGTAACTGACCCTCAATCTCTGTTACTGACCCTCAATCTCTGTAACTGCCCCTCAATCTCTACAACTGCCCCTCAATCTCTGTAACTGCCCCTCAATCCATGTAACAGCCCCTCAATCCATGTAAATGCCCCTCAATCTCTGTAACGACGCTCAATCTCTGTAACTGCCCCTCAATCTCTGTAATTGCCGCTCAATCTCTGTAACTGCCCCTCAATCTCTGTAACTGACCCTCAAACTCTGTAACTGCCCCTCAATCTCTGTAACTGCCCCTCAATCTCTGTAACTGCCACTCAATCCCTGTAACTGCCCCTCAATCCCTGTCACTGTCCCTCAATCTCTGTAACTGACCCTCAATCTCTGTAACTGACCCTCAATCTCTGTAACTGACCCTCAATCTCTGTAACTGACCCTCAATCTCTGTAACTGACCCTCAATCTCTGTAACTACCCCTCAATCTCTGTAAATGCCCCTCAATCCCAGTCACTGACCCTCAATCTCTTTAACTGTCCCTCAATCTCTGTAACTGCCCCTCAATCCCTGTAACTGCCCCTCAATCCCTGTAACTGCCCCTCAATCTCTGTAACTGGCCCTCAATCTCTGTGACTGGCCTTCAATCTCTGTGACTGATCTTCAATCTTTGGAAAGGCCATGAATCTCTGTAAATGGTCTTCAATGTCTGTAACTGAACTTCAGTCTCTCTAACTGCCCCTCAATCTCTATAACTGCCCCTCAATCTCTGTAACTGCCCCTCAATCTCTGTAACTGCCCCTCAATCTCTGTCACTGCCTCTCAATCTCTGTAACTGCCCCTCAATCCCTGTCACTGCCCCTCAATCTCTGTCACTGCCCCTCAATCTCTGCAACTGCCCCCAATCCCTGTCACTGCCCCTCAATCTCTGTAACTGCCCCTCAATCTCTGTAACTGCCCCTCAATCTCTTTAACTGCCCCTCAATCTCTGTTACTGACCCTCAATCTCTGTTACTGCCCGTCAATCTCTGTACCTGCCCCTCAATCCATGTAACTGCCCCTCAATCCATGTAACTGCCCCTCAATACATGTAACTGCCCCTCAATCTCTGTAACTGCCCCTCAATCTCTGTAACTGCCCCTCAATCTCTGTAACTGTCCCTCAATCTCTGTAACTGTCCCTCAATCTCGGTAACTGCCCCTCAATCTCGGTAACTGCCCCTCAATCTCTGTAACTGCCCCTCAATCTCTGTAACTGCCCCTCAATCTCTGTCACTGCCCCTCAATCTCTGCAACTGCCCCCAATCCCTGTCACTGCCCCTCAATCTCTGTAACTGCCCCTCAATCTCTGCTGCTGCCCCTCAATCCCTGTCACTGCCCCTCAATCTCTGTAACTGACCCTCAATCTCTGTTACTGACCCTCAATCTCTGTAACTGCCCTTCAATCTCTGTAACTGCCCTTCAATCTCTGTAACTGCCCCTCAATCTCTATAACTGCCCCTCAATGTCTGTAACTGCCCTTCAATCCATGTAACTGCCCCTCAATCTCTGTAACTGCCCTTCAATCTCTGTAACTGCCCCTCAATCTCTTTAACTGCCCCTCAATCTCTGTTACTGACCCTCAATCTCTGTTACTGCCCCTCAATCTCTGTACCTGCCCCTCAATCTCTGTAACTGCCCCTCAATCTCTGTAACTGCCCCTCAATCTCTATAACTGCCCCTCAATCTCTGTAACTGCCCCTCAATCCCTGTCACTGCCCCTCAATCTCTGTTACTGCCCCTCAATCTATGTAACGGACCCTCAATCTTTGTAACTCACCATCAATCTCTGTAACTGCCCCTCAATCTCCGTTACTGTGCCTCAATCCCTGTAACTGCCCCTCAATCTCTGTAGCTGCCCCTCAATCTCGGTAACTGCCTTTCAATCTCTGTAACTGCCCCTCAATCTCTGCAACTGCCCCCAATCCCTGTCACTGCCCCTCAATCTCTGTAACTGCCCCTCAATCTCTATAACTGCCCCTCAATCTCTGTAACTGCCCCTCAATCCATGTAACTGCCCCTCAATCTCTGTAACTGACCCTCAATCCCTGTCACTGTCCCTCAATCTCTGTAACTGCCCTTCAATCTCTGTAACTGCCCTTCAATCTCTGTAACTGCCCCTCAATCTCTATAACTGCCCCTCAATCTCTGTAACTGCCCCTCAAACCATGTAACTGCCCCTCAATCCGTGTAACTGCCCCTCAATCTCTGTAACTGCCCTTCAATCTCTGTAACTGCCCCTCAATCTCTTTAACTGCCACTCAATCTCTGTTACTGACCCTCAATCTCTGTTACTGCCGCTCAATCTCTGTAACTGACCCTCAATCTCTGTAACTGCCCCTCAATCTCTGTAACTGCCCCTCAATCCCTGTCACTGCACCTCAATCCCTGTCACTGCCGCTCAATCCCTGTAACTGCCCCTCAATCTCTGTAACTGCCCCTCAATCTGTGTAACTGCTCCTCTATCCCTGTCACTGCCCCTCAATCTCTGTAACTGCCGCTCAATCTCTGTAACTGACCCTCAATCTCTGTAACTGCCCCTCAATCTCTGTAACTGCACCTCAATCCCTGTCACTGCCGCTCAATCCCTGTAACTGCCCCTCAATCTCTGTAACTGCCCCTCAATCTCTATAACTGCTCCTCAATCCCTGTCACTGCCCCTCAATCTCTGTAACTGCCGCTCAATCTCTGTAACTGCCCCTCAATCTCTGTAACTGCCCCTCAATCTCTGTAACTGTCCCTCAGTCTCTGTAACTGTCCCTCAGTCTCTGTAACTGTCCCTCCATCTCGGTAACTGCCCCTCAATCTCTGTAACTGCCCCTCAATCTCTGTAACTGCCCCTCAATCTCTGTAACTGCCCCTCAATCTCTGTCACTGCCCCTCAATCTCTGCAACTGCCCCCAATCCCTGTCACTGCCCTTCAATCTCTGTAACTGCCCCTCAATCTCTGTAACTGACCCTAAATCCATGTAACTGCCCCTCAATCTCTGTAACTGCCCTTCAATCTCTGTCACTGCCCCTCAATCTCTATAACTGCCCCTCAATCTCTGTTACTGACCCTCAATCTCTGTTACTGCCCCTCAATCTCTGTACCTGCCCCTCAATCTCTGTAACTGCCCCTCAATCTCTGTAACTGCCCCTCAATATCTGTAACTGCCCCTCAATCTCTGTAACTGCCCCTCAATCTCTGTAACTGCCCCTCAATCTCTGTAACTGGCCCTCAATCTCTGTAACTGGCCCTCAATCCCTGTCACTGCCCCTCAATCTCTGTTACTGCCCCTCAATCTATGTAACGGACCCTCAATCTCTGTAACTCACCATCAATCTCTGTAACTGCCCCTCAATCTCCGTTACTACGCCTCAATCCCTGTAACTGCCCCTCAATCTCTGTAACTGCCCCTCAATCTCTGTAACTGCCTTTCAATCTCTGTAACTGCCCCTCAATCTCTGCAACTGCCCCCAATCCCTGTCACTGCCCCTCAATCTCTGTAACTGCCCGTCAATCTCTGTTCCTGCCCCTTAATCTCTGTTCCTGCCCCTCAATCCCTGTCACTGCCCCTCAATCTCTGTAACTGCCCCTCAATCTCTGTTACTGACCCTCAATCTCTGTAACTGCCCATCAATCTCTGTAACTGCCCCTCAATCCATGTAACTGCCCTTCAATCCATGTAACTGCCCCTCAATACATGTAACTGCCCCTCAATCTCTGCAACTGCCCCCAATCCCTGTCACAGCCCCTCAATCCCTGTAACTGCCCCTCAATCTCTGTAACTGCCCCTCAATCTCTGGAACTGCTCCTGAATCCCTGTCACTGTCCCTCAATCCCTGTAACTGCCGCTCAATCTCTGTAACTGCCCCTGAATCTCTGTAACTGCCCCTCAATCTCTGTAACTGTCCCTCAATCTCTGTAACTGTCCCTCAATCTCGGTAACTGCCCCTCAATCTCGGTAACTGCCCCTCAATCTCTGTAACGGCCCCTCAATCTCTGCAACTGCCCCTCAATCTCTGTCACTGCCCCTCAATCTCTGCAACTGCCCCCAATCCCTGTCACTGCCCCTCAATCTCTGTAACTGCCCCTCAATCTCTGCTCCTGCCCCTCAATCCCTGTCACTGCCCCTCAATCTCTGTAACTGACCCTCAATCTCTGTTACTGACCCTCAATCTCTGTAAATGCCCTTCAATCTCTGTAACTGCCCCTCAATCTCTATAACTGCCCCTCAATCTCTGTAACTGCCCCTCAATCCATGTAACTGCCCCTCAATCCGTGTAACTGCCCCTCAATCTCTGTAACTGCCCTTCAATCTCTGTAACTGCACCTCAATCTCTTTAATTGCCCCTCAATCTCTGTTACTGACCCTCAATATCTGTAACTGCCCCTCAATCTCTGTAACTGCCCCTCAATCTCTGTAACTGCCCCTCAATCTCTGTAACTGCCCCTCAATCTCTGTTACTGCCCCTCAATCCCTGTCACTGCCCCTCAATCTCTGTTACTGCCCCTCAATCTATGTAACTGATCCTCAATCTCTGTAACTCACCATCAATCTCTGTAACTGCCCCTCAATCTCTGTAACTGCCCCTCAATCCCTGTCACTGCCCCTCAATCTCTGTAACTGCCCCTCAATCTCTGTAACTGCCCCTCAATCTCTGTAACTGCCCCTCAATCTCTGTTACTGCCCCTCAATCCCAGTCACTGCCCCTCAATCTCCGTTACTGCGCCTCAATCTCTGTAACTGCCCCTCAATCTCTGTAACTGCCCCTCAATCTCTGTTCCTGCCCCTCAATCTCTGTTCCTGCCCCTCAATCCCTGTCACTGCCCCTCAATCTCTGTAACTGCCCCTCAATCTCTGTTACTGACCCTCAATCTCTGTAACTGCCCCTCAATCTCTGTAACTGCCCCTCAATCCATGTAACTGCCCTTCAATCCATGTAACTGCCCCTCAATCTCTGCAACTGCCCCTCAATCTCTGTAACTGCCCCTCAATCTCTGTAACTGCCCCTCAATCCATGTAACTGCCCTTCAATACATGTAACTGCCCCTCAATCTCTGCAACTGCCCCCAATCCCTGTCACAGCCCCTCAATCCCTGTAACTGCCCCTCAATCTCTGTAACTGCCCCTCAATCTCTGTAACTGCTCCTCAATCCCTGTCACTGTCCCTCAATCTCTGTAACTGCCGCTCAATCTCTGTAACTGCCCCTCAATCTCTGTAACTGCCCCTCAATCTCTGTAACTGTCCCTCAATCTCTGTAACTGTCCCTCAATCTCGGTAACTGCCCCTCAATCTCGGTAACTGCCCCTCAATCTCTGTAACTGCCCCTCAATCTCTGTAACTGCCCCTCAATCTCTGTCACTGCCCCTCAATCTCTGCAACTGCCCCCAATCCCTGTCACTGCCCCTCAATCTCTGTAACTGCCCCTCAATCTCTGCTCCTGCCCCTCAATCCCTGTCACTGCCCCTCAATCTCTGTAACTGACCCTCAATCTCTGTTACTGACCCTTAATCTCTGTAACTGCCCTTCAATCCCTGTAACTGCCCCTCAATCTCTATAACTGCCCCTCAATCTCTGTAACTGCCCCTCAATCCATGTAACTGCCCCTCAATCCGTGTAACTGCCCCTCAATCTCTGTAACTGCCCTTCAATCTCTGTAACTGCCCCTCAATCTCTTTAACTGCCACTCAATCTCTGTTACTGACCCTCAATCTCTGTAACTGCCCCTCAATCTCTGTAACTGCCCCTCAATCTCTGTAACTGCCCCTCAATCTCTGTAACTGCCCCTCAATCTCTGTTACTGCCCCTCAATCCCTGTCACTGCCCCTCAATCTCTGTTACTGCCCCTCAATCTATGTAACTGACCCTCAATCTCTGTAACTCACCATCATTCTCTGTAACTGCCCCTCAATCTCCGTTACTGCGCCTCAATCCCTGTAACTGCCCCTCAATCTCTGTCACTGCCCCTCAATCTCTGTAACTGCCCGCAATCCCTGTCACTGCCCCTCAATCTCTGTAACTGCCTTTCAATCTCTGTAACTGCCCCTCAATCTCTGCAACTGCCCCCAATCCCTGTCACTGCCCCTCAATCTCTGTTCCTGCCCCTCAATCCCTGTCACTGCCCCTCAATCTCTGTAACTGCCCCTCAATCCATGTAACTGCCCCTCAATCCATGTAACTGCCCCTCAATACATGTAACTGCCCCTCAATCCATGTAACTGCCCCTCAATCTCTGTAACTGCCCCTCAATCTCTGTAACTGCCCCTCAATCTCTGCAACTGCCCCCCAATCTCTGCAACTGCCCCCCAATCCCTGTAACTGCCCCTCAAACTCTGTAACTGCCCCTCAATCTCTGTAACAGCCCCTCAATTTCTGTCACTGCCCCTCAATCCCTGTAACTGCCCCTCAATCCCTGTAACTGCCCCTCAATCCCTGTAACTGCCCCTCAATCCCTGTAACTGCCCCTCAATCCCTGTCACTGCACCTCAATCCCTGTCACTGCCGCTCAATCCCTGTAACTGCCCCTCAATCTCTGTAACTGCCCCTCAATCTCTGTAACTGCTCCTCTATCCCTGTCACTGCCCCTCAATCTCTGTAACTGCGGCCCAATCTCTGTAACTGCCCCTCAATCTCTGTAACTGCCCCTCAATCTCTGTAACTGTCCCTCAATCTCTGTAACTGTCCCTCAATCTCGGTAACTGCCCCTCAATCTCGGTAACTGCCCCTCAATCTCTGTAACTGCCCCTCAATCTCTGCAACTGCCCCCAATCCCTGTCACTGCCCCTCGATCTCTGTAACTGCCCCTCAATCTCTGTGCCTGCCTCTCAATCCCTGTCACTGCCCCTCAATCTCTGTAACTGACCCTCAATCTCTGTTACTGACCCTCAATCTCTGTAACTGCCCTTCAATCTCTGTAACTGCCCTTCAATCTCTGTAACTGCCCCTCAATCTCTATAACTGCCCCTCAATCTCTGTAACTGCCCCTCAAACCATGTAACTGCACCTCAATCCATGTAACTGCCCCTCAATCTCTGTAACTGCCCCTCAATCTCTGTAACTGCCCCACAATCTCTTTAACTGCCCCTCAATCTCTGTTACTGCCCCATAATCTCTGTTACTGCCCCTCAATCTCTGTAACTGCCCCTCAATCTCTGTAAATGCCCCTCAAACTCTGTAACTGCCCCTCAATCTCTGTAACTGCCCCTCAATCTCTGTAACTGCCCCTCAATCCCTGTAACTGCCCCACAATCCCTGTCACTGTCCCTCAATCTCTGTAACTGACCCTCAATCTCTGTAACTGACCCTCAATCTCTGTAACTGACCCTCAATCTCTGTAACTGACCCTCAATCTCTGTAACTACCCCTCAATCTCTGTAAATGCCCCTCAATCCCTGTCACTGACCCTCAATCTCTTTAACTGTCCCTCAATCTCTGTAACTGCCCCTCAATCTCTGTAACTGCCCCTCAATCTCTGTAACTGCCCCTCAATCCCTGTCACTGCACCTCAATCCTTGTCGCTGCCCCTCAATCATTGTAACTGCCCCTCAATCTCTGTAACTGCCCCTCAATCCCTGTCACTGCACCTCAATCCCTGTCACTGCCGCTCAATCCCTGTAACTGCCCCTCAATCTCTGTAACTGCCGCTCAATCTCTGTAACTGCCCCTCAATCTCTGTAACTGCCCCTCAAACTCTGTAACTGCCCCTCAATCTCTGTAACTGCCCCTCAATCTCTGTAACTGCCCCTGAATCCCTGTAACTGCCCCTCAATCCCTGTCACTGTCCCTCAATCTCTGTTACTGACCCTCAATCTCTGTAACTGACCCTCAATCTCTGTAACTGACCCTCCATCTCTGTAACTGACCCTCAATCTCTGTAACTACCCCTCAATCTCTGTAAATGCCCCTCAATCCCTGTCACTGACCCTCAATCTCTTTAACTGTCCCTCAATCTCTATAACTGCCCCTCAATCTCTGTAACTGCCCCTCAATCTCTGTAACTGCCCCTCAATCCCTGTCACTGCACCTCAATCCTTGTCACTGCCCCTCAATCCCTGTAACTGCCCCTCAATCTCTGTAACTGCCCCTCAATCCCTGTCACTGCACCTCAATCCCTGTCACTGCCACTCAATCCCTGTCACTGACCCTCAATCTCTGTAACTGCCCCTCAATCTCTGTAACTGCCCTTCAATCTCTGTAACTGCCCCTCAATCTCTATAACTGCCCCCCAATCCCTGTCACTGCCCCTCAATCTCTGTAACTGCACCTCAATCCATGTAACTGCCCCTCAATCTCTGTAACTGCCCCTCAATCTCTGTAACTGCCCCTCAATCTTTTTAACTGCCCCTCAATCTCTGTTACTGCCCCACAATCTCTGTTAATGCCCCTCAATCTCTGTACCTGCCCCTCAATCTCTGTAACTGCCCCTCAATCCCTGTCACTGCACCTCAATCCCTGTCACTGCCACTCAATCCCTGTCACTGACCCTCAATCTCTTTAACTGTCCCTCAATCTCTGTAACTGCCCCTCAATCTCTGTAACTGCCCTTCAATCTCTGTAACTGCCCCTCAATCTCTATAACTGCCCCTCAATCTCTGTAACTGCCCCTCAAACCATGTAACTGCACCTCAATCCATGTAACTGCCCCTCAATCTCTGTAACTGCCCCTCAATCTCTGTAACTGCCCCTCAATCTTTTTAACTGCCCCTCAATCTCTGTTACTGCCCCACAATCTCTGTTACTGCCCCTCAATCTCTGTACCTGCCCCTCAATCTCTGTAACTGCCCCTCAATCTCTCTAACTGCCCCTCAATCTCTCTAACTGCCCCTCAATCTCTGTAACTGCCCCTCAATCTCTGTAACTGCCCCTCAATCTCTGTAACTGCCCCTCAATCTCTGTAAATGCCCCTCAAACTCTGTAACTGCCCCTCAATCTCTGTAACTGCCCCTCAATCTCTGTAAATGCCCCTCAATCCCTGTAACTGCCCCTCAATCCCTGTCACTGTCCCTCAATCTCTGTAACTGACCCTCAATCTCTGTAACTGACCCTCAATCTCTGTAACTGACCCTCAATCTCTGTAACTGACCCTCAATCTCTGTAACTACCCCTCAATCTCTGTAAATGCCCCTCAATCCCTGTCACTGACCCTCAATCTCTTTAACTGTCCCTCAATCTCTGTAACTGCCCCTCAATCTCTGTAACTGCCCCTCAATCTTTTTAACTGCCCCTCAATCTCTGTAACTGCCCCTCAATCTCTGTAACTGCCCCTCAATCTCTGTAACTGCCCCTCAATCTCTGTAAATGCCCCTCAAACTCTGTAACTGCCCCTCAATCTCTGTAACTGCCCCTCAATCTCTGTAACAGCCCCTCAATCCCTGTAACTGCCCCTCAATCCCTGTCACTGTCCCTCAATCTCTGTAACTGACCCTCAATCTCTGTAACTGACCCTCAATCTCTGTAACTGACCCTCAATCTCTGTAACTGACCCTCAATCTCTGTAACTACCCCTCAATCTCTGTAAATGCCCCTCAATCCCTGTCACTGACCCTCAATCTCTTTAACTGTCCCTCAATCTCTGTAACTGCCCCTCAATCTCTGTAACTGCCCCTCAGTCTCTGTAACTGCCCCTCAATCCCTGTCACTGCACCTCAATCCTTCTCACTGCCCCTCAATCCCTGTAACTGCCCCTCAATCTCTGTAACTGCCCCTCAATCCCTGTCACTGCACCTCAATCCCTGTCACTGCCGCTCAATCCCTGTAACTGCCCCTCAATCTCTGTAACTGCCCCTCAATCTCTGTAACTGCTCCTCTATCCCTGTCACTGCCCCTCAATCTCTGTAACTGTGGCTCAATCTCTGTAACTGCCCCTCAATCTCTGTAACTGCCCCTCAATCTCTGTAACTGTCCCTCAATCTCTGTAACTGTCCCTCAATCTCGGTAACTGCCCCTCAATCTCGGTAACTGCCCCTCAATCTCTGTAACTGCCCCTCAATCTCCGTAACTGCCCCTCAATCTCTGCAACTGCCCCCAATCCCTGTCACTGCCCCTCAATCTCTGTAACTGCCCCTCAATCTCTGTTCCTGCCCCTCAATCCCTGTCACTGCCCCTCAATCTCTGTAACTGTCCCTCAATCTCTGTTACTGACCCTCAATCTCTGTTACTGACCCTCAATCTCTGTAACTGCCCTTCAATCTCTGTAACTGCCCTTCAATCTCTGTAACTGCCCCTCAATCTCTATAACTGCCCCTCAATCACTGTCACTGCCCCTCAAACCATGTAACTGCACCTCAATCCATGTAACTGCCCCTCAATCTCTGGAACTGCCCCTCAATCTCTTTAACTGCCCCTCAATCTCTGTTACTGCCCCTCAATCTCTGTTACTGCCCCTCAATCTCTGTACCTGCCCCTCAATCTCTGTAACTTCCCCTCAATCTCTGTAACTGCCCCTCAATCTCTGTAACTGCCCCTCAATCTCTGTAACTGCCCCTCAATCTCTGTAAATGCCCCTCAATCTCTGTAAATGCCTCTCAATCTCTGTAACTGCCCCTCAATCCCTGTCACTGCCCCTCACTCTCTGTTCTTGCCTCTCAATCTCTGTTACTGCCCCTCAATCTCTGTAACTGCCCCTCAATCTCTGTAGGTGCCCCGCAATCCTTGCCACTGCCCCTCAATGCCTGGAACTGCCCCTCAATCTCTGCACCTGCCCCTCAATCTCTGCACCTGCCCCTCAATCTCTGCACCTGCCCCTCAATCACTGTAACTGCGCCTCAATATCTGGAACGGCCCCTCAATCTCTCTAACTGCCCCTCAATCTCTGTAACAGCCCCTGAATCCCTGTCACTGCCCCTCAATCTCTGTTACTGCCCCTCAATCTATGTAACTGACCCTCAATCCCTGTCACTGCCCCTCAATCTCTGTAACTGCCCCTCAATCTCTGTAACTGCCTTTCAATCTCTGTAACTGCCCCTCAATCTCTGCAACTGCTCCCAATCCCTGTCACTGCCCCTCAATCTCTGTAACTGCCCCTTAATCTCTGTTCCTGCCCCTCAATCTCTGTTCCTGCCCCTCAATCCCTGTCACTGCCCCTCAACCTCTGTAACTGCCCCTCAATCTCTGTTACTGACCCTCAATCTCTGTAACTGCCCCTCAATCCCTGTCACTGTCCCTCAATCTCTGTAAGTGACCCTCAATCTCTGTAACTGACCCTCAATCTCTGTAACTGACCCTCAATCTCTGTAACTGACCCTCAATCTCTGTAACTGACCCTCAATCTCTGTAACTACCCCTCAATCTCTGTAAATGCCCCTCAATCCCTGTCACTGACCCTCAATCTCTTTAACTGTCCCTCAATCTCTGTAACTGCCCCTCAATCTCTGTAACTGCCCCTCAGTCTCTGTAACTGCCCCTCAATCCCTGTCACTGCACCTCAATCCTTCTCACTGCCCCTCAATCCCTGTAACTGCCCCTCAATCTCTGTAACTGCCCCTCAATCCCTGTCACTGCACCTCAATCCCTGTCACTGCCGCTCAATCCCTGTAACTGCCCCTCAATCTCTGTAACTCCCCCTCAATCTCTGTAACTGCTCCTCTATCCCTGTCACTGCCCCTCAATCTCTGTAACTACGGCTCAATCTCTGTAACTGCCCCTCAATCTCTGTAACTGCCCCTCAATCTCTGTAACTGTCCCTCAATCTCTGTAACTGTCCCTCAATCTCGGTAACTGCCCCTCAATCTCGGTAACTGCCCCTCAATCTCTGTAACTGCCCCTCAATCTCCGTAACTGCCCCTCAATCTCTGCAACTGCCCCCAATCCCTGTCACTGCCCCTCAATCTCTGTAACTGCCCCTCAATCTCTGTTCCTGCCCCTCAATCCCTGTCACTGCCCCTCAATCTCTGTAACTGACCCTCAATCTCTGTTACTGACCCTCAATCTCTGTAACTGCCCTTCAATCTCTGTAACTGCCCTTCAATCTCTGTAACTGCCCCTCAATCTCTATAACTGCCCCTCAATCACTGTAACTGCCCCTCAAACCATGTAACTGCACCTCAATCCATGTAACTGCCCCTCAATCTCTGGAACTGCCCCTCAATCTCTTTAACTGCCCCTCAATCTCTGTTACTGCCCCTCAATCTCTGTTACTGCCCCTCAATCTCTGTACCTGCCCCTCAATCTCTGTAACTGCCCCTCAATCTCTGTAACTGCCCCTCAATCTCTGTAACTGCCCCTCAATCTCTGTAACTGCCCCTCAATCTCTGTAAATGCCCCTCAATCTCTGTAAATGCCTCTCAATCTCTGTAACTGCCCCTCAATCCCTGTCACTGCCCCTCACTCTCTGTTCTTGCCTCTCAATCTCTGTTACTGCCCCTCAATCTCTGTAACTGCCCCTCAATCTCTGTAGGTGCCCCGCAATCCTTGCCACTGCCCCTCAATGCCTGGAACTGCCCCTCAATCTCTGCACCTGCCCCTCAATCTCTGCACCTGCCCCTCAATCTCTGCACCTGCCCCTCAATCACTGTAACTGCGCCTCAATCTCTGGAACGGCCCCTCAATCTCTCTAACTGCCCCTCAATCTCTGTAACTGCCCCTGAATCCCTGTCACTGCCCCTCAATCTCTATTACTGCCCCTCAATCTATGTAACTGACCCTCAATCCCTGTCACTGCCCCTCAATCTCTGTAACTGCCCCTCAATCTCTGTAACTGCCTTCCAATCTCTGTAACTGCCCCTCAATCTCTGCAACTGCTCCCAATCCCTGTCACTGCCCCTCAATCTCTGTAACTGCCCCTCAATCTCTGTTCCTGCCCCTCAATCTCTGTTCCTGCCCCTCAATCCCTGTCACTGCCCCTCAACCTCTGTAACTGCCCCTCAATCTCTGTTACTGACCCTCAATCTCTGTACCTGCCCCTCAATCTCTTTAACTGCCCCTCAATCCATGTAACTGCCCCTCAATCCATGTAACTGCCCCTCAATACATGTAACTGCCCCTCAATCCATGTAACTGCCCCTCAATCTCTGTAACTGCCCCTCAATCCCTGTCACTGTCCCTCAATCTCTGTAACTGCCCCTCAATCTCTGTAACTGACCCTCAATCCCTGTCACTGCCGCTCAATCCCTGTAACTGCCCCTCAATCTCTGTAACTGCCCCTCAATCTCTGTAACTGCTCCTCTATCCCTGTCACTGCCCCTCAATCTCTGTAACTGCCGCTCAATCTCTGTAACTGCCCCTCAATCTCTGTAACTGCCCCTCAATCTCTGTAACTGTCCCTCAATCTCTGTAACTGTCCCTCAATCTCGGTAACTGCCCCTCAATCTCGGTAACTGCCCCTCAATCTCTGTAACTGCCCTTCAATCCTTGTAACTGCCCCTCAATCTGTAACAGCCCCTCAATCCCTGCCACTGCCCCTCAATGCCTGGAACTGCCCCTCAATCTTTGCACCTGCCCCTCAATCTCTGCACCTGTCCCTCAATATCTGCACCTGCCCCTCAATCCCTGTCACTGCCCTTCAATCTCTGTAACTGCCCCTCAATCTCTGCTCCTGCCCCTCAATCCCTGTCACTGCCCCTCAATCTCTGTAACTGACCCTCAATCTCTGTTACTGACCCTCGATCTCTGTAACTGCCCTTCAAACTCTGTAACTGCCCTTCAATCTCTGTAACTGCCCCTCAATCTCTATAACTGCCCCTCAATCTCTGTAACTGCCCCTCAATCCATGTAACTGCCCCTCAATCTCTGTAACTGCCCTTCAATCTCTGTAACTGCCCCTCAATCTCTTTAACTGCCCCTCAATCTCTGTTACTGACCCTCAATCTCTGTTACTGCCCCTCAATCTCTGTACCTACCCCTCAATCTCTGTACCTGCCCCTCAATCTCTGTAACTGCCCCTCAATCTCTGTAACTGCCCCTCAATCTCTGTAACTGCCCCTCAATCTCTGTAACTGCCCCTCAATCTCTGTAACTGCCCCTCAATCTCTGTAACTGCCCCTCAATCCCTGTCACTGCCCCTCAATCTCTGTTACTGCCCCTCAATCTATGTAACGGACCCTCAATCTCTGTAACTCACCATCAATCTCTGTAACTGCCCCTCAATCTCCGTTACTACGCCTCAATCCCTGTAACTGCCCCTCAATCTCTGTAACTGCCCCTCAATCTCTGTAACTGCCTTTCAATCTCTGTAACTGCCCCTCAATCTCTGCAACTGCCCCCAATCCCTGTCACTGCCCCTCAATCTCTGTAACTGCCCCTCAATCTCTGTTCCTGCCCCTCAATCTCTGTTCCTGCCCCTCAATCCCTGTCACTGCCCCTCAATCTCTGTAACTGCCCCTCAATCTCTGTTACTGACCCTCAATCTCTGTAACTGCCCCTCAATCTCTGTAACTGCCCCTCAATCCATGTAACTGCCCTTCAATCCATGTAACTGCCCCTCAATACATGTAACTGCCCCTCAATCTCTGCAACTGCCCCCAATCCCTGTCACAGCCCCTCAATCCCTGTAACTGCCCCTCAATCTCTGTAACTGCCCCTCAATCTCTGGAACTGCTCCTCAATCCCTGTCACTGTCCCTCAATCTCTGTAACTGCCGCTCAATCTCTGTAACTGCCCCTCAATCTCTGTAACTGCCCCTCAATCTCTGTAACTGTCCCTCAATCTCTGTAACTGTCCCTCAATCTCGGTAACTGCCCCTCAATCTCGGTAACTGCCCCTCAATCTCTGTAACTGCCCCTCAATCTCTGTAACTGCCCCTCAATCTCTGTCACTGCCCCTCAATCTCTGCAACTGCCCCCAATCCCTGTCACTGCCCCTCAATCTCTGTAACTGCCCCTCAATCTCTGCTCCTGCCCCTCAATCCCTGTCACTGCCCCTCAATCTCTGTAACTGACCCTCAATCTCTGTTACTGACCCTCAATCTCTGTAACTGCCCTTCAATCTCTGTAACTGCCCCTCAATCTCTGTAACTGCCCCTCAATCCATGAAACTGCCCCTCAATCCCTGTCACTGCACCTCAATCCTTGTCACTGCCCCTCAATCTCTATACCTGCCCCTCAATCTCTATAACTGCCACTCAATCTCTATAACTGCCCCTCAATCTCTGTAACTGCCCCTCAATCTCTTTAATTGCCCCTCAATCTCTGTTACTGCCCCTCAATCTCTGTAACTGCCCCTCAATCTCTGTAACTGCCCCTCAATCCCTGTCACTGTCCCTCAATCTCTGTAACTGACCCTCAATCTCTGTTACTGACCCTCAATCTCTGTAACTGAACCTCAATCTCTGTAACTGACCCTCAAGCTCTGTAACTACACCTCAATCTCTGTAACTGCCCCTCAATCTCTGTAACTGCCCCTCAATCTCTTTAACTGTCCCTCAATCTCTGTAACTGCCCCTCAATCTCTGTAACTGCCCCTCAATCTCTGTAACTGCCCCTCAATCCCTGTCACTGCACCTCAATCCTTGTCACTGCCCCTCAATCCCTGTAACTGCCCCTCAATCTCTGTAACTGCCCCTCAATCCCTGTCACTGCCCCTCAATCTCTGTAACTGCCCCTCAATCCCTGTCACTGCCGCTCAATCCCTGTAACTGCCCCTCAATCTCTGTAACTGCCCCTCAATCTCTATAACTGCTCCTCAATCCCTGTCACTGCCCCTCAATCTCTGTAACTGCCGCTCAATCTCTGTAACTGCCCCTCAATCTCTGTAACTGCCCCTCAATCTCTGTAACTGTCCCTCAGTCTCTGTAACTGTCCCTCAATCTCGGTAACTGCCCCTCAATCTCTGTAACTGCCCCTCAATCTCTGTAACTGCCCCTCAATCTCTGTCACTGCCCCTCAATCTCTGCAACTGCCCCCAATCCCTGTCACTGCCCTTCAATCTCTGTAACTGCCCCTCAATCTCTGCTCCTGCCCCTCAATCCCTGTCACTGCCCCTCAATCTCTGTAACTGACCCTCAATCTCTGTTACTGACCCTCAATCTCTGTAACTGCCCTTCAAACTCTGTAACTGCCCTTCAATCTCTGTAACTGCCCCTCAATCTCTATAACTGCCCCTCAATCTCTGTAACTGCCCCTCAATCCATGTAACTGCCCCTCAATCTCTGTAACTGCCCTTCAATCTCTGTAACTGCCCCTCAATCTCTTTAACTGCCCCTCAATCTCTGTTACTGACCCTCAATCTCTGTTACTGCCCCTCAATCTCTGTACCTGCCCCTCAATCTCTGTAACTGCCCCTCAATCTCTGTAACTGCCCCTCAATCTCTGTAACTGCCCCTCAATCTCTGTAACTGCCCCTCAATCTCTGTAACTGCCCCTCAATCTCTGTAACTGCCCCTCAATCCCTGTCACTGCCCCTCAATCTCTGTTACTGCCCCTCAATCTATGTAACGGACCCTCAATCTCTGTAACTCACCATCAATCTCTGTAACTGCCCCTCAATCTCAGTTACTACGCCTCAATCCCTGTAACTGCCCCTCAATCTCTGTAACTGCCCCTCAATCTCTGTAACTGCCTTTCAATCTCTGTAACTGCCCCTCAATCTCTGCAACTGCCCCCAATCCCTGTCACTGCCCCTCAATCTCTCTAACTGCCCCTCAATCTCTGTTCCTGCCCCTCAATCTCTGTTCCTGCCCCTCAATCCCTGTCACTGCCCCTCAATCTCTGTATCTGCCCCTCAATCTCTGTTACTGACCCTCAATCTCTGTAACTGCCCCTCAATCTCTGTAACTGCCCCTCAATCCATGTAACTGCCCTTCAATCCATGTAACTGCCCCTCAATACATGTAACTGCCCCTCAATCTCTGCAACTGCCCCCAATCCCTGTCACAGCCCCTCAATCCCTGTAACTGCCCCTCAATCTCTGTAACTGCCCCTCAATCTCTGGAACTGCTCCTCAATCCCTGTCACTGTCCCTCAATCTCTGTAACTGCCGCTCAATCTCTGTAACTGCCCCTCAATCTCTGTAACTGCCCCTCAATCTCTGTAACTGTCCCTCAATCTCTGTAACTGTCCCTCAATCTCGGTAACTGCCCCTCAATCTCGGTAACTGCCCCTCAATCTCTGTAACTGCCCCTCAATCTCTGTAACTGCCCCTCAATCTCTGTCACTGCCCCTCAATCTCTGCAACTGCCCCCAATCCCTGTTACTGCCCCTCAATCTCTGTAACTGCCCCTCAATCTCTGCTCCTGCCCCTCAATCCCTGTCACTGCCCCTCAATCTCTGTAACTGACCCTCAATCTCTGTTACTGACCCTCAATCTCTGTAACTGCCCTTCAATCTCTGTAACTGCCCCTCAATCTCTGTAACTGCCCCTCAATCCATGAAACTGCCCCTCAATCCCTGTCACTGCACCTCAATCCTTGTCACTGCCCCTCAATCTCAATAACTGCCCCTCAATCTCTGTAACTGCCCCTCAATCTCTATAACTGCCCCTCAATCTCTGTAACTGCCCCTCAATCTCTTTAATTGCCCCTCAATCTCTGTTACTGACCCTCAATCTCTGTAACTGCCCCTCAATCTCTGTAACTGCCCCTCAATCTCTGTAACTGCCCCTCAATCTCAGTAACTGCCCCTCAATCTCTGTTACTGCTCCTCAATCCCTGTCACTGTCCCTCAATCTCTGTTACTGCCCGTCAATCTATGTAACTGACCCTCAATCTCTGTAACTCACCATCAATCTCTGTAACTGCCCCTCAATCTCTGCAACTGCCCCTCAATCCCTGTCACTGCCCCTCAACCTCTGTAACTGCCCCTCAATCTCTATAACTGCCCCTCAATCTCTGTAACTGCCCCTCAATCTCTGTTACTGCCCCTCAATCCCTGTCACTGCCACTCAATCTCCGTTACTGCGCCTCAATCTCTGTAACTGCCCCTCAATCTCTGTAACTGCCCCTCAATCTCTGTTCCTGCCCCTCAATCTCTGTTCCTGCCCCTCAATCCCTGTCACTGCCCCTCAATCTCTGTAACTGCCCCTCAATCTCTGTTACTGACCCTCAATCTCTGTAACTGCCCCTCAATCTCTGTAACTGCCCCTCAATCCATGTAACTGCCCTTCAATCCATGTAACTGCCCCTCAATCTCTGCAACTGCCCCTCAATCTCTGTAACTGCCCCTCAATCTCTGTAACTGCCCCTCAATCCATGTAACTGCCCTTCAATACATGTAACTGCCCCTCAATCTCTGCAACTGCCCCCAATCCCTGTCACAGCCCCTCAATCCCTGTAACTGCCCCTCAATCTCTGTAACTGCCCCTCAATCTCTGTAACTGCTCCTCAATCCCTGTCACTGTCCCTCAATCTCTGTAACTGCCGCTCAATCTCTGTAACTGCCCCTCAATCTCTGTAACTGCCCCTCAATCTCTGTAACTGTCCCTCAATCTCTGTAACTGTCCCTCAATCTCGGTAACTGCCCCTCAATCTCGGTAACTGCCCCTCAATCTCTGTAACTGCCCCTCAATCTCTGTAACTGCCCCTCAATCTCTGTCACTGCCCCTCAATCTCTGCAACTGCCCCCAATCCCTGTCACTGCCCCTCAATCTCTGTAACTGCCCCTCAATCTCTGCTCCTGCCCCTCAATCTCTGTTACTGACCCTCAATCTCTGTTACTGCCCCTCAATCTCTGTACCTGCCCCTCAATCTCTGTACCTGCCCCTCAATCTCTGTAACTGCCCCTCAATCTCTGTAACTGCCCCTCAATCTCTGTAACTGCCCCTCAATCACTGTAACTGCCCCTCAATCTCTGTAACTGCCCCTCAATCTCTGTAACTGCCCCTCAATCCCTGTCACTGCCCCTCAATCTCTGTTACTGCCCCTCAATCTCTGTTACTGCCCCTCAATCTATGTAACGGACCCTCAATCTCTGTAACTCACCATCAATCTCTGTAACTGCCCCTCAATCTCTATAACTGCTCCTCAATCCCTGTCACTGCCCCTCAATCTCTGTAACTGCCGCTCAATCTCTGTAACTGCCCCTCAATCTCTGTAACTGCCCCTCAATCTCTGTAACTGTCCCTCAGTCTCTGTAACTGTCCCTCAATCTCGGTAACTGCCCCTCAATCTCTGTAACTGCCCCTCAATCTCTGTAACTGCCCCTCAATCTCTGTCACTGCCCCTCAATCTCTGCAACTGCCCCCAATCCCTGTCACTGCCCTTCAATCTCTGTAACTGCCCCTCAATCTCTGCTCCTGCCCCTCAATCCCTGTCACTGCCCCTCAATCTCTGTAACTGACCCTCAATCTCTGTTACTGACCCTCAATCTCTGTAACTGCCCTTCAAACTCTGTAACTGCCCTTCAATCTCTGTAACTGCCCCTCAATCTCTATAACTGCCCCTCAATCTCTGTAACTGCCCCTCAATCCATGTAGCTGCCCCTCAATCTCTGTAACTGCCCTTCAATCTCTGTAACTGCCCCTCAATCTCTTTAACTGCCCCTCAATCTCTGTTACTGACCCTCAATCTCTGTTACTGCCCCTCAATCTCTGTACCTGCCCCTCAATCTCTGTACCTGCCCCTCAATCTCTGTAACTGCCCCTCAATCTCTGTAACTGCCCCTCAATCTCTGTAACTGCCCCTCAATCTCTGTAACTGCCCCCTCAATCTCTGTAACTGCCCCTCAATCTCTGTAACTGCCCCTCAATCCCTGTCACTGCCCCTCAATCTCTGTTACTGCCCCTCAATCTATGTAACGGACCCTCAATCTCTGTAACTCACCATCAATCTCTGTAACTGCCCCTCAATCTCCGTTACTACGCCTCAATCCCTGTAACTGCCCCTCAATCTCTGTAACTGCCCCTCAATCTCTGTAACTGCCTTTCAATCTCTGTAACTGCCCCCCAATCTCTGCAACTGCCCCCAATCCCTGTCACTGCCCCTCAATCTCTGTAACTGCCCCTCAATCTCTGTTCCTGCCCCTCAATCTCTGTTCCTGCCCCTCAATCCCTGTCACTGCCCCTCAATCCCTGTCACTGCCCCTCAATCTCTGTAACTGCCCCTCAATCTCTGTTACTGACCCTCAATCTCTGTAACTGCCCCTCAATCTCTGTAACTGCCCCTCAATCCATGTAACTGCCCTTCAATCCATGTAACTGCCCCTCAATACATGTAACTGCCCCTCAATCTCTGCAACTGCCCCCAATCCCTGTCACAGCCCCTCAATCCCTGTAACTGCCCCTCAATCTCTGTAACTGCCCCTCAATCTCTGGAACTGCTCCTCAATCCCTGTCACTGTCCCTCAATCTATGTAACTGCCGCTCAATCTCTGTAACTGCCCCTCAATCTCTGTAACTGCCGCTCAATCTCTGTAACTGTCCCTCAATCTCTGTAACTGTCCCTCAATCTCGGTAACTGCCCCTCAATCTCGGTAACTGCCCCTCAATCTCTGTAACTGCCCCTCAATCTCTGTAACTGCCCCTCAATCTCTGTCACTGCCCCTCAATCTCTGCAACTGCCCCCAATCCCTGCCACTGCCCCTCAATCTCTGTAACTGCCCCTCAATCTCTGCTCCTGCCCCTCAATCCCTGTCACTGCCCCTCAATCTCTGTAACTGACCCTCAATCTCTGTTACTGACCCTCAATCTCTGTAACTGCCCTTCAATCTCTGTAACTGCCCCTCAATCTCTGTAACTGCCCCTCAATCCATGAAACTGCCCCTCAATCCCTGTCACTGCACCTCAATCCTTGTCACTGCCCCTCAATCTCAATAACTGCCCCTCAATCTCTGTAACTGCCCCTCAATCTCTATAACTGCCCCTCAATCTCTGTAACTGCCCCTCAATCTCTTTAAATGCCCCTCAATCTCTGTTACTGACCCTCAACCTCTGTAACTGCCCCTCAATCTCTGTAACTGCCCCTCAATCTCTGTAACTGCCCCTCAATCTCAGTAACTGCCCCTCAATCTCTGTTACTGCCCCTCAATACCTGTCACTGTCCGTCAATCTCTGTTACTGCCCCTCAATCTATGTAACTGACCCTCAATCTCTGTAACTCACCATCAATCTCTGTAACTGCCCCTCAATCTCTGTAACTGCCCCTCAATCCCTGTCACTGCCCCTCAATCTCTGTAACTGCCCCTCAATCTCTGTAACTGCCCCTCAATCTCTGTAACTGCCCCTCAATCTCTGTTACTGCCCCTCAATCCCTGTCACTGCCACTCATCTCCGTTACTGCGCCTCAATCTCTGTAACTGCCCCTCAATCTCTGTAACTGCCCCTCAATCTCTGTTCCTGCCCCTCAATCTCTGTTCCTGCCCCTCAATCCCTGTCACTGCCCCTCAATCTCTGTAACTGCCCCTCAATCTCTGTTACTGACCCTCAATCTCTGTAACTGCCCCTCAATCTCTGTAACTGCCCCTCAATCCATGTAACTGCCCTTCAATCCATGTAACTGCCCCTCAATCTCTGCAACTGCCCCTCAATCTCTGTAACTGCCCCTCAATCTCTGTAACTGCCCCTCAATCCATGTAACTGCCCTTCAATACATGTAACTGCCCCTCAATCTCTGCAACTGCCCCCAATCCCCGTCACAGCCCCTCAATCCCTGTAACTGCCCCTCAATCTCTGTAACTGCCCCTCAATCTCTGTAACTGCTCCTCAATCCCTGTCACTGTCCCTCAATCTCTGTAACTGCCGCTCAATCTCTGTAACTGCCCCTCAATCTCTGTAACTGCCCCTCAATCTCTGTAACTGTCCCTCAATCTCTGTAACTGTCCCTCAATCTCGGTAACTGCCCCTCAATCTCGGTAACTGCCCCTCAATCTCTGTAACTGCCCCTCAATCTCTGTAACTGCCCCTCAATCTCTGTCACTGCCCCTCAATCTCTGCAACTGCCCCCAATCCCTGTCACTGCCCCTCAATCTCTGTAACTGCCCCTCAATCTCTGCTCCTGCCCCTCAATCCCTGTCACTGCCCCTCAATCTCTGTAACTGACCCTCAATCTCCGTTACTGACCCTCAATCTCTGTAACTGCCCTTCAATCTCTGTAACTGCCCCTCAATCTCTATAACTGCCCCTCAATCTCTGTAACTGCCCCTCAATCCATGTAACTGCCCCTCAATCCGTGTAACTGCCCCTCAATCTCTGTAACTGCCCTTCAATCTCTGTAACTGCCCCTCAATCTCTTTAACTGCCCCTCAATCTCTGTTACTCACCCTCAATCTCTGTAACTGCCCCTCAATCTCTGTAACTGCCCCTCAATCTCTGTAACTGCCCCTCAATCTCTGTAACTGCCCCTCAATCTCTGTAACTGCCCCTCAATCCCTGTCACTGCCCCTCAATCTCTGTTACTGCCCCTCAATCTATGTAACTGACCCTCAATCTCTGTAACTCACCATCAATGTCTGTAACTGCCCCTCAATCTCCGTTACTGCGCCTCAATCCCTGTAACTGCCCCGCAATCTCTGTCACTGCCCCTCAATCTCTGTAACTGCCCCCAATCCCTGTCACTGCCCCTCAATCTCTGTAACTGCCTTTCAACCTCTGTAACTGCCCCTCAATCTCTGCAACTGCCCCCAATCCCTGTCACTGCCCCTCAATCTCTGTAACTGCCCCTCAATCTCTGTTCCTGCCCCTCAATCTCTGTTCCTGCCCCTCAATCCCTGTCACTGCCCCTCAATCTCTGTAACTGCCCCTCAATCTCTGTTACTGACCCACAATCTCTGTTACTGCCCCTCAATCTCTGTAACTGCCCCTCAATCCATGTAACTGCCCCTCAATCCATGTAACTGCCCCTCAATACATGTAACTGCCCCTCAATCCATGTAACTGCCCCTCAATCTCTGTAACTGCCCCTCAATCTCTGTAACTGCCCCTCAATCTCTGCAACTGCCCCCCAATCTCTGCAACTGCCCCCCAATCCCTGTAACTGCCCCTCAATCCCTGTAACTTCCCCTCAATCTCTGTGACTGGCCTTGAATCTCTATGACTGATCTTCAATCTTTGGAAAGGCCTTGAATCTCTTTAAATTGTCTTCAATGCCTGTAACTGAACTGCGGTCTCTCTAACTGCCCCTCATTCTCTGTAACTGCCCCTCAACCTCTGTAACTGCCCCTCAATCTCTGTCACTGCCCCTCAATCTCTGCAACTGCCCCCAATCCCTGTCACTGCCCCTCAATCTCTGTAACTGCCCCTCAATCTCTGTCACTGCCCCTCAATCTCTGCTCCTGCCCCTCAATCCCTGTCACTGCCCCTCAATCTCTGTAACTGACCCTCAATCTCCGTTACTGACCCTCAATCTCTGTAACTGCCCTTCAATCTCTGTGACTGCCCCTCAATCTCTATAACTGCCCCTCAATCTCTGTAACTGCCCCTCAATCCATGTAACTGCCCCTCAATCCGTGTAACTGCCCCTCAATCTCTGTAACTGCCCTTCAATCTCTGTAACTGCCCCTCAATCTCTTTAACTGCCCCACAATCTCTGTTACTGACCCTCAATCTCTGTAACTGCCCCTCAATCTCTGTAACTGCCCCTCAATCTCTGTAACTGCCCCTCAATCTCTGTAACTGACCCTCAATCTCTGTTACTGACCCTCAATCTCTGTAACTGCCCTTCAAACTCTGTAACTGCCCTTCAATCTCTGTAACTGCCCCTCAATCTCTATAACTGCCCCTCAATCTCTGTAACTGCCCCTCAATCCATGTAGCTGCCCCTCAATCTCTGTAACTGCCCTTCAATCTCTGTAACTGCCCCTCAATCTCTTTAACTGCCCCTCAATCTCTGTTACTGACCCTCAATCTCTGTTACTGCCCCTCAATCTCTGTACCTGCCCCTCAATCTCTGTACCTGCCCCTCAATCTCTGTAACTGCCCCTCAATCTCTGTAACTGCCCCTCAATCTCTGTAACTGCCCCTCAATCTCTGTAACTGCCCCCTCAATCTCTGTAACTGCCCCTCAATCTCTGTAACTGCCCCTCAATCCCTGTCACTGCCCCTCAATCTCTGTTACTGCCCGTCAATCTATGTAACGGACCCTCAATCTCTGTAACTCACCATCAATCTCTGTAACTGCCCCTCAATCTCCGTTACTACGCCTCAATCCCTGTAACTGCCCCTCAATCTCTGTAACTGCCCCTCAATCTCTGTAACTGCCTTTCAATCTCTGTAACTGCCCCCCAATCTCTGTAACTGCCCCCAATCCCTGTCACTGCCCCTCAATCTCTGTAACTGCCCCTCAATCTCTGTTCCTGCCCCTCAATCTCTGTTCCTGCCCCTCAATCCCTGTCACTGCCCCTCAATCTCTGTAACTGCCCCTCAATCTCTGTTACTGACCCTCAATCTCTGTAACTGCCCCTCAATCTCTGTAACTGCCCCTCAATCCATGTAACTGCCCTTCAATCCATGTAACTGCCCCTCAATACATGTAACTGCCCCTCAATCTCTGCAACTGCCCCCAATCCCTGTCACAGCCCCTCAATCCCTGTAACTGCCCCTCAATCTCTGTAACTGCCCCTCAATCTCTGGAACTGCTCCTCAATCCCTGTCACTGTCCCTCAATCTCTGTAACTGCCGCTCAATCTCTGTAACTGCCCCTCAATCTCTGTAACTGCCGCTCAATCTCTGTAACTGTCCCTCAATCTCTGTAACTGTCCCTCAATCTCGGTAACTGCCCCTCAATCTCGGTAACTGCCCCTCAATCTCTGTAACTGCCCCTCAATCTCTGTAACTGCCCCTCAATCTCTGTCACTGCCCCTCAATCTCTGCAACTGCCCCCAATCCCTGCCACTGCCCCTCAATCTCTGTAACTGCCCCTCAATCTCTGCTCCTGCCCCTCAATCCCTGTCACTGCCCCTCAATCTCTGTAACTGACCCTCAATCTCTGTTACTGACCCTCAATCTCTGTAACTGCCCTTCAATCTCTGTAACTGCCCCTCAATCTCTGTAACTGCCCCTCAATCCATGAAACTGCCCCTCAATCCCTGTCACTGCACCTCAATCCTTGTCACTGCCCCTCAATCTCAATAACTGCCCCTCAATCTCTGTAACTGCCCCTCAATCTCTATAACTGCCCCTCAATCTCTGTAACTGCCCCTCAATCTCTTTAAATGCCCCTCAATCTCTGTTACTGACCCTCAACCTCTGTAACTGCCCCTCAATCTCTGTAACTGCCCCTCAATCTCTGTAACTGCCCCTCAATCTCAGTAACTGCCCCTCAATCTCTGTCACTGCCCCTCAATACCTGTCACTGTCCCTCAATCTCTGTTACTGCCCCTCAATCTATGTAACTGACCCTCAATCTCTGTAACTCACCATCAATCTCTGTAACTGCCCCTCAATCTCTGTAACTGCCCCTCAATCCCTGTCACTGCCCCTCAATCTCTGTAACTGCCCCTCAATCTCTGTAACTGCCCCTCAATCTCTGTAACTGCCCCTCAATCTCTGTTACTGCCCCTCAATCCCTGTCACTGCCACTCATCTCCGTTACTGCGCCTCAATCTCTGTAACTGCCCCTCAATCTCTGTAACTGCCCCTCAATCTCTGTTCCTGCCCCTCAATCTCTGTTCCTGCCCCTCAATCCCTGTCACTGCCCCTCAATCTCTGTAACTGCCCCTCAATCTCTGTTACTGACCCTCAATCTCTGTAACTGCCCCTCAATCTCTGTAACTGCCCCTCAATCCATGTAACTGCCCTTCAATCCATGTAACTGCCCCTCAATCTCTGCAACTGCCCCTCAATCTCTGTAACTGCCCCTCAATCTCTGTAACTGCCCCTCAATCCATGTAACTGCCCTTCAATACATGTAACTGCCCCTCAATCTCTGCAACTGCCCCCAATCCCCGTCACAGCCCCTCAATCCCTGTAACTGCCCCTCAATCTCTGTAACTGCCCCTCAATCTCTGTAACTGCTCCTCAATCCCTGTCACTGTCCCTCAACCTCTGTAACTGCCGCTCAATCTCTGTAACTGCCCCTCAATCTCTGTAACTGCCCATCAATCTCTGTAACTGTCCCTCAATCTCTGTAACTGTCCCTCAATCTCGGTAACTGCCCCTCAATCTCGGTAACTGCCCCTCAATCTCTGTAACTGCCCCTCAATCTCTGTAACTGCCCCTCAATCTCTGTCACTGCCCCTCAATCTCTGCAACTGCCCCCAATCCCTGTCACTGCCCCTCAATCTCTGTAACTGCCCCGGAATCTCTGCTCCTGCCCCTCAATCCCTGTCACTGCCCCTCAATCTCTGTAACTGACCCTCAATCTCCGTTACTGACCCTCAATCTCTGTAACTGCCCTTCAATCTCTGTAACTGCCCCTCAATCTCTATAACTGCCCCTCAATCTCTGTAACTGCCCCTCAATCCATGTAACTGCCCCTCAATCCGTGTAACTGCCCCTCAATCTCTGTAACTGCCCTTCAATCTCTGTAACTGCCCCTCAATCTCTTTAACTGCCCCTCAATCTCTGTTACTCACCCTCAATCTCTGTAACTGCCCCTCAATCTCTGTAACTGCCCCTCAATCTCTGTAACTGCCCCTCAATCTCTGTAACTGCCCCTCAATCTCTGTAACTGCCCCTCAATCCCTGTCACTGCCCCTCAATCTCTGTTACTGCCCCTCAATCTATGTAACTGACCCTCAATCTCTGTAACTCACCATCAATGTCTGTAACTGCCCCTCAATCTCCGTTACTGCGCCTCAATCCCTGTAACTGCCCCTCAATCTCTGTCACTGCCCCTCAATCTCTGTAACTGCCCCCAATCCCTGTCACTGCCCCTCAATCTCTGTAACTGCCTTTCAACCTCTGTAACTGCCCCTCAATCTCTGCAACTGCCCCCAATCCCTGTCACTGCCCCTCAATCTCTGTAACTGCCCCTCAATCTCTGTTCCTGCCCCTCAATCTCTGTTCCTGCCCCTCAATCCCTGTCACTGCCCCTCAATCTCTGTAACTGCCCCTCAATCTCTGTTACTGACCCACAATCTCTGTTACTGCCCCTCAATCTCTGTAACTGCCCCTCAATCCATGTAACTGCCCCTCAATACATGTAACTGCCCCTCAATACATGTAACTGCCCCTCAATCCATGTAACTGCCCCTCAATCTCTGTAACTGCCCCTCAATCTCTGTAACTGCCCCTCAATCTCTGCAACTGCCCCCCAATCTCTGCAACTGCCCCCCAATCCCTGTAACTGCCCCTCAATCCCTGTAACTGCCCCTCAATCTCTGTGACTGGCCTTCAATCTCTATGACTGATCTTCAATCTTTGGAAAGGCCTTGAATCTCTTTAAATTGTCTTCAATGCCTGTAACTGAACTGCGGTCTCTCTAACTGCCCCTCATTCTCTGTAACTGCCCCTCAACCTCTGTAACTGCCCCTCAATCTCTGTCACTGCCCCTCAATCTCTGCAACTGCCCCCAATCCCTGTCACTGCCCCTCAATCTCTGTAACTGCCCCTCAATCTCTGTCACTGCGCCTCAATCTCTGCTCCTGCCCCTCAATCCCTGTCACTGCCCCTCAATCTCTGTAACTGACCCTCAATCTCCGTTACTGACCCTCAATCTCTGTAACTGCCCTTCAATCTCTGTGACTGCCCCTCAATCTCTATAACTGCTCCTCAATCTCTGTAACTGCCCCTCAATCCATGTAACTGCCCCTCAATCCGTGTAACTGCCCCTCAATCTCTGTAACTGCCCTTCAATCTCTGTAACTGCCCCTCAATCTCTTTAACTGCCCCACAATCTCTGTTACTGACCCTCAATCTCTGTAACTGCCCCTCAATCTCTGTAACTGCCCCTCAATCTCTGTAACTGCCCCTCAATCTCTGTAACTGCCCCTCAATCTCTGTTACTGCCCCTCAATCCCTGTCACTGCCCCTCAATCTCTGTTACTGCCCCTCAATCTATGTAACTGACCCTCAATCTCTGTAACTCACCATCAATCTCTGTAACTGCCCCTCAATCTCCGTTACTGCGCCTCAATCCCTGTAACTGCCCCTCAATCTCTGTCACTGCCCCTCAATCTCTGTAACTGCCCCCAATCCCTGTCACTGCCCCTCAATCTCTGTAACTGCCTTTCAATCTCTGTAACTGCCCCTCAATCTCTGCAACTGCCCCCAATCCCTGTCACTGCCCCTCAATCTCTGTAACTGCCCCTCAATCTCTGTTCCTGCCCGTCAATCTCTGTTCCTGCCCCTCAATCCCTGTCACTGCCCCTCAATCTCTGTAACTGCCCCTCAATCTCTGTTACTGACCCACAATCTCTGTTACTGCCCCTCAATCTCTGTAACTGCCCCTCAATCCATGTAACTGCCCCTCAATCCATGTAACTGCCCCTCAATACATGTAACTGCCCCTCAATCCATGTAACTGCCCCTCAGTCTCTGTAACTGCCCCTCAATCTCTGTAACTGCCCCTCAATCTCTGCAACTGCCCCCCAATCTCTGCAACTGCCCCCCAATCCCTGTAACTGGCCCTCAATCTCTGTAACTGCCCCTCAATCCCTGTAACTGCCCCTCAATCTCTGTGACTGGCCTTCAATCTCTATGACTGATCTTCAATCTTTGGAAAGGCCTTGAATCTCTTTAAATGGTCTTCAATGCCTGTAACTGAACTTCGGTCTCTCTAACTGCCCCTCATTCTCTGTAACTGCCCCTCAACCTCTGTAACTGTCCCTCAATCCCTGTAACTGCCCCTCAATCTCTGTCACTGCCCCTCAATCCCTGTAACGACCCTCAATCCCTGTAACCGACCCTCAATCTCTATAACTGCCCCTCAATCTCTGTAACTGCCCCTCAATCTCTGTAACTGTCCCTCAATCCCTGTAACTGCCCCTCAATCTCTGTAACTGCCCCTCAATCTCTGTAACTGCCCCTCAATCTCTGTAACTGTCCCTCAATCCCTGTAACTGCCCCTCAATCTCTGTAACTGCCCCTCAATCTCTGTAACTGCCCCTCAATCTCTGTAACAGCCCCTCAATCTCTGTCACTGCCCCTCAATCCCTGTAACGGCCCTTCAATCCCTGTAACTGCCCCTCAATCCCTGTAACTGCCCCTCAATCCCTGTAACTGCCCCTCAATCCCTGAAACTGCCCCTCAATCTCTGTAACTGTCCCTCAATCTCTGTGACTGGCCTTCAATCTTGTGGTGTTGGGTGCTCTGGTGCACAGATGAGCCAACACAGTTGTATGTGGTACAACTCTATTTTATTTGAACTCTTATAATACAGTTCGTTCTGGATACTCTGCACGTGCTGTCTCCCTGAGTGTGTTTGGTAACAGATGTGTCCTGGTCCTCCTCTGCAGCTAATACTGACCACCGGGGGTCGTGTCTGTGCTTTTATATCTTTCTGTCATTGGTTGTGGTGTTGTGTGTTCTGATTTGTCTGTTGGTGTGTCTATCATGATGTGTGTGTTTGAATATCATGACATCCCCCCTTTTTACAAAGATATGTGCCTACGTGGTTATAAATATAATTGTGTCGTGAGTGCATCTAAGAGTGTGTGTGTGTGTTGTGTACAGCGTGTGTATATGACGTAACTATTTACATGGGGCGATGTCGGGTGCGTCACACTAACAAGGTTGTACCATAACAAAACTTGGATGCGAGAGAAAAAAAAACTTGACCATTGGTCTGGTCAGACGATATCTGGAACAATAAACAACAACAGGTTATAATACAGAAGTGTTTGACTTTTTGAACGTATGAACACTGTTATAAGTCTAGTCTAAAGGGTGACCGCCTCAAGAATGGGCTGGTCCTCAAGCCGGTTCAGCTGTGGAGATTTGGGGTCACACTGGTTCACCTTGGACTGTTGGAGGTGATGCTGTTGCCGAAGTCTCTACTTTACCATTTGTTGTACTTCGTGCAGTGCTTGGTTTTTTCATTCGTGCAAATATAACATTCAACATCTTTGTTAGTGGTGCCTTGGCTGTGGTTTGGTTCTGGTGGCGATGGAAGGGGCATGATCCGTGGCATCTCCACGAAGTCATCCTTGGGAACCATTGGAGGATCCGGCGTGTGCGTACGGTTCAGTTGCGAGCGTGGAAGGCGGCGCAAAGCTCGCTGATTGCGCCTACGCACCAATCCATCCGCCCTGCATGCCAGGAACAAGGTGGAGTCTTTTTCTTTTTATGTTTGTGGTGGACGGCATCTTGTAGCCGATGGGTCGTTGCCATCGAAGTAGCACCATCACTAATATCATGCAAGGCGATGACTGTGCCAGATGTGGAAGTTGGCCGAGACCGTGCACGCTGGTTCCGGCCACCTGCTGTGCCGGAAGGGCGACTCCGCAGAGAAACGTCGAAGCATGTCGCCTTGGAGAGAGAATTGTTGCTCGCATCAACGTCTGGCGATGGCGCGAATTGGTGTGTCCATCTTGGACCGCCGGTGCTGGTTGCCACTGCCGACCCAGTGGGACTGCCACGCGATCCATTCCCTGTCACCGTGGCATCCGCCGTCACCCTGAGCGTGCCATCACCGAGGCAGCGACACCGCCCGTCCGGAGCAAGGTCTGGCGTGCGCAAATCAGAGTTGGCGCTTGGCTGCTCCCCATCTGGAGTCCGGTCTGCCTTCCGTCGATGCCCCCCGTCCGGAGTCCCAACAGGTTCACTGGAGGCAGCCGAGATTCCCTGAAGCTGCACTTCTGGAGTCGGAACATGCAGGAATGCACCAACCAGTGGAGAGGGTCGAGCCATCGAGGGTGGAAGCGGTGCGCCGCCACCGCAGTCGTCAGTGGTCCCACCGTGATCGTCGAGTGCCTCGGTACGCACTAGGCGAGGTCTGTCACCTTGCACCTTTTGCATGGGAAGTGGGATGCTGTCGTCACTCGTCTCACATCCCGTGGATAGATCCTCATTAGCAGCTTGCTGTTCGCTAGGGTTGGGTAAATTGTCAGAGTTTTCATCTGGTGGTGCACACCATGTCGGTGGACTGTCATTGTCTTGCCGTTGTCCTTCATTTGGGCTTTTCTTCTTTGGAATTTTAAATCTTCCCCCAGACATTGCAGAACCTTGTTTATTACCCCCAAATTCTCCCATATGTATGGTCTCGAATATAGGATCCAATGTTTCTTTCGACATTGTACTATTTTCCAAAGAACATTCCGTTTCACTTTTCTTCTCAGGTACCTCATATGTATCTTTGTCTAATGTACATGCCTTCATGGTCTCTGGGTCTGATTTTGCTGGGACTGGCATGGTCACAGTCTCTCTTTTACTGTTCTCAATTGCCCACATTATACTCCCCATACATAACTGCTTAATCACTGGGGTTAGTGTGTTACAATGGATAATCGGGTCGACCTTATCTGCATCTTCACCATTAGTGGAAAGCACACTTGGTTCACTTGAAACTGCTGTGGGTTTTAAATTCGTTATCTGGCTACTCGATGTCGGTGTCCTCCGGATTCTTGCTCCAATGTTCTGCTCAAGGTTTGAAGAGTCATTACTGACTAACTGCTGGTCTCCGAAGTTGGGATTTTGCGGCGTTGTGTTGAAGGGAGACATTTGTCCCTGCTGTAGATATGATTCAGGTTGTGTTATTTCCATTACCTGAGGATCAATGTCTTGTCCATTTTTTCGATCCGTACTAAAACACTGGCAATTCTCAGTCTCCTCCTTGCAAGTTAAACATTCAATTAATTTCGTTAGCAAATCCTCAGCATCCTTCTGTGGCCGTGCAGCATTATTAATCTCTGTTCGGCTATAATGATCATGAAGGTCAGCGCATAAACCTTTTTTCTTCGGGCTTGGACGAGGCGATTCCTTTGGCTTGTCTTCAGTTGGGCTTGAACAGTCTTCAGCGCTGTGCCCTTCATTGTAGCATGAGAGACCGTCATGGTCATGCTGCTGTGTAGTGGAGCATGGTAGGCTGTTATAGCCTTCTTGCTGTTCACGTGAGCATGGCAGACTTGCATCGTCTGCCGCTGGTTGGTCAGGAGAGGTTGCTAGACCCTCATGGTCTTGTTCCTGCAAGGACTGCACATTGGAGTCTTGCGTTGCTTCTATCGTGGAGGCTGTCCACGAGCTCTCTGTGGAGGCTTGTGACACTGGAGTCACTTCTTGTTCGTGCAAGGACTGCGCTCTGGAGTCTTGCGTTGCTTCTATCGTGGAGGCTGTCCACGAGCTCTCTGTGGAGGCTTGTGACACTGGAGTCACTTCTTGTTCGTGCAAGGACTGCGCTCTGGAGTCTTGCGTTGCTTCTATCGTGGAGGCTGTCCACGAGCTCTCTGTGGAGGCTTGTGACACTGGAGTCACTTCTTGTCCGTGCAAGGACTGCGCTCTGGAGTCTTGCATTTCTGCAATTGTGGAGTCTGTCCACGAGCTTGCTGTGGAAGCTTGTGACACTGGAGTCACTTCTGGTTCATGCGAGGACTACACTCTGGAGTCTTGCATGTCTTCTTTCATAGAGTCGGGAACGTTGAGCGGGACGTGGACCACGCTCTGTGTGGCAGCAGGGCGCTCTCCGTGTGCTTGCACCGCTCCCTGTCTGTTAATGTCAGGCTGCAGCATCATCCGGTACTGATAAGTTGGAACGTCATATCTGCTGGATTGAAGATCCTCAAATCCGAAAAATGAATCCGCATCTGCGTCGGATTCAATGTGGGGGCCGCCAATGTGCAACACGAAAGGTTCGTCTGAGTCATAGTCGTATAGGACCACGGAGCTATCATTGGGCTTGCGAGGTCCGGAAACACTGTAAAGATCGTCATCGAAGTATTCGAGGTCGGAATCATCGGCTTGTGCGTAGGTAACTGCTTGTCGGAGGGTTCTTCGGAGGTCAAATTCATCTCCTGGGTCAATTTGCAGCAATGTGCTGTCATTCCAGGTGAGGGAAGGTTGTTTTACAGCTTTAACAGATTTTTGTTTTTTTGATTTGGGACGTTTCCCTTTTAAATTGGATTTGGGACATTTCCCCTTTAAATTGGTGCAGTCTGGGGCCTCTGACATCCTGACGCTCGGTATGTAGCACGTAGGAAGCGACTGCGCATGCTCAGATCGCTGTTCCTTTACCGATGGCCGTTTTCTTGACTGCGCATGCGCAGCATCTAGCGCATGCGCAAACAAAACTTCCGGTTCTGCGCACTGCTCGCGCAACTGTGCTAGCGTGATACCTTTAGCAAGATGGCCACCGACCTCGACCCAGCCCTCTCTCAGGCCCGGGATTTTGGCCTCTGGGAAATCGGGCTCCGGGATCCCAGCCACGAGGTGAGTACTGCAGCTTTTCTTACCTTTACTAGCCGATTGGATTGCGTTTTCTTCACAGTACTTGGAGAATTTGTCCAGGACTGCCTGGTAATCGTACCTTTGCTGCCTCCTGAAGAACCTGAACCTTGTGAATATTTCTCTTGCCCTTGCACCGGCGATGGTGAGGAGAAATTCAATTTTTTCGCTATCATCCAGGTCTTTGAGTTCAGCTGCCACCAGGAACAATTCGAACATTTGCCGGAATCACCGCCAGTTTTCGCGGAGATCGCCGTAGCACTGGAGCGGCTGCGGAACCGGGAGCTCTATCATTTTGCCTGGGCACTGCTGGTTGTCTGTGTACACTGAGGTATGCCGGCAGGTATCGATCCACTCCTGTACCATGTGGTGTTGGGTTCTCTGGTGCACAGATGAGCCAACACAGTTGTATGTGGTACAACTCTATTTTATTTTAACTCTTATAATACAGTTCGTTCTGGATACTCTGCACGTGCTGTCTCCCTGAGTGTGTTTGGTCGCAGATCTGTCCTGGTCCTCCTCTGCAGCTAATACTGACCACCGGGGGCCGTGTCTGTGCTTTTATATCTTTCTGTCATTGGTTGTGGTGTTGTGTGTTCTGATTTGTCTGTTGGTGTGTCTATCATGATGTGTGTGTTTGAATATCATGACAAAGATGGCCGCCAACCTCGACCCAGCCCTCTCTCAGGCCCGGGATTTCGGCCTCTGGGAATTCGGGCTCCGGGATCCCAGCCACGAGGTGAGTACTGCCGCTTTTCTTACCTTTACTTGCCGATTGGATTGCGTTTTCTTCACAGTACTTGGAGAATTTGTCCAGGACTGCCTGGTAATCGTACCTTTGCTGCCTCCTGAAGAACCTGAACCTTGTGAATATTTCTCTTGCCCTTGCACCGGCGATGGTGAGGAGAAATTCAATTTTTTCGCTATCATCCAGGTCTTGGAGTTCAGCTGCCACCAGGAACAATTCGAACCATTGCCGGAATCGCCGCCAGTTTTCGCGGAGATCGCCGTAGCACTGGAGCGGCTGCGGAACCGGGAGCTCTATCATTTTGCCTGGGCACTGCTGGTTGTCTCTGTACACTGAGGTATGCCGGCAGGTATCGATCCACTCCTGTACCATGTGGTGTTGGGTGCTCTGGTGCACAGATGAGCCAACACAGTTGTATGTGGTACAACTCTATTTTATTTTAACTCTTATAATACAGTTCGTTCTGGATACTCTGCACGTGCTGTCTCCCTGAGTGTGTCGTGTAGTAGGTCTGTCCTGGTCCTCCTCTGCAGCTAATACTGACCACCGGGGGTCGTGTCTGTGCTTTTATATCTTTCTGTCATTGGTTGTGGTGTTGTGTGTTCTGATTTGTCTGTTGGTGTGTCTATCATGATGTGTGTGTTTGAATATCATGACAAATCTCTGTGACTGATCTTCAATCATTGGAAAGGCCATGAATTTCTGTAAATGGTCTTCAATGTCTGTAACTGAACTTCGGTCTCTCTAACTGCCCCTCAATCTCTGTAACTGCCCCTCAATCCCTGTAACGACCCTCAATCTCTGTTACTGCCCCTCAATCTCTGTAACTGCCCCTCAATCTCTATAACTGCCCCTCAATCTCTATAACGGCCACTCAATCTCTGTAACTGCCCCTCAATCTCTGTAACTGCCCCTCAAACTCTGTAACTGCCCCTCAATCTCTGTAACTGCCCCTCAATCTCTGTAACTGCCCCTCAATCCCTGTAACTGCCCCTCAATCCCTGTCACTGTCCCTCAATCTCTGTCACTGACCCTCAATCTCTGTAACTGACCCTCAATCTCTGTAACTGACCCCCAATCTCTGTAACTGACCCTCAATCTCTGTCACTGCCCCTCAATCTCTGTAACTGCCCCTCAACCCCTGTCACTGCCCCTCAATCTCTGTCACTGACCCTCAATCTCTATAACTGTCCCTCAATCTCTGTAACTGCCCCTCAATCTCTGTAACTGCCCCTCAATCTCTGTAACTGCCCCTCAATCTCTGTAACTGCTCCTCAATCCCTGTCACTGCCCCTCAATCTCTGTAACTGACCCTCAATCTCTGTTACTGACCCTCAATCTCTGTTACTGCCCCTCAATCTCTGTAACTGCCCCCAATCCCTGTCACTGCCCCTCAATCTCTGTAGCTGCCCCTCAATCTCTGTAGGTGCCCCTCAATCCCTGCCACTGCCCCTCAATGCCTGAAACTGCCCCTCAATCTCTGCACCTGCCCCTCAATCTCTGCACCTGCCCCTCAATCTCTGCACCTGCCCCTCAATCACTGTAACTGCGCCTCAATCTCTGTAACTGCCCCTCAATCCCTGCCACTGCCCCTCAATGCCTGAAACTGCCCCTCAATCTCTGCACCTGCCCCTCAATCTCTGCACCTGCCCCTCAATCTCTGCAACTGCCCCTCAATCACTGTAACTGCGCCTCAATCTCTGTAACTGCCCCTCAATCTCTGTAACTGCCCCTCAATCTCTGTAACTGACCCTCAATCTCTGTCACTGACCCTCAATCGCTGTAACTGCCCCTCAATTTCTGTAACTGCCTTTCAATCTCTGTAACTGCCCCTCAATCTCCGTTACTGCGCCTCAATCCGTGTCACTGCCCCTCAATCGCTGTAACTGCCCCTCAATTTCTGTAACTGCCTTTCAATCTCTGTAACTGCCCCTCAATCTCTGCAACTGCCCCCAATCCCTGTCACTGCCCCTCAATCTCTGTAACTTCCCCTCAATCTCTGTTCCTGCCCCTCAATCTCTGTTCCTGCCCCTCAATCGCTGTAACTGCCCCTCAATCCCTGTAACTGCCCCTCAATCTCTGTAACTGCCCCTCAATCTCTGTAACTGCCCCTCAATCCCTGTCACTGCCCCTCAATCTCTGTAACTGCCCCTCAATCCCTGTAACTGCCCCTCAATCTCTGTAACTGCCCCTCAATCTCTGTCACTGCACTTCAATCCCTGTCACTGCCCCTCAAACCCTGTAACTGCCCCTCAATCTCTGTAACTGCCCCTCAATCTCTGTAACTGCTCCTCAATCCCTGTCACTGCCCCTCAATCTCTGTAACTGCAACTCAATCTCTGTAACTGCCCCTCAATCTCTGTAACTGCCCCTCAATCTCTGCAACTGCCCCCAATCCCTGTCACTGCCCTCAATCTCTGTAACTGCCCCTCAATCTCTGTTCCTGCCCCTCAATCCCTGTTACTGCCCCTCAATCTCTGTAACTGCCCCTCAATCTCTGTTACTGACCCTCAATCTCTGTAACTGCCCTTCAATCTCTCTAACTGCCCTTCAATCTCTGTAACTGCCCCTCAATCTCTATAACTGCCCCTCAATCTCTGTAACTGCCCCTCAATCCATGTAACTGCCCCTCAATCCATGTAACTGCCCCTCAATCTCTGTAACTGCCCCTCAATCTCTTTAACAGCCCCTCAATCTCTGTTACTGACCCTCAATCTCTGTTACTGCCCCTCAATCTCTGTACCTGCCCCTCAATCTCTGTAACTGCCCCTCAATCTCTGTAACTGCCCCTCAATCTCTGTAACTGCCCCTCAATCTCTGTAACTGCCCCTCACTCTCTGTAACTGCCCCTCAATCTCTGTAACTGCCCCTCAATCTCTGTAAATGCCTCTCAATCTCTGTAACTGCCCCTCAATCCCTGTCACTGCCCCTCAATCTCTGTCACTGACCCTCAATCTCTGTTACTGACCCTCAATCTCTGTAACTGCCCCTCAATCCCCGTCACTGCCCCTCAATCCCTGTCAGTGCCCCTCAATCTCTGTCACTGCCCCTCAATCTCTGTACCTGCCCCTCAATCTCTGTACCTGCCCCTCAATCTCTGTTACTGCTCCTCAATCCCTGTCACTGCCCCTCAATCTCTGTAACTGACCCTCAATCTCTGTTACTGACCCTCAATCTCTGTTACTGCCCCTCAATCTCTGTAACTGACCCTCAATCTCTGTAACTGCCCCTCAATCTCTGTAACTGACCCTCAATCTCTGTACCTGCCCCTCAATCTCTGTACCTGCCCCTCAATCTCTGTTACTGCTCCTCAATCCCTGTCACTGCCCCTCAATCTCTGTAACTGACCCTCAATCTCTGTTACTGACCCTCAATCTCCGTTACTGCCCCTCAATCTCTGTAACTGCCCCCAATCCCTGTCACTGCCCCTCAATCTCTGTAGCTGCCCCTCAATCTCTGTAGGTGCCCCTCAATCCCTGCCACTGCCCCTCAATGCCTGAAACTGCCCCTCAATCTCTGCACCTGCCCCTCAATCTCTGCACCTGCCCCTCAATCTCTGCACCTGCCCCTCAATCACTGTAACTGCGCCTCAATCTCTGTAACTGCCCCTCAATCCCTGCCACTGCCCCTCAATGCCTGAAACTGCCCCTCAATCTCTGCACCTGCCCCTCAATCTCTGCACCTGCCCCTCAATCTCTGCACCTGCCCCTCAATCACTGTAACTGCGCCTCAATCTCTGTAACTGCCCCTCAATCTCTGTAACTGCCCCTCAATCTCTGTAACTGACCCTCAATCTCTGTCACTGACCCTCAATCGCTGTAACTGCCCCTCAATTTCTGTAACTGCCTTTCAATCTCTGTAACTGCCCCTCAATCTCCGTTACTGCGCCTCAATCCGTGTCACTGCCCCTCAATCGCTGTAACTGCCCCTCAATTTCTGTAACTGCCTTTCAATCTCTGTAACTGCCCCTCAATCTCTGCAACTGCCCCCAATCCCTGTCACTGTCCCTCAATCTCTGTAACTGCCCCTCAATCTCTGTTCCTGCCCCTCAATCTCTGTTCCTGCCCCTCAATCGCTGTAACTGCCCCTCAATCCCTGTAACTGCCCCTCAATCTCTTTAACTGCCCCTCAATCTCTGTAACTGCCCCTCAATCCATGTAACTGCCCCTCAATATCTGTAACTGCCCCTCAATCTCTGTAACTGCCCCTCAATCTCTGCAACTGCCCCCCAATCCCTGTAACTGGCCCTCAATCTCTGTAACTGCCCCTCAATCCCTGTAACTGCCCCTCAATCTCTGTGACTGGCCTTCAATCTCTATGACTGATCTTCAATCTTTGGAAAGGCCTTGAATCTCTGTAAATGGTCTTAAATGCCTGTAACTGAACGACGGTCTCTCTAACTGCCCCTCATTCTCTGTAACTGCCCCTCAATCCCTGTAACGACCCTCAATCCCTGTAACGACGCTCAATCTCTGTAACCGACCCTCAATCTCGGTAACCGCCCCTCAATCCCTGGAACTGCCCCTCAATCACTGTAACTGCCCCTCAATCCCTGTCACTGCCCCTCAATCCCTGTCACTGTCCCTCAATTTCTTGTAACTGTCCCTCAATCCCTGCCACTGCCCCTCAATCTCTGTTACTGCCCCTCAATCCCTGTCAGTGTCCCTCAATTTCTGTAACTGCCCCTCAATCTCTGTAACTGACCCTCAATCTCTGTAACTGCCCCCAATTCCTGTCACTGCCCCTCAATCTCTGGAACTGCCCCTCAATCTCTGTTCCTGCCCCTCAATCCCTGTCACTGCCCCTCAATCCATGTATCTGCCCCTCAATCCATGTAACTGCCCCTCAATCTCTGTAACTGCCCCTCAATCTCTGTAACTGCCCTTCAATCCATGTAACTGCCACTCAATCTCTGTAACTGCCCCTCAATCTCTGTACCTGCCCCTCAATCTCTGTAACTGCCCCACAATCTCTGTAACTGCCCCTCAATCTCTGTAACTGCCCCTCAATCTCTGTAACTGCCCCTCAATCTCTGTAACTGCCCCTCAATCTCTGTAACTGCCCCTCAATCTCTGTAATTGCCCCTCAATCTCTGTAATTGCCCCTCAATCTCTGTAACTGATCTCCAATCTCTGTAACTGCCCCTCAATCTCTGTAACTGCCCCTCAATCTCTGTAACTGCCCCTCAACCTCTGTAACTGACCCTCAATCTCTGTAACTGACCCTTGTTGCACCGTCAATATGACGCGAGGCAGGTTGAGGTAATGTCAATTGAAGGCTTTATTAAGCAGAACTTTATCCCCAGCAGCGTGGTTACAGAATTCAGCTGCTGAGCGAAATGGAGGGAAAAGCTGGGTTCTTATACCGGCATTTCTGGTTGGAGTCCAGGAGGTGGCAGATCCTATCAGGACCTGGTATCCCTCCACCTATAGCCTGTCGACACGTGGTGTACCGTATTACACCTAATACATACCACCACATTCACCCCTTGTTGGAAAAGAACCCGGCGGGATGGTGGTTCGCATGGTGGTAGGGGTTTACTGAGTCGGTACTGTGCCGTAACTTTGAACAAAACACAAAATTATAGCTTTTACTGGGCCAACGGGCCAAACAGGGTCGGCATGATGCCATAACTATAACAAGACACAATAACTGAAAACATTGAGAGTTAAAGTGATTCGATGAGCCGGATGGGCGCCCTGGTCGTCCTTTCCGATCGTCTCGGGCGTGGTGGTGATGGCGCTGGCTCGAGTCCCGTCGACTCTGGGAGCGTAGCGCTGTCCCGTGTCCTTACTCCTGGGCGGGTCTGGGAGGAGAACCGAACCCCCCGGGAAGGGGGTGGCTGCGGGATGAACCGGCGGGAGTGAGGAGGTGGTGATTGGCGTTGGGGGGTGTGGGTAGCTCCGGCGGGTGCCAGATCTCGCAGGGAGACAGTGTCCTGTCGGCCATCGGGGTACTCCACATAGGCGTATTGCGGGTTTGCGTGAAGGAGATGCACCCGTTCCACCAACGGATCTGACTTGTGCGCCCGCACATGTTTCCAGAGCAGAATGGGTCCCGGAGCTGCTAGCCAGGTCGGAAGTGGCGTTCCAGAGGAGGACTTCCTAGGGAAGAGGAGGAGGCGCTCGTGAGGCGTTTGATTCGTAGTGGTGCACAGCAGGGACCGGATAGAGTGAAGGGCATCCAGGAGGACTTCCTACCCACGGGAAATTGGGAGACTCCTAGACCGGAGGGCCGGCAGGACGGCCTTCCAGACCGTTCCATTCTCCCTTTATACCTGCCCGTTCCCCCGGGGGTTGTAACTGGTCATCCTGCTCGAGGCTATGCCCCTGCTGAGCAGGGATTGACGCAGTTCGTCACTCATAAAGGAGGACATCCTGTCGCTATGGATATAGTCGGGGAAACCGAACAGTGTAAAAATGGTGCCGAGGGCTTTAATGACCGTGGACGCTGTCATGTCGGGGCAGGGGATGGCGAAAGGGAAACGGAAGTATTCGTCAACAACGTTCAGGAAGTACGCGTTGCGATCGGTGGAGGGGAGGGGGCCTTTGAAATCCAAACTGAGGCGTTCAAAGGGTCGAGAGGCCTTAACCAGGTGCGCTCTATCTGGCCTGAAAAAGTGCGGTTTGCACTCAGCGTAGATCTGGCAGTTTCTGGTGACTGTTCGGACGTCCTCAACGGAGTAAGGGAGGTTGCGGGCCTTCAGGAAGTGGTAGAAACGAGTGACCCCCAGGTGGCAGAGGTACTCGTGGAGGGCTTGTAGACGGTCCACTTGTACATTGGCACATGTGCCGCGAGATAGGGCATCGGATGGCTCGTTCCGCTTTCCGGGACGGTACAAGATCTCATAATTGAAGGTGGAGAGTTTGATCCTCCACCGCAAGATCTTGTCGTTCTTGATCTTGCCCCACTGTGCATTATCGAACATGAAGGCAACCGACCGTTGGTCAGTGAGGAGAGTGAATCTCCTACCGGCCAGGGAATGCCTCCAGTGTCGCACAGCTTCCACTATTGCTTGTGCCTCTTTTTCCACTGAGGAGTGGCGGATTTCTGAAGCGTGAAGGGTTCAGGAGAAGAAGGCCACGGGTCTGCCTGCTTGGTTGAGGGTGGCCGCCAGAGCTACATCCGATGCGTCGCTCTCGACCTGGAAGGGGATCATCGATGGCGCGCATCATGGCTTTGCGATATCCGCTTTGATGCGGCTAAAGGCCTGGCATGCCTCTGTCGACAGGGGAAAAGTAGTGGACTGGATTAGCGCACGGGCCTTGTCGGCGTATTGTGGAACTCACTGGGCGTAATAAGAAAAGAAGCCCAGGCAGCGTTTCAGGGCTTTGGCACAATGGGGGAGAGGGAACTCCATGAGGGGGCGCATGCGTTCAGGGTCGGGGCCTATCACTTCATTACGCACTATGTAGCCCAGGATGGCTGGACGATCGGTGCGGAACACGCATTTTTCTTTGTTGTAAGTGAGGTTCAGGGCGAGAGCGGTCTGGAGGAATTTTTGGAGATTGGCGTCATGGTCCTGCTGGTCGTGGCCGCAGATGGTGACGTTGTCGAGATACGGGAACGTGGCCCGTAAACCGTGCTGGTCAACCATTCGGTCCATCTCTCGTTGGAAGACCGAGACGCCGTTCGTGACGCCGAATGGAACCCTTAAAAAGTGGTATAACCGCCCGTCTGCTTCGAAGGCAGTATAGTTGTGGTCACCGGGACAGATGGGGAGCTGGTGGTAGGCGGACTTGAGGTCCACGGTGGAAAAGACCTTGTACTGTGCAATCCGATTGACCATGTCGGATACGCGGGGGAGAGGGTACGCATCTAGCTGAGTGTACCTGTTGATGGTCTGACTATATTCGATGACCATCCTCTGTTTCTTCCCGGTCTTAACGACTACCACCTGGGCTCTCCAGGGACTGTTGCTAGCCTGGATGATGCCTTCCTTCAGCAGCCTCTGGACTTCGGACCGGATAAATGCTCGGTCCTGGGCGCTGTACCGTCTGCTGCTTGTGGCGACGGGTTTGCAATCCGGGGTGAGGTTCGCAAACAAGGAAGGTGGTTCAACCTTGAGGGTCGGGAGGCCGCAGACAGTCAGTGGGGGTATAGGGCCGCCAAATTTAAATGTTAAACTCTGGAGGTTGCATTGGAAGTCCAACCCTAGGAGTGTGGGCACACAGAGATGGGGACAGCCGGTAATTTCGGAACTCCCTCCCCTGCACCGTTAGGTTAGCGATGCAGAACCCCATGATCTGAACGGAGTGGGATCCCGCCGCCAGGAAAATTTTCTGGGTGCTTGGCCGAATTACAAGGGAACAGCGCCTTACCGTGTCCGGATGAATGAAGCTCTCCGTGCTCCCAGAGTTTTTAAAAAAAAAATATTTATTAAAGTTTTTTAACACAATTTTTCTCCCTTACAAACAATAACCCCCCCCCCCCCCCTCGTAACAAAAAAAAAAGAGAAATCGCGCAGAGCAAGATATATACATGGCAAAATGATATATTTACACAGCTTTGTACACTGGCCCTCACCCGTACGTGCCAGTTTCCCCAACCCTTCATGTTATCACATGCACATCCACCCTCCCAGGCAGTCCCCCCTTTCCCACCCCCCCCCCCACCAGGACGTCCCCTCCCCCCCCTCCCCCCAAGGTTGCTGCTGCTGCTGACCGACCTTCCTCTAACGCTCCGCGAGATAGTCTAGGAACGGTTGCCACTGCCTGTAGAAACCCTGCGCAGACCCTCTCAAGGCGAACTTAATCCTCTCCAACTTTATGAACCCTGAACAATCTTTGGCGGGTAGGATCAAGGAAAACCCCAAGGCCTTTTACACATATGTGAGAAATATGAGAATGACTAGAGCGAGGGTAGGTCCGATCAAGGACAGTAGCGGGAGATTGTGTATTGAGTCTGAAGAGATGGGAGAGGTCTTGAATGAGTACTTTTCTTCTGTATTTACAAATTAGAGGGGCGATATTGTTGGAGAGGACAGTGTGAAACAGATTGGTAAGCTCGAGGAAATACTTGTTAGGAAGGAAGATGTGTTGGGCATTTTGAAAAACTTGAGGATAGACAAGTCCCCCGGGCCTGACGGGATATATCCAAGGATTCTATGGGAAGCAAGAGATGAAATTGCAGAGCCGTTGGCAATTATCTTTTCGTCCTCACTGTCAACAGGGGTGGTACCAGGGGATTGGAGAGTGGCGAATGTCGTGCCCCTGTTCAAAAAAGGAACTAGGGATAACCCTGGGAATTACAGGCCAGTTAGTCTTACTTCGGTGGTAGGCAAAGTAATGGAAAGGGTACTGAAGGATAGGATTTCTGAGCATCTGGAAAGACACTGCTTGATTAGGGATAGTCAGCACGGATTTGTGAGGGGTAGGTCTTGCCTTACAAATCTTATTGAATTCTTTGAGGAGGTGACCAAGCATGTGGATGAAGGTAAAGCAGTGGATGTAGTGTACATGGATTTTAGTAAGGCATTTGATAAAGTTCCCCATGGTAGGCTTCTGCACAAAGTAAGGAGGCATGGGATAGTGGGAAATTTGGCCAGTTGGATAACGAACTGGCTAACCGATAGAAGTCAGAGAGTGGTGGTGGATGGCAAATATTCAGCCTGGATCCCAGTTACCAGTGGTGTACCGCAGGGATCAGTTCTGGGTCCTCTGCTGTTTGTGATTTTCATTAATGACTTGGATGAGGGAGTTGAAGGGTGGATCAGTAAATTTGCAGACGATACGAAGATTGGTGGAGTTGTGGATAGTAAGGAGGGCTGTTGTCGGCTGCAAAGAGACATAGATAGGATGCAGAGCTGGGCTGAGAAGTGGCAGATGGAGTTTAACCCTGAAAAGTGTGAGGTTGTCCATTTTGGAAGGACAAATATGAATGCGGAATACAGGGTTAACGGTAGAGTTCTTGGCATTGTGGAGGAGCAGAGAGACCTTGGGGTCTATGTTCATACATCTTTGAAAGTTGCCACTCAAGTGGATAGAGCTGTGAAGAAGGCCTATGGTGTGCTCGCGTTCATTAACAGAGGGATTGAATTTAAGAGCCGTGAGGTGATGATGCAGCTGTACAAAACTTTGGTAAGGCCACATTTGGAGTACTGTGTACAGTTCTGGTCGCCTCATTTTAGGAAGGATGTGGAAGCTCTGGAAAAGGTGCAAAGAAGATTTACCAGGATGTTGCCTGGAATGGAGAGTAGGTCTTACGAGGAAAGGTTGAGGGTGCTAGGCCTTTTCTCATTAGAGCGGAGAAGGATGAGGGGCGACTTGATAGAGGTTTATAAGATGATCAGGGGAATAGATAGAGTAGACAGTCAGAGACTTTTTCCCCAGGTGGAACACACCATTACAAGGGGACATAAATTTAAGGTGAAAGGTGGAAGATATAGGAGGGATATCAGAGGTAGGTTCTTTACCCAGAGAGTAGTGGGGGCATGGAATGCACTGCCTGTGGAAGTAGTTGAGTCGGAAACATTAGGGACCTTCAAGCAGCTGTTGGATAGGTACATGGATTACGGGAAAATGATATAGTGTAGATTTATTTGTTCTTAAGGGCAGCACGGTAGCATTGTGGATAGCACAATTGCTTCACAGATCCATGGTCACAGGTTCGATCCGGCTTGGGCCATTGTCTGTGCGGAGTCTGCACGTCCTCCCCGTGTCTGCGTGGGTTTCCTCCGGGTGCTCCGGTTTCCTCCCACAGTCCAAAGATGTGCGGGTTAGGTGAATTGGCCAATGATAAATTGCCTTTAATGTCCAAATTGCCCTTGGTGTTGGGTGGAGGTGTTGAGTTTGGGTAGGGTGCTCTTTCCAAGAGCTGGTGCGGACTCGAGGGGCCGAATGGCCTCCTTCTGCACTGTAAATTCAATGATAATCTATGATTAATCTAGGACAAAGGTTCGGCACAACATCGTGGGCCGAAGGGCCTGTTCTGTGCTGTATTTTCTATGTTCTATGTTCTATGTTTAACCCAGCCATATCATTTATCCAGGCCTCCAGGATCTTTCGCCGGGCTACTAGGGACGCAAAGGCCAGAATGCCGGCCTCTTTCGCCTCATGCACTCCCGGTTCGTCCACTACTCCAAATATTGCTAGCCCCCAGCTTGGCTTGACCCGGACTTTCACCACCTGAGATATTGCTCCCGCCACTCCTCTCCAGAATCCCTCCAGTGCCAGGCATGACCAAAACATATGGACATGGTTCGCCGGGCTCCCTGAGCACCTTCCACATCTGTCCTCTACCCCAAAGAACCTACTCAACCTCGCCCCCGTCAAGTGCGCTCTGTGGACCACCTTAAATTGTATCAGGCTGAGCCTTGCACACGAGGAGGAATTAACCCTACCTAGGGCATCAGCCCACAGACCTTCCTCGATTTCGTCCCCCAGCTCCTCCTCCCATTTACCCTTCAACTCTTCTACCAGCGCATCCCCCTCTTCTTTCAACTCCTGGTGTATTTCCGACACCTTGCCCTCCCCGACCCATACACCCGAGATCACCCTATAGAACATAGAACGATACAGCGCAGTACAGGCCCTTCGGCCCACGATGTTGCACCGAAACAAAAGCCATCTAACCTACACTATGCCATTATCATCCATATGTTTATCCAATAAACTTTTAAATGCCCTCAATGTTGGCGAGTTCACTACTGTTGCAGGTAGGGCATTCCACGGAATCACTACTCTTTGCGTAAAGAACCTACCTCTGACCTCTGTCCTATATCTATTACCCCTCAGTTTAAAGCTATGTATCCTCGTGCCAGCCATTTCCATCCGCGGGAGAAGGCTCTCACTGTCCACCCTATCTAACCCCCTGATAATTTTGTATGCCTCTATTAAGTCTCCTCTTAACCTTCTTCTAAACAACCTCAAGTCCATTAGCCTTTCCTCATAAGATTTTCCCTCCATACCAGGCAACATCCTGGTAAATCTCCTCTGCACCTGCTCCAAAGCCTCCACGTCCTTCCTATAATGCGGTGACCAGAACTGTACGCAATACTCCAAATGCGGCCGTATCAGAGTTTTGTACAGCTGCAACATGACCTCCTGACTCCGGAACTCAATCCCTCTACCAATAAAGGCCAACTCTCCATAGACCTTCTTCACAACCCTATCAACCTGGGTGGCAACTTTCAGGGATCTATGTACATGGACACCTAGATCCCTCTGCTCATCCACACTTCCAAGAACTTTACCATTAGCCAAATATTCCGCATTCCTGTTATTCCTTCCAAAGTGAATCACCTCACACTTCTCGACATTAAACTCCATTTGCCACCTCTCAGCCCAGCTCTGCAGCTTATCTATATCCCTCTGTAACCTGCTACATCCTTCCACACTGTCGACAACACCACCGACTTTAGTATCGTCTGCAAATTTACTCACCCACCCTTCTGCGCCTTCCTCTAGGTCATTGATAAAAATGACAAACAGCAACGGCCCCAGAACAGATCCTTGTGGTACGCCACTTGTAACTGAACTCCATTCTGAACATTTCCCATCAACCACCACCCTCTGTCTTCTTTCAGCTAGCCAATTTCTGATCCACATCTCTAAATCACCCTCAATCCCCAGCCTCCGTATTTTCTGCAATAGCCTACCGTGGGGAACCTTATCAAACGCTTTACTGAAATCCATATACACCACATCAACTGCTCTACCCTCGTCTACCTGTTCAGTCATCTTCTCAAAGAACTCGATAAGGTTTGTGAGGCATGACCTACCCTTCACAAAGCCATGCTGACTATCCCTGATCATATTATTCCTATCTAGATGATTATAAATCTTGTCTCTTATAATCCCCTCCAAGACTTTACCCACTACAGACGTGAGGCTCACCGGTCTATAGTTGCCGGGGTTGTCTCTGCTTCCCTTTTTGAACAAAGGGACCACATTTGCTATCCTCCAGTCCTCTGGCACTATTCCTGTAGCCAATGATGACATAAAAATCAAAGCCAAAGGTCCAGCAATCTCTTCCCTGGCCTCCCAGAGAATCCTAGGATAAATCCCATCAGGCCCCGGGGACTTATCTATTTTCAGCCTGTCCAGAATTGCCAACACCTCTTCCCTACGTACCTCAATGCCATCTCTTCTAATAGCCTGGGTCTCAGCATTCTCCTCCACAACATTATCTTTTTCCTGAGTGAATACTGACAAAAAATATTCATTTAGTATCTCTCCTATCTCTTCAGACTCCACACACAACTTCCCATCCCTGTCCTTGACTGGTCCTACTCTTTCCCTAGACATTCGCTTATTCCTGACATACCTATAGAAAGCTTTTGGGTTTTCCTTGATCCTACCTGCCAAATACTTCTCATGTCCCCTCCTTGCTCGTCTTAGCTCTCTCTTTAGATCCTTCCTCGCTACCTTGTAACTATCCATCGCCCCAACTGAAACTTCACACCTCATCTTCACATAGGCCTCCTTCTTCCTCTTAACAAGAGATTCCACTTCTTTGGTAAACCACGGTTCCCTCGCTCTACCCCTTCCTCCCTGCCTGACCGGTACATACTTATCAAGAACACGCAGTAGCTGATCCTTGAACAAGCTCCACTTATCCAGTGTGCCCAACACTTGCAGCCTACTTCTCCACCTTATCCCCCCCAAGTCACGTCTAATGGCATCATAATTGCCCTTCCCCCAGCTATAACTCTTGCCCTGCGGTGTATACTTATCCCTTTCCATCATTAACGTAAACGTCACCGAATTGTGGTCACTGTCCCCAAAGTGCTCTCCACCTCCAAATCCAACACCTGGCCTGGTTCATTACCCAAAACCAAATCCAACGTGGCCTCGCCTCTTGTTGGCCTGTCAACATATTGTGTCAGGAAACCCTCCTGCACACACTGTACAAAAAACGACCCATCTAATGTACTCGAACTATATCTTTTCCAGTCAATATTTGGAAAGTTAAAGTCTCCCATAATAACTTCCCTGTTACTTTCGCTCTTATCCAGGATCATCCTCGCCATCCTTTCCTCTACATCCCTAGAACTATTTGGAGGCCTATAGAAAACTCCCAACAGGAGTTGAACTTGAACTTCTTGTGCCGGGAGCAACGGGAATTCCCTCACCTGTCGCCTCACAAAAGCCCTCACCTGCATATATCTAAAGGCATTTCCCGGGGGTAACTCAAACTTCTCCTCCAGTGCCCCTAGGCTCGCAAACGTCCCGTCGATGAACAGGTCCCCAATTCTTCCAATCCCCGCCCGATGCCAGCTCTGGAACCCCCGTCCATCTACCCCGGGACAAACCGGTGGTTACCCCTGATCGGGGACCACACCGATGCTCCCATTGCACCCCGGTGCCGTCTCCACTGGCCCCAGATCCTTAGCGTTGAGGCCACCACCGGCTCGTGGCATACTTTGTCGACGAGAGCGGCAGCGGTGCTGTCACCAACGCCCCCAGGCTCGTTCCTTTACAGGACGCCATCTCCATCCTCTTCCATGCCGCCCCCTCTCCCTCCATAACCCACTTGCGGATCATCGCCACATTTGCTGCCCCGTAGTAGCTCCCCAGGTTTGGCAGCGCCAACCCTCCTCGGTCCCTACTGCGTTCCAGGAACCCTCTCCTTACTCTCGGGGTCTTATTCGCCCACACAAACCCCATAATACTCCTGCCTACTCTCTTAAAAAAGGCCTTAGTGATCACGATGGGAAGGCACTGAAACACAAACAGAAACCTCGGAAGGACCACCATTTTGACCAACTGCACTCTACCCGCCAGCGAGAGCGGTAACATGTCCCATCTTTTGAAATCCTCCTCCATTTGCTCCACCAACCTCGTCAGATTCAGTTTATGTACGGTCCCCCAACTCCTGGCTATCTGGATCCCCAGATACAGAACGCTCCCCTCCGCCCTCCTCAGCGGTAGGTCCCCTATCCCTTTTTCTTGGTCCCCCGCCTGTAATACAAAGAGCTCACTCTTCCCTACATTGAGCTTATAGCCCGAAAACTCCCCAAACTCCCTTAGAGTCTGCATGACCTCCACCATCCCCTCCATTGGATCCTCCATTTACAGCAACAGGCCATCCGCATATAGCGACGCCCGATGCTCTTCTCCCCCTCGGACCACCCCCCTCCATTTATTAGACTCCCTCAATGACATGGCCAATGGTTCGATCGCCAATGCGAACGACAGGGGGGACAGGGGGCACCCCTGCCTCATCCCTCGGTACAGTCGAAAGTACTCCGACCTCCGCCGGTTCGTCACTACACTCGCCATCGGGGTTCTGTAAAGGAGCTTAACCCAATTGATAAACCCTACTCCGAACCCAAACCTACGCAGCACCTCCCAGAGGTACTCCCACTCTACTCGGTCAAAGGCCTTCTCCGCGTCCATAGCTGCCACTATCTCCGCCTCTCCCTCCTCCGATGGCATCATTATCACGTTTAAGAGCCGCCGCACATTGGTGTTTAGTTGCCTGCCCTTTACAAATCTCGTCTGGTCCTCGTGGATTACCCCTGGGACACAGTCCTCGATCCTCGTGGCCAGCACTTTTGCCAGCAACTTTGCATCCACATTGAGGAGCGAGATCGGCCTGTACGATCCACATTGCAGTGGGTCCTTGTCCCGCTTTTGGATCAAATAAATTGTCGCTTCCGACATTGTCGGGGGCAGGGTCCCCTCCTCTCTTGCCTCATTAAAGGTCCTCACCAGTAGCGGGGCCAACAGGTCTGCGTACTTCCTGTAGAACTCCACTGGGAATCCGTCCGGTCCCGGGGCCTTCCCCGCCTGCATGCTCCCCAAACCCTTGCTCAGCTCCTCCAACCCAATTGGTGCCCCCAAACCAGCCACCTCTTGCTCCTCCACCCTCGGGAATCTCAGCTGATCTAGGAATCGTCTCATCCCCTCTTCCCCCGCTGGGGGCTGGGATCTGTACAGCTCTTCATAAAAGGCCTTGAAGGCCTCGTTTATTTTTGTCGCACTCCGAACCGTGGCTCCCCTTCCATCTTTGACTCCCCCTATTTCCCTCGCTGGCATCCTCTTACTTTTAATAGACTCCCTCCCCGACTAGCCTTTTCCCCATACTCGTAGGTCGCCCCCTGCGCTTTCCTCCACTGTGCCTCTGCCTTCCCTGTGGTCAACAGGTCAAACTCCGTCTGGAGCCGTCGTCTTTCCCCAAGTAATCTTTCCTCCGGGGCCTCTGCGTATCTCCTGTCAACTCTCAAAATCTCCCCCACTAACCTCTCCCTTTCCATACCCTCTGTCTTCTCCCTATGAGCCCTAATGGAAAGTAGCTCTCCCCTGATCACCGCCTTCAACGCCTCCCATACCACTCCCACCCGCACCTCCCCGTTGTCGTTGGCCTCCAAGTACCTTTCGATACACCCCCTGACCTTCCCACACACCACCTCGTCCGCCAACAGTCCCACATTCAGCCGCCACAACGGGCGTTGGTTCCTCTCCTCTCCCAGCTCCAGTTCCACCCAGTGCGGGGCATGGTCCGAAACGGCTATAGCCGAATACTCCGTCCCCTCCACCCTCGGGATGAGCGCCCTACCCAGAACAAAGAAATCTACCCGGGAGTAGGCTTTGTGTACATGGGAGAAGAAAGAAAATTCCCTGGCCTGCGGCCTTGCAAACCGCCATGGGTCCACTCCCCCCCTTCTAATCCATAAACCCCCGAAGTACCTTGGCCGCCGCCGGCCTCTTTCCAGTCCTTGATTTGGAGCGGTCCAGTGCTGGATCCAACACTGTATTGAAGTCCCCTCCCATTATCAGGCCTCCTATCTCCAGGTCCGGAATGCGCCCCAACATGCGCTTCATGAATCCTGCATCATCCCAGTTCGGGGCGTATACGTTTACCAACACCACCCACGTCCCTTGCAGCCTACCGCTCACCATTACATATCGCCCTCCATTGTCCGCTACAATAGTCTTGGCCTCAAATGACACCCGCTTTCCCACCAATATTGCCACCCCTCTATTCTTCGTGTCCAGTCCCGAGTGGAATACCTGTCCTACCCATCCCTTTCTTAGCCTGACCTGGTCCGCCACCTTCAGATGTGTCTCTTGGAGCATGGCCACGTCCGCCTTCAGTCCCTTTAAGTGCGCAAACACTCGAGCCCTCTTCACCGGCCATTCAGGCCCCTCACATTCCACGTTTTCAGCCGGATTGGAGGGGCTCTCACCCCACCCCCCCCCACCCCCCCACGCCCCGCCGACTAGCCATCTCCTTTTCTCGGCCAGTCCCGTGTCCACGCCTCCCTCACCCTCCAGTCCCCCAGAGGGGGGACCCCCGTCCCGACCACCTCTTCTGTGTCCCATTCCCTTTCGGCCAGTGCAGCAGCAACCCTTTTTTCCCCCCCTCCCCACCCCCCCCCCCCCCCTCGCTAGACCCCTGTCTAGCTTTTTTGCTCTCCCCATGTCACTCCCGTAAGTCAGCTGACGCCTGCTGACCCCGGCTTCCCCCGCCGTCCCATTGACCTCCCCGTGTGGGAGTCTCCCAATCATAAGAACATAAGAACTAGGAGCAGGAGTAGGCCATCTGGCCCCTCGAGCCTGCTCCACCATTCAATGAGATCATGGCTGATCTTTTGTGGACTCAGCTCCACTTTCCGGCCCGAACACCATAACCCTTAATCCCTTTATTCTTCAAAAAACTATCTATCTTTATCTTAAAAACATTTAATGAAGGAGCCTCTACTGCTTCACTGGGCAAGGAATTCCATAGATTGACAACCATTTGGGTAAAGAAGTTCCTCCTAAACTCAGTCCTAAATCTACTTCCCCTTATTTTGAGGCTATGCCCCCTAGTTCTGCTTTCACCCGGCAGTGGAAACAACCTGCCCGCATCTATCCTATCTATTCCCTTCATAATCTTATATGTTTCAGCGAGGGTCCACGGAGCCCAAGGGGCTGTAGTGCAGTCGGGGGCGTAGGCGCGGGCGTTACGCGAGGCCACATCGAGGGATGCCGCCAGGGCCCGAGCTTCTGTAAGTCCCAGAGATTCTTTCTCCAGAAGCCTCTGGCGGATCTGGGAAGAGGCCAAATCTGTCACATACGCATCACGGACCAGGAGCTCTCTGTGTTCACTCGCTGTTACCGCCGGGCAGTTGCAGTTTCGACCCAGGATCTGCAGGGCGTTATAAAACTCATCCAGCGATTCCCCCGGAAATTGCTGTCGTGTAGCGAGCTGGTAGCGAGCAAAAACCTGGTTGGCGGGCCGGATGTAGATATCCTTCAGCGCGGCGATGGCACCGGTGAAACCGTCCTCGTCCTCGATAAGGGAGTAGACATCAGGACTCACCCTGGAATAGAGGACCTGCATCTTTTGTTCGTCTGTTGGTGTGCCGGGGGCCGTTCGGAGGTAGCCTTCAAAGCATGCCAGCCAGTGCTTGAAAAAAGAGGTTGAGTTAGCTGCTTGGGGTGCGATGCGCAGGCACGCCGAGGGTGATTCGGAGCTCCATGTTCCAACGTCGTTTTCTTCAATTTAAATTCTGCTTAATAAATTGAAGCACCGTCAATATGACGCGAGGCAGGTTGAGGTAATGTCAATTGAAGGCTTTTTTAGCAGAACTTTATCCCCATCAATGTGGTTACAGAATGCAGCTGCTGAGGGAAATGGAGGGAAAAGATGGGTTCTTATACCGGCATTTCTGGGTGGAGTCCAGTAAGTGGCAGATCCTATCAGGACCTGGCATCCCTCCACCAATAGCCTGTCGACACGTGGTGTACCGTATTACCCCTAATACATACCACCACAACCATCAATCTCTGTAACTGCCCCTCAATCTCTGTAACTGTTCTCCAATCTCTGTAACTGCCCCTCAATCTCTGTGACCGGCCCTCAATCCCTGTAACTGACCCTCAATCTCTGTAACTGCCCTCAATCTCTGTAACTGCCCCGCAATCTCTGTAACTGCCCCTCAATCTCTGTAACTGCCCCGCAATCTCTGTAACTGCCCCTCAATCTCTGTAACTGCCCCTCAATCTCTGTAACCGACCCTCAATCCCTGTAACTGCCCCTCAATCTCTGTAACTGCCCCTCAATCTCTGTAACTGCCCCTCAATCTCGGTAACTGCCCCTCAATCACTGTAACTGCCCCTCAATCTCTGTAACTGCCCCTCAATCTCTGTAACTGCCCCTCAATCTCTGTCACTGCCCCTCAATCAATGGAACTGCCCCTCAATCTCTGTAACTGTTCTCCAATCTCTGTAACTGCCCCTCAATCTCTGTGACCGGCCCTCAATCCCTGTAACTGACCCTCAATCTCTGTAACTGCCCTCAATCTCTGTAACTGCCCCGCAATCTCTGTAACTGCCCCTCAATCTCTGTAACTGCCCATCAATCTCTGTAACTGCCCCGCAATCTCTGTAACTGCCCCTCAATCTCTGTAACTGCCCCTCAATCTCTGTAACCGACCCTCAATCCCTGTAACTGCCCCTCAATCTCTGTAACTGCCCCTCAATCTCTGTAACTGCCCCTCAATCTCTGTAACTGCCCCTCAATCTCTGTAACTGCCCCTCAATCTCTGTAACTGCCCCTCAATCTCTGTTACAGCCCATCAACCTCTGTAACTGACCCTCAATCTCTGTAACTGCCCCTCAATCTCTGTTACTGACCCTCAATCTCTGTAACTGCCCCTCAATCTTTGTAACTGCTCCTCAATCTCTGTGACTGACCTTCAATCTTTGGAAAGGCCTTGAATCTCTGTAAATGATCTTAAATGTCTGTAACTGAACTTTGGTCTCTCTAACTGCCCCTCAATCTCTGTAACTGCCCCTCAATCCCTGTCACTGCCCCTCAATCGCTGTAACTGCCCCTCAATCTCTGTAACTGCCCCTCAATCTCTGTTACTGACCCTCAATCTCTGTAACTGCCCCTCAATCTCTGTAACTGCCCCTCAATCTCTGTAACTGCCTCTCAATCCCTGTCACTGCCCCTCAATCCCTGTCACTGCCCCTCAATCTCTGTAACTGCCCCTCAATCTCTGTAACTGACCCTCAATCTCTGTAACTGACCCTCAATCTCTGTAACTGCCCCTCAATCTCTGTAACTGCCCCTGAATGCCTGTCACTGCCCCTCAATCACTGTAACTGCCCTCAATCTCTGTAACTGACCCTCAATCTCTGTAACTGCCCTCAATCTCTGTAACTGACCCTCAATCTCTGTAACTGCCCCTCAATCCCTCTCACAGCCCCTCAATCACTGTAACTGCCCCTCAATCTCTGTAACTGCCCCTCAATCTCTGTAACTGCCCCGCAGTCTCTGTAACTGCCCCGCAATCTCTGTAACTGCCCCTCAATCTATGTAACTGCCCCTCAATCTCTGTAACTGCCCCTCAATCTCTGTTACTGCGCCTCAATCTCTGTAACTGCGCCTCAATCTCGGTAACTGCCCCTCAATCTCTGTAACTGCCCCCCAATCCCTGTAACTGCCCCTCAATCCCTGTAAATGCCCCTCACTCTCTGTTAGTGCCCCTCAATCCCTGTAATTGGCCCTCAACCTCTGTAACTGCCCCTCATCCTCTGTTACAGCCCCTCAATCTTTGTAACTGACCCTCAATCTCTGTAACTGATCCTCAATCTCTGTAACTGACCCTCAATCTCTGTAACTGACCCTCAATCACTGTAACTGCCCCTCAATCTCTGTTACTGACCCTCAATCTCTGTAACTGCCCCTCAATCCCTGTCACTGCCCCTCAATTTCTGTAACTGACCCTCAATCTCTGTAACTGCCCCACAATCTATGTAACTGCCCCACAATCTCTGCAATTGATCTTCAATCTGTGTAACTGACCCTCAATCTCTGTAACTGCCCCTCAAACCCTGTCACTGCCCCTCAATCGCTGTAACTGCCCCTCAATCTCTGTAACTGCCCCTCAATCTCTGTTACTGACCCTCAATCTCTGTAACTGCCCCTCAATCTCTGTAACTGCCCCTCAATCTCTGTAACTGCCCCTCAATCCCTGTCACTGCCCCTCAATCTCTGTAACTGCCCCTCAATCTCTGTAACTGCCCCTCAATCTCTGTAACTGCCCCTCAATCTCTGTAACTGCCCCTCTGTGATGAACGGTTACTGCCTTATCATCATGTAAGGTGATTCCCCTTTAAGACCAGGCTTGGAACCCTGGGGACTCCGCCTCTGGCTCCGCCCATAAGAACGTATAAGGACTAGGAGCAGAAGTAGGCCATCTGGCCCCTCGAGCCTGCTCCACCATTCAATGAGATCATGGCTGATCTTTTGTGGACTCAGCTCCACTTTCCGGCCCGAACACCATAACCCTTAATCCCTTTATTCTTCAAAAAACTATCTATCTTTATCTTAAAAACATTTAATGAAGGAGCCTCTACTGCTTCACTGGGCAAGGAATTCCATAGATTCACAACCCTTTGGGTGAAGAAGTTCCTCCAAAACTCAGTCCTAAATCTACTTCCCCTTATTTTGAGGCTATGCCCCCTAGTTCTGCTTTTACCCGCCAGTGGAAACAACCTGCCCGCATCTATCCTATCTATTCCCTTCATAATCTTATATGTTTCTATAAGATCCCCCCTCATCCTTCTAAATTCCAACGAGTACAGTCCCAGTCTACTCAACCTCTCCTCGTAATCCTACCCCTTCAGCTCTGGGATTAACCTAGTGAATCTCCTCTGCACACCCTCCAGTGCCAGTACATCCTTTCTCAAGTAAGGAGACCAAAACTGAACACAATGCTCCAGGTGTGGCCTCACCAACACCTTATACAATTGCAGCATAACCTCCCTAGTCTTAAACTCCATCCCTCTAGCAATGAAGGACAAAATTCCATTTGCCTTCTTAATCACCTGTTGCACCTGAAAACCAACTTTCTGCGACTCATGCACTAGCACACCCAGGTCTCTCTGCACAGCAGCATGTTTTAATATTTTATCATTTAAATAATAATCCCTTTTGCTGTTATTCCTACCAAAATGGATAACCTCACATTTGTCAACATTGTATTCCATCTGCCAGACCCTAGCCCATTCACTTAGCCGATCCAAATCCCTCTGCAGACTTCCAGTATCCTCTGCACTTTTTGCTTTACTACTTATCTTAGTGTCGTCTGCAAACTTGGACACATTGCCCTTGGTCCCCAACTCCAAATCATCTGTGTAAATTGTGAACAGTTGTGGGCCCAACACTGATCCCTGAGGGACACCACTAGCTACTGATTGCCAACCAGAGAAACACCCATTAATCCCCACTCTTTGCTTTCTATTAATTAACCAATCCTCTATCCATGCTACTACTTTCCCCTTAATGCCATGCATCTTTATCTTATGCAACAACCTTTTGTGTGGCACCTTGTCAAAGGCTTTCTGGAAATCCAGATATACCACATCCATTAGCTCCCCGTTATCTACCGCACTGATAATGTCCTCAAAAAATTCCACTAAATTAGTTAGGCACGACCTGCCCTTTATGAACCCATGCTGCGTCTGTCCAATGGGACAATTTCCATCCAGATACCTCGCTATTTCTTCCTTGATGATAGATTCCAGCATCTTCCCTACTACCGAAGTTAAGCTCACTGGCCTATAATTACCCACTTTCTGCCTACCTCCTTTTTTAAACAGTGGTGTCACGTTTGCTAATTTCCAATCCGCCGGGACCACCCCAGAGTCTAGTGAATTTTGGTAAATTATCACTAGTGCATTTGCAATTTCCCTAGCCATCTCTTTTAGCACTCTGGGATGCATTCCATCAGGGCCAGGAGACTTGTCTACCTTTAGCCCCATTAGCTTGCCCATCACTACCTCCTTGGTGATATCAATCCTCTCAAGGTCCTCACCTGTCATAGCCTCATTTCCATCAGTCACTGGCATGTTATTTGTGTCTTCCACTGTGAAGACCGACCCAAAAAACCTGTTCAGTTCCTCAGCCATTTCCTCATCTCCCATTATTAAATCTCCCTTCTCATCCTCTAAAGGACCAATATTTACCTTAGCCACTCTTTTTTGTTTTATGTATTTGTAGAAACTTTTACTATCTGTTTTTATATTCTGAGCAAGTTTACTCTCATAATCTATCTTACTCTTCTTTATAGCTTTTTTAGTAGCTTTCTGTTGCCCCCTAAAGATTTCCCAGTCCTCTAGTCTCCCACTAATCTTTGCTACTTTGGATGTTTTTTCCTTCAATTTGATACTCTCCCTTATTTCCTGAGATATCCACGGTCGATTTTCCCTCTTTTTACCGTCCTTCCTTTTTGTTGGTATAAACCTTTGCTGGGCACTGTGAAAAATCACTTGGAAGGTTCTCCACTTTTCCTCAACTGTTTCACCATAAAGTCTTTGCTCCCAGTCTACCTTAGCTAGTTTTTCTCTCATCCCATTGTAATCTCCTTTGTTTAAGCACAAAACACTCGTGCTTGATTTTACCTTCTCACCCTCCATCTGTATTTTAAATTCCACCATATTGTGATCGCTCCTTCCGAGAGGATCCCTAACTATGAGATCCTGAATCAATCCTGTCTCATTACACAGGACCAGATCGGACCGCTTGTTCCCTCGTAGGTTCCATTACATACTGTTCGAGGAAACTATCGCGGATACATTCTATAAACTCCTCCTCAAGGCTGCCTTGACCGACCTGGTTAAACCAATCAACATGTAGATTAAAATCCCCCATGATAACTGCTGTACCATTTCTACATGCATCTGTTATTTCTTTGTTTATTGCCTGCCCCACCATAATGTTACTATTTGGTGGCCTATAGATTACTCCTATCAGTGACTTTTTCGCCTTACTATTCCTGATTTCCACCCAAATGGATTCAACCTTATCCTCCATAGCACCGATGTCATCCCTTACTGTTGCCCGGATGTGATCCTTAAATAACAGAGCTACACCACCTCCCTTACCATCCACTCTGTCCTTCCGAAAAGTTTGATACCCTCGGATATTTAACTCCCAGTCGTGACCATCCTTTAACCATGTTTCAGTAATGGCCACTAAATCAGAATCATTCACGATGATTTGCGCCATCAACTCATTTACCTTATTCCGAATACTACGAGCATTCAGGTAAAGTACACTTATGTTGGCTTTTTTACCTCTGTTCTTAATCTTAACACCTCGATCAGTAACCTCTCCTAAGTTATATTTCCTCTTAACCTTTGTCCTAATTTTCCTTGTCGTCGAACCCATATCTTCCTGTAACAACCTGCTGCGTCGCTTACCATTAATGTTTTCACTTCCCGTTTTATTTCTTTTAGTATTCCTGGTCCTATTCACTGAGCTCCCCTCAGTCACTGTACCTTGTACTGTCGCCCTTTTTGATTTTTGACTATGGCTTCTCTGCCTTACACTTTCCCCCTTACTGCCTTTTATTTCTGTCCCTGTTTTACTACCTTCCAACTTCCTGCATTGGTTCCCATCCCCCTGCCACATTAGTTTAAACTCTCCCCAACAGCTCCCCATCTGGGAGCCATACATAAAGGCCTGCCTCATGGTCTGTATAGCAGTCAGCTCTCGTCCAAATCTGTAGCATAGTTATTAGCCTAATAAAGCCTTCTTTACAGTTTAATCTCTAAGCATCATTATTGAGGGTACCTCACCCTCAATCTCTGTAACTGCCCCTCAATCTCTGTAACTGCCCCTCAATCTCTGTAACTGCCCCTCAATCCCTCTCACAGCCCCTCAATCACTGTAACTGCCCCTCAATCTCTGTAACTGCCCCTCAATCTCTGTTACTCCCTTTCAATCTCTGCACCTGCCCCTCAATCTCCGCAACTGCCCCTCAATCTCTGCACCTGCCCCTTAATCTCTGCACCTGCCCCTCAATCTCTGTAACTCAACATCAATCTCTGTAACTGCCCCTCAATCTCTGTGACTGCCCCTCAATCTCTGTACCAGCCCCTCAACCTCTGTGCCTGCCCCTCAACCTCTGTAACTGCCCCTCAATCTCTGTAACTGTCCCTCAATCTCTGTTACTGCCCCTCAATCTCTGTTACTGCCCCTCAATCTCTGTAACTGCCCCTCAATCTCTGTCACTGCCCCTCAATCCCTGTCACTGCCCCATAATCTCTGTAACTGCCCCTCAATCTCTGTTACTGCCCCTCAATCTCTGTAACTGCCCCTCAATCTCTGTAACTGCCCCTCAATCTCTGTAACTGCCCCTTAATTTCTGTTCCTGCGCCTCAATCTCTGTAACTGCCCTCCAAACTCTGTAACTGCTCCTCAATCACTGTAACTGCCCCTCAATCACTGTAACTGCCCCTCAACCTCTGTAACTGCCCCTTAACCTCTGTAACTACCCCTCAACCTCTGTAACTGCCCCTCATCCTCCGTTACAGCCCCTCTGCCCCTCATCCTCCGTTACAGTCCGTCAACATCTGTTGCAGCCCCTCAATCTCTGTAAATGCCCCACAATCTCTGTTTGCCCCTCAATCTCTGCAATTGATCTTCAATCGATGTAACTGACCCTGAATCTCTGTCACTGCCCCTCAATCCCTGTCACTGCCCCTCAATCTCTGTAACTGCCCCTCAATCTCTGTAACTGCCCCTCATTCTCTGTAACTGCCCCTCAATCTCTGTTACTGACCCTCAATCTCTGTAACTGCCCCTCAACCTCTGTTACAGCCCATCAATCTCTGTAACTGACCCTCAATCTCTGTAACTGACCCTCAATCTCTGTAACTGCCCCTCAATCTCTGTAACTGCCCCTCAATCTCTGTTACTGCGCCTCAATCCCTGTAACTGCCCCTCAACCTCTGTAACTGCCCCTCAATCTCTGTTACTGACCCTCAATCACTGTAACTGCCCCTCAATCTCTGTAACTACCCCTCAATCCCTGTCACTGCCCCTCAATCTCTGTAACTACCCCTCAATCCCTGTCACTGCCCCTCAATCTCTGTTACTGCCCCTCAATCTCTGTCACTGCCCTCAATCCCTGTAACTGCCCCTCAAGCTCTGTAACTGCCCCTCAATCTCTGTTACTGACCCTCAATCTCTATAACTACCCCTCAATCCCTGTCACTGCCCCTCAATCCCTGTCACTGCCCCTCAATCTCTGTCACTGCCCCTCAATCTCTGTCACTGCCCCTCAATCCCTGTCACTGCCCCTCAATCTCTGTAACTGCCCCTCAATCTCTGTCACTGACCCTCAATCTCTGTTCCTGCCCCTCAATCCCTGTCACTGCCCCTCAATCTCTGTAACTCAACATCAATCTCTGTAACTGCCCCTCAATCTCTGTAACTGCCCCTCAATCTCTGTAACTGCCCCTCAATCTCTGTTACTGCCCCTCAATCTCTGTAACTGACCCTCAATCTCTGTAACTGCCCCTCAATCTCTGTAACTGCTCCTCAATCCCTGTCACTGCCCCTCAATCTCTGTCACTGCCCCTCAATCTCTGTCACTGCCCCTCAATCCCTGTCACTGCCCCTCAATCTCTGTAACTGCCCCTCAATCTCTGTTCCTGCCCCTCAATCCCTGTCACTGCCCCTCAATCTCTGTCACTGCCCCTCAATCCCTGTCACTGCCCCTCAATCTCTGTAACTGCCCCTCAATCTCTGTTCCTGCCCCTCAATCCCTGTCACTGCCCCTCAATCCCTGTCACTGCCCCTCAATCTCTGTCATTGCCCCTCAATCTCTGTAACTGCCCCTCAATCCCTGTCACTGCCCCTCAATCTCTGTCACTGCCCCTCAATCTCTGTCACTGCCCCTCAATCCCTGTCACTGCCCCTCAATCTCTGTAACTGCCCCTCAATCTCTGTAACTGCCCCTCAATCCCTGTCACTGCCCCTCAATCTCTGTCACTGCCCCTCAATCTCTGTCACTGCCCCTCAATCCCTGTCACTGCCCCTCAATCTCTGTAAAGCCCCTCAATCTCTGTAACTGCCCCTCAATCCCTGTCACTGCCCCTCAATCTCTGTCACTGCCCCTCAATCTCTGTCACTGCCCCTCAATCTCTGTTACTGACCCTCAATCTCTGTAACTCCCCCTCAATCTCTGTAACTGCCCCTCAATCTCTGTTACTGACCCTCAATCTCTGTAACTGCCCCTCAACCTCTGTTACAGCCCATCAATCTCTGTAACTGACCCTCAATCTCTGTAACTCAACATCAATCTCTGTAACTGCCCTCAATCTCTGTTACTGCGCCTCAATCCCTGTAACTGCCCCTCAATCTCGGTAACTGCCCCTCAATCTCTGTAACTGCCCCTCAATCTCTGTTACTGACCCTCAATCTCTGTAACTGCCCCTCAATCTCTGTAACTACCCTTCAATCCCTGTAACTGCCCCTCAATCTCTGTAACTGCCCCTCAATCTCTGTAACTACCCTTCAATCCCTGTAAGTGCCCCTCAATCTCAGTCACTGCCCCTCAATCCCTGTCACTGCCCCTCAATCCCTGTCACTGCCCCTCAATCTCTGTAACTGCCCCTCAATCTCTGTAACTGCCCCTCAATCCCTGGAACTGCCCCTCAATCTCTGTAACTGCCCCTCAATCCCTGGAACTGCCCCTCAATCTCTGTTACTGCCCCTCAATCTCTGTAACTGCCCCTCAATCTCTGTTACTGACCCTCAATCTCTGTAACTGCCCCTCAATCTCTGTAACTACCCTTCAATCCCTGTAACTGCCCCTCAATCTCTGTCACTGCCCCTCAATCCCTGTCACTGCCCCTCAATCCCTGTCACTGCCCCTCAATCTCTGTAACTGCCCCTCAATCCCTGTCACTGCCCCTCAATCTCTGTCACTGCCCCTCAATCTCTGTCACTGCCCCTCAATCTCTGTTACTGACCCTCAATCTCTGTAACTCCCCCTCAATCTCTGTAACTGCCCCTCAATCTCTGTTACTGACCCTCAATCTCTGTAACTGCCCCTCAACCTCTGTTACAGCCCATCAATCTCTGTAACTGACCCTCAATCTCTGTAACTCAACATCAATCTCTGTAACTGCCCCTCAATCTCTGTTACTGCGCCTCAATCCCTGTAACTGCCCCTCAATCTCGGTAACTGCCCCTCAATCTCTGTAACTGCCCCTCAATCTCTGTTACTGACCCTCAATCTCTGTAACTGCCCCTCAATCTCTGTAACTAACCTTCAATCCCTGTAACTGCCCCTCAATCTCTGTAACTGCCCCTCAATCTCTGTAACTACCCTTCAATCCCTGTAACTGCCCCTCAATCTCAGTCACTGCCCCTCAATCCCTGTCACTGCCCCTCAATCCCTGTCACTGCCCCTCAATCTCTGTAACTGCCCCTCAATCTCTGTAACTGCCCCTCAATCTCTGTAACTGCCCCTCAATCCCTGGAACTGCCCCTCAATCTCTGTAACTGCCCCTCAATCCCTGGAACTGCCCCTCAATCTCTGTTACTGCCCCTCAATCTCTGTGACTGCCCCTCAATCTCTGTTACTGACCCTCAATCTCTGTAACTGCCCCTCAATCTCTGTAACTACCCTTCAACTCTGTAACTGCCCCTCAATCTCTGTCACTGCCCCTCAATCCCTGTCACTGCCCCTCAATCCCTGTCACTGCCCCTCAATCTCTGTTCCTGCCCCTCAATCTCTGTAACTGCCCCTCAATCCCTGGAACTGCCCCTCAATCTCTGTTACTGCCCCTCAATCTCTGTAACTGCCCCACAATCTCTGTAAATGCCCCTCAATCTCTGCAATTGATCTTCAATCTATGTAACCCACCATCAATCTCTGTAACTGGCCCTCAATCTCTGTAACTCAACATCAATCTCTGTAACTGCCCCTCAATCTCTGTAACTGCCCCTCAATCTCTGTAACTGCCCCTCAATCTCTGTTACTGCCCCTCAATCTCTGTAACTGACCCTCAATCTCTGTAACTGCCCCTCAATCTCTGTAACTGCCCCTCAATCTCTGTAACTGCCCCTCAATCCCTGTCACTGCCCCTCAATCCCTGTCACTGCCCCTCAATCCCTGTCACTGCCCCTCAATCTCTGTCACTGCCCCTCAATCTCTGTCACTGCCCCTCAATCTCTGTAACTGCCCCTCAATCCCTGTCACTGCCCCTCAATCCCTGTCACTGCCCCTCAATCTCTTTTACTGCCCCTCAATCTCTGTTACTGCGCCTCAATCCCTGTCACTGCCCCTCAATCTCTGTTACTGACCCTCAATCTCTGTTACTGCCCCTCAATCTCTGTAACTGCCCCTCAATCTCTGTTACTGCCCCTCAATCTCTGTAACTGCCCCTCAATCTCTGTAACTGCCCCTCAATTTCTGTTCCTGCCCCTCAATCTCTGTAACTGCCCCTCAATCTCTGTAACTGCCCCTCAATCTCCGTAACTGCCCCTCAATCTCTGTAACTGCCCCTCAATCTCTGTAACTGCCCCTCAATCTCCGTAACTGCCCCTCAATCTCTGTAACTGCCCCTCAATCTCTGTAACTGCCCCTCAATCTCTGTTACTGCCCCTCAATCTCTGTAACTGCCCCTCAATCTCTGTTACTGCCCCTCAATCTCTGTAACTGACCCTCAATCTCTGTAACTGCCCCTCAATCTCTGTAACTGCCCCTCAATCTCAGTCACTGCCCCTCAATCCCTGTCACTGCCCCTCAATCCCTGTCACTGCCCCTCAATCTCTGTAACTGCCCCTCAATCTCTGTAACTGCCCCTCAATCTCTGTAACTGCCCCTCAATCCCTGGAACTGCCCCTCAATCTCTGTAACTGCCCCTCAATCCCTGGAACTGCCCCTCAATCTCTGTTACTGCCCCTCAATCTCTGTGACTGCCCCTCAATCTCTGTTACTGACCCTCAATCTCTGTAACTGCCCCTCAATCTCTGTAACTACCCTTCAACCCTGTAACTGCCCCTCAATCTCTGTCACTGCCCCTCAATCCCTGTCACTGCCCCTCAATCCCTGTCACTGCCCCTCAATCTCTGTTCCTGCCCCTCAATCTCTGTAACTGCCCCTCAATCCCTGGAACTGCCCCTCAATCTCTGTTACTGCCCCTCAATCTCTGTAACTGCCCCACAATCTCTGTAAATGCCCCTCAATCTCTGCAATTGATCTTCAATCTATGTAACCCACCATCAATCTCTGTAACTGGCCCTCAATCTCTGTAACTCAACATCAATCTCTGTAACTGCCCCTCAATCTCTGTAACTGCCCCTCAATCTCTGTAACTGCCCCTCAATCTCTGTTACTGCCCCTCAATCTCTGTAACTGACCCTCAATCTCTGTAACTGCCCCTCAATCTCTGTAACTGCCCCTCAATCTCTGTAACTGCCCCTCAATCCCTGTCACTGCCCCTCAATCCCTGTCACTGCCCCTCAATCCCTGTCACTGCCCCTCAATCTCTGTCACTGCCCCTCAATCTCTGTCACTGCCCCTCAATCTCTGTAACTGCCCCTCAATCCCTGTCACTGCCCCTCAATCCCTGTCACTGCCCCTCAATCTCTTTTACTGCCCCTCAATCTCTGTTACTGCGCCTCAATCCCTGTCACTGCCCCTCAATCTCTGTTACTGACCCTCAATCTCTGTTACTGCCCCTCAATCTCTGTAACTGCACCTCAATCTCTGTTACTGCCCCTCAATCTCTGTAACTGCCCCTCAATCTCTGTAACTGCCCCTCAATTTCTGTTCCTGCCCCTCAATCTCTGTAACTGCCCCTCAATCTCTGTAACTGCCCCTCAATCTCCGTAACTGCCCCTCAATCTCTGTAACTGCCCCTCAATCTCTGTAACTGCCCCTCAATCTCCGTAACTGCCCCTCAATCTCTGTAACTGCCCCTCAATCTCTGTAACTGCCCCTCAATCTCTGTTACTGCCCCTCAATCTCTGTAACTGCCCCTCAATCTCTGTTACTGCCCCTCAATCTCTGTAACTGACCCTCAATCTCTGTAACTGCCCCTCAATCTCTGTAACTGCCCCTCAATCTCTGTAACTGCCCCTCAATCCCTGTCACTGCCCCTCAATCCCTGTCACTGCCCCTCAATCCCTGTCACTGCCCCTCAATCTCTGTTACTGCCCCTCAATCTCTGTCACTGCCCCTCAATCTCTGTAACTGCCCCTCAATCCCTGTCACTGCCCCTCAATCCCTGTCACTGCCCCTCAATCTCTTTTACTGCCCCTCAATCTCTGTTACTGCGCCTCAATCCTTGTCACTGCCCCTCAATCTCTGTTACTGACCCTCAATCTCTGTTACTGCCCCTCAATCTCTGTAACTGCCCCTCAATCTCTGTAACTGCCCCTCAATCTCTGTAACTGCCCCTCAATCTCTGTAACTGCCCCTCAATCTCTGTTCCTGCCCCTCAATCTCTGTAACTGCCCCTCAATCTCTGTAACTGCCCCTCAATCTCCGTAACTGCCCCTCAATCTCTGTAACTGCCCCTCAATCTCTGTAACTGCCCCTCAATCTCCGTAACTGCCCCTCAATCTCTGTAACTGCCCCTCAATCTCTGTAACTGCCCCTCAATCTCTGTTACTGCCCCTCAATCTCTGTTACTGACCCTCAATCTCTATAACTGCCCCTCAATCTCTGTAACTGCCCCTCAATCTCTGTAACTGCCCCTCAATCTCCGTAACTGCCCCTCAATCTCTGTAACTGCCCCTCAATCCCTGGAACTGCCCCTCAATCTCTGTTACTGCCCCTCAATCTCTGTAACTGCCCCTCAATCTCTGTTACTGACCCTCAATCTCTGTAACTGCCCCTCAATCTCTGTAACTACCCTTCAATCCCTGTAACTGCCCCTCAATCTCTGTCACTGCCCCTCAATCCCTGTCACTGCCCCTCAATCCCTGTCACTGCCCCTCAATCTCTGTAACTGCCCCTCAATCTCTGTTCCTGCCCCTCAATCTCTGTAACTGCCCCTCAATCCCTGGACCTGCCCCTCAATCTCTGTTACTGCCCCTCAATCTCTGTAACTGCCCCACAATCTCTGTAAATGCCCCTCAATCTCTGCAATTGATCTTCAATCTATGTAACCCACCATCAATCTCTGTAACTGGCCCTCAATCTCTGTAACTCAACATCAATCTCTGTAACTGCCCCTCAATCTCTGTAACTGCCCCTCAATCTCTGTAACTGCCCCTCAATCTCTGTTACTGCCCCTCAATCTCTGTAACTGACCCTCAATCTCTGTAACTGCCCCTCAATCTCTGTAACTGCCCCTCAATCTCTGTAACTGCCCCTCAATCCCTGTCACTGCCCCTCAATCCCTGTCACTGCCCCTCAATCCCTGTCACTGCCCCTCAATCTCTGTCACTGCCCCTCAATCTCTGTCACTGCCCCTCAATCTCTGTAACTGCCCCTCAATCCCTGTCACTGCCCCTCAATCCCTGTCACTGCCTCTCAATCTCTTTTACTGCCCCTCAATCTCTGTTACTGCGCCTCAATCCCTGTCACTGCCCCTCAATCCCTGTCACTGCCCCTCAATCTCGGTAACTGCCCCTCAATCTCTGTAACTGCCCCTCAATCTCTGTTACTGACCCTCAATCTCTGTAACTGCCCCTCAATCTCTGTAACTACCCTTCAATCCCTGTAACTGCCCCTCAATCTCTGTAACTGCCCCTTAATCTCTGTAACTACCCTTCAATCCCTGTAACTGCCCCTCAATCTCAGTCACTGCCCCTCAATCCCTGTCACTGCCCCTCAATCCCTGTCACTGCCCCTCAATCTCTGTAACTGCCCCTCAATCTCTGTAACTGCCCCTCAATCCCTGGAACTGCCCCTCAATCTCTGTAACTGCCCCTCAATCCCTGGAACTGCCCCTCAATCTCTGTTACTGCCCCTCAATCTCTGTAACTGCCCCTCAATCTCTGTTACTGACCCTCAATCTCTGTAACTGCCCCTCAATCTCTGTAACTACCCTTCAATCCCTGTAACTGCCCCTCAATCTCTGTCACTGCCCCTCAATCCCTGTCACTGCCCCTCAATCCCTGTCACTGCCCCTCAATCTCTGTAACTGCCCCTCAATCCCTGTCACTGCCCCTCAATCTCTGTCACTGCCCCTCAATCTCTGTCACTGCCCCTCAATCTCTGTTACTGACCCTCAATCTCTGTAACTCCCCCTCAATCTCTGTAACTGCCCCTCAATCTCTGTTACTGACCCTCAATCTCTGTAACTGCCCCTCAACCTCTGTTACAGCCCATCAATCTCTGTAACTGACCCTCAATCTCTGTAACTCAACATCAATCTCTGTAACTGCCCCTCAATCTCTGTTACTGCGCCTCAATCCCTGTAACTGCCCCTCAATCTCGGTAACTGCCCCTCAATCTCTGTAACTGCCCCTCAATCTCTGTTACTGACCCTCAATCTCTGTAACTGCCCCTCAATCTCTGTAACTAACCTTCAATCCCTGTAACTGCCCCTCAATCTCTGTAACTGCCCCTCAATCTCTGTAACTACCCTTCAATCCCTGTAACTGTCCCTCAATCTCAGTCACTGCCCCTCAATCCCTGTCACTGCCCCTCAATCCCTGTCACTGCCCCTCAATCTCTGTAACTGCCCCTCAATCTCTGTAACTGCCCCTCAATCTCTGTAACTGCCCCTCAATCCCTGGAACTGCCCCTCAATCTCTGTAACTGCCCCTCAATCCCTGGAACTGCCCCTCAATCTCTGTTACTGCCCCTCAATCTCTGTGACTGCCCCTCAATCTCTGTTACTGACCCTCAATCTCTGTAACTGCCCCTCAATCTCTGTAACTACCCTTCAATCCCTGTAACTGCCCCTCAATCTCTGTCACTGCCCCTCAATCCCTGTCACTGCCCCTCAATCCCTGTCACTGCCCCTCAATCTCCGTAACTGCCCCTCAATCTCTGTTCCTGCCCCTCAATCTCTGTAACTGCCCCTCAATCCCTGGAACTGCCCCTCAATCTCTGTTACTGCCCCTCAATCTCTGTAACTGCCCCACAATCTCTGTAAATGCCCCTCAATCTCTGCAATTGATCTTCAATCTATGTAACCCACCATCAATCTCTGTAACTGGCCCTCAATCTCTGTAACTCAACATCAATCTCTGTAACTGCCCCTCAATCTCTGTAACTGCCCCTCAATCTCTGTTACTGCCCCTCAATCTCTGTAACTGACCCTCAATCTCTGTAACTGCCCCTCAATCTCTGTAACTGCCCCTCAATCTCTGTAACTGCCCCTCAATCCCTGTCACTGCCCGTCAATCCCTGTCACTGCCCCTCAATCCCTGTCACTGCCCCTCAATCTCTGTCACTGCCCCTCAATCTCTGTCACTCCCCCTCAATATCTGTAACTGCCCCTCAATCCCTGTCACTGCCCCTCAATCCCTGTCACTGCCCCTCAATCTCTTTTACTGCCCCTCAATCTCTGTTACTGCGCCTCAATCCCTGTCACTGCCCCTCAATCTCTGTTACTGACCCTCAATCTCTGTTACTGCCCCTCAATCTCTGTAACTGCCCCTCAATCTCTGTTACTGCCCCTCAATCTCTGTAACTGCCCCTCAATCTCTGTAACTGCCCCTCAATTTCTGTTCCTGCCCCTCAATCTCTGTAACTGACCCTCAATCTCTGTAACTGCCCCTCAATCTCTGTAACTGCCCCTCAATCTCTGTAACTGCCCCTCAATCCCTGTCACTGCCCCTCAATCCCTGTCACTGCCCCTCAATCCCTGTCACTGCCCCTCAATCTCTGTTACTGCCCCTCAATCTCTGTCACTGCCCCTCAATCTCTGTAACTGCCCCTCAATCCCTGTCACTGCCCCTCAATCCCTGTCACTGCCCCTCAATCTCTTTTACTGCCCCTCAATCTCTGTTACTGCGCCTCAATCCTTGTCACTGCCCCTCAATCTCTGTTACTGACCCTCAATCTCTGTTACTGCCCCTCAATCTCTGTAACTGCCCCTCAATCTCTGTAACTGCCCCTCAATCTCTGTAACTGCCCCTCAATCTCTGTTACTGCCCCTCAATCTCTGTTCCTGCCCCTCAATCTCTGTAACTGCCCCTCAATCTCTGTAACTGCCCCTCAATCTCCGTAACTGCCCCTCAATCTCTGTAACTGCCCCTCAATCTCTGTAACTGCCCCTCAATCTCCGTAACTGCCCCTCAATCTCTGTAACTGCCCCTCAATCTCTGTAACTGCCCCTCAATCTCTGTTACTGCCCCTCAATCTCTGTTACTGACCCTCAATCTCTATAACTGCCCCTCAATCTCTGTAACTGCCCCTCAATCTCTGTAACTGCCCCTCAATCTCCGTAACTGCCCCTCAATCTCTGTAACTGCCCCTCAATCCCTGGAACTGCCCCTCAATCTCTGTTACTGCCCCTCAATCTCTGTAACTGCCCCTCAATCTCTGTTACTGACCCTCAATCTCTGTAACTGCCCCTCAATCTCTGTAACTACCCTTCAATCCCTGTAACTGCCCCTCAATCTCTGTCACTGCCCCTCAATCCCTGTCACTGCCCCTCAATCCCTGTCACTGCCCCTCAATCTCTGTAACTGCCCCTCAATCTCTGTTCCTGCCCCTCAATCTCTGTAACTGCCCCTCAATCCCTGGACCTGCCCCTCAATCTCTGTTACTGCCCCTCAATCGCTGTAACTGCCCCACAATCTCTGTAAATGCCCCTCAATCTCTGCAATTGATCTTCAATCTATGTAACCCACCATCAATCTCTGTAACTGGCCCTCAATCTCTGTAACGCAACATCAATCTCTGTAACTGCCCCTCAATCTCTGTAACTGCCCCTCAATCTCTGTAACTGCCCCTCAATCTCTGTTACTGCCCCTCAATCTCTGTAACTGACCCTCAATCTCTGTAACTGCCCCTCAATCTCTGTAACTGCCCCTCAATCTCTGTAACTGCCCCTCAATCCCTGTCACTGCCCCTCAATCCCTGTCACTGCCCCTCAATCCCTGTCACTGCCCCTCAATCTCTGTCACTGCCCCTCAATCTCTGTCACTGCCCCTCAATCTCTGTAACTGCCCCTCAATCCCTGTCACTGCCCCTCAATCCCTGTCACTGCCTCTCAATCTCTTTTACTGCCCCTCAATCTCTGTTACTGCGCCTCAATCCCTGTCACTGCCCCTCAATCCCTGTCACTGCCCCTCAATCTCGGTAACTGCCCCTCAATCTCTGTAACTGCCCCTCAATCTCTGTTACTGACCCTCAATCTCTGTAACTGCCCCTCAATCTCTGTAACTACCCTTCAATCCCTGTAACTGCCCCTCAATCTCTGTAACTGCCCCTTAATCTCTGTAACTACCCTTCAATCCCTGTAACTGCCCCTCAATCTCAGTCACTGCCCCTCAATCCCTGTCACTGCCCCTCAATCCCTGTCACTGCCCCTCAATCTCTGTAACTGCCCCTCAATCTCTGTAACTGCCCCTCAATCCCTGGAACTGCCCCTCAATCTCTGTAACTGCCCCTCAATCCCTGGAACTGCCCCTCAATCTCTGTTACTGCCCCTCAATCTCTGTAACTGCCCCTCAATCTCTGTTACTGACCCTCAATCTCTGTAACTGCCCCTCAATCTCTGTAACTACCCTTCAATCCCTGTAACTGCCCCTCAATCTCTGTCACTGCCCCTCAATCCCTGTCACTGCCCCTCAATCCCTGTCACTGCCCCTCAATCTCTGTAACTGCCCCTCAATCCCTGTCACTGCCCCTCAATCTCTGTCACTGCCCCTCAATCTCTGTCACTGCCCCTCAATCTCTGTTACTGACCCTCAATCTCTGTAACTCCCCCTCAATCTCTGTAACTGCCCCTCAATCTCTGTTACTGACCCTCAATCTCTGTAACTGCCCCTCAACCTCTGTTACAGCCCATCAATCTCTGTAACTGACCCTCAATCTCTGTAACTCAACATCAATCTCTGTAACTGCCCCTCAATCTCTGTTACTGCGCCTCAATCCCTGTAACTGCCCCTCAATCTCGGTAACTGCCCCTCAATCTCTGTAACTGCCCCTCAATCTCTGTTACTGACCCTCAATCTCTGTAACTGCCCCTCAATCTCTGTAACTAACCTTCAATCCCTGTAACTGCCCCTCAATCTCTGTAACTGCCCCTCAATCTCTGTAACTACCCTTCAATCCCTGTAACTGCCCCTCAATCTCAGTCACTGCCCCTCAATCCCTGTCACTGCCCCTCAATCCCTGTCACTGCCCCTCAATCTCTGTAACTGCCCCTCAATCTCTGTAACTGCCCCTCAATCTCTGTAACTGCCCCTCAATCCCTGGAACTGCCCCTCAATCTCTGTAACTGCCCCTCAATCCCTGGAACTGCCCCTCAATCTCTGTTACTGCCCCTCAATCTCTGTGACTGCCCCTCAATCTCTGTTACTGACCCTCAATCTCTGTAACTGCCCCTCAATCTCTGTAACTACCCTTCAATCCCTGTAACTGCCCCTCAATCTCTGTCACTGCCCCTCAATCCCTGTCACTGCCCCTCAATCCCTGTCACTGCCCCTCAATCTCCGTAACTGCCCCTCAATCTCTGTTCCTGCCCCTCAATCTCTGTAACTGCCCCTCAATCCCTGGAACTGCCCCTCAATCTCTGTTACTGCCCCTCAATCTCTGTAACTGCCCCACAATCTCTGTAAATGCCCCTCAATCTCTGCAATTGATCTTCAATCTATGTAACCCACCATCAATCTCTGTAACTGGCCCTCAATCTCTGTAACTCAACATCAATCTCTGTAACTGCCCCTCAATCTCTGTAACTGCCCCTCAATCTCTGTAACTGCCCCTCAATCTCTGTTACTGCCCCTCAATCTCTGTAACTGACCCTCAATCTCTGTAACTGCCCCTCAATCTCTGTAACTGCCCCTCAATCTCTGTAACTGCCCCTCAATCCCTGTCACTGCCCGTCAATCCCTGTCACTGCCCCTCAATCCCTGTCACTGCCCCTCAATCTCTGTCACTGCCCCTCAATCTCTGTCACTGCCCCTCAATCTCTGTAACTGCCCCTCAATCCCTGTCACTGCCCCTCAATCCCTGTCACTGCCCCTCAATCTCTTTTACTGCCCCTCAATCTCTGTTACTGCGCCTCAATCCCTGTCACTGCCCCTCAATCTCTGTTACTGACCCTCAATCTCTGTTACTGCCCCTCAATCTCTGTAACTGCCCCTCAATCTCTGTTACTGCCCCTCAATCTCTGTAACTGCCCCTCAATCTCTGTAACTGCCCCTCAATTTCTGTTCCTGCCCCTCAATCTCTGTAACTGCCCCTCAATCTCTGTAACTGCCCCTCAATCTCCGTAACTGCCCCTCAATCTCTGTAACTGCCCCTCAATCTCTGTAACTGCCCCTCAATCTCCGTAACTGCCCCTCAATCTCTGTAACTGCCCCTCAATCTCTGTAACTGCCCCTCAATCTCTGTTACTGCCCCTCAATCTCTGTAACTGCCCCTCAATCTCTGTTACTGCCCCTCAATCTCTGTAACTCACCCTCAATCTCTGTAACTGCCCCTCAATCTCTGTAACTGCCCCTCAATCTCTGTAACTGCCCCTCAATCCCTGTCACTGCCCCTCAATCCCTGTCACTGCCCCTCAATCCCTGTCACTGCCCCTCAATCTCTGTTACTGCCCCTCAATCTCTGTCACTGCCCCTCAATCTCTGTAACTGCCCCTCAATCCCTGTCACTGCCCCTCAATCCCTGTCACTGCCCATCAATCTCTTTTACTGCCCCTCAATCTCTGTTACTGCGCCTCAATCCTTGTCACTGCCCCTCAATCTCTGTTACTGACCCTCAATCTCTGTTACTGCCCCTCAATCTCTGTAACTGCCCCTCAATCTCTGTAACTGCCCCTCAATCTCTGTAACTGCCCCTCAATCTCTGTAACTGCCCCTCAATCTCTGTTCCTGCCCCTCAATCTCTGTAACTGCCCCTCAATCTCTGTAACTGCCCCTCAATCTCCGTAACTGCCCCTCAATCTCTGTAACTGCCCCTCAATCTCTGTAACTGCCCCTCAATCTCCGTAACTGCCCCTCAATCTCTGTAACTGCCCCTCAATCTCTGTAACTGCCCCTCAATCTCTGTTACTGCCCCTCAATCTCTGTTACTGACCCTCAATCTCTATAACTGCCCCTCAATCTCTGTAACTGCCCCTCAATCTCTGTAACTGCCCCTCAATCTCCGTAACTGCCCCTCAATCTCTGTAACTGCCCCTCAATCCCTGGAACTGCCCCTCAATCTCTGTTACTGCCCCTCAATCTCTGTAACTGCCCCTCAATCTCTGTTACTGACCCTCAATCTCTGTAACTGCCCCTCAATCTCTGTAACTACCCTTCAATCCCTGTAACTGCCCCTCAATCTCTGTCACTGCCCCTCAATCCCTGTCACTGCCCCTCAATCCCTGTCACTGCCCCTCAATCTCTGTAACTGCCCCTCAATCTCTGTTCCTGCCCCTCAATCTCTGTTACTGCCCCTCAATCTCTGTTCCTGCCCCTCAATCTCTGTAACTGCCCCTCAATCCCTGGAACTGCCCCTCAATCTCTGTTACTGCCCCTCAATCTCTGTAACTGCCCCACAATCTCTGTAAATGCCCCTCAATCTCTGCAATTGATCTTCAATCTATGTAACCCACCATCAATCTCTGTAACTGGCCCTCAATCTCTGTAACTCAACATCAATCTCTGTAACTGCCCCTCAATCTCTGTAACTGCCCCTCAATCTCTGTAACTGCCCCTCAATCTCTGTTACTGCCCCTCAATCTCTGTAACTGACCCTCAATCTCTGTAACTGCCCCTCAATCTCTGTAACTGCCCCTCAATCTCTCTAACTGCCCCTCAATCCCTGTCACTGCCCGTCAATCCCTGTCACTGCCCCTCAATCCCTGTCACTGCCCCTCAATCTCTGTCACTGCCCCTCAATCTCTGTAACTGCCCCTCAATCCCTGTCACTGCCCCTCAATCCCTGTCACTGCCCCTCAATCTCTTTTACTGCCCCTCAATCTCTGTTACTGCGCCTCAATCCCTGTCACTGCCCCTCAATCTCTGTTACTGACCCTCAATCTCTGTTACTGCCCCTCAATCTCTGTAACTGCCCCTCAATCTCTGTTACTGCCCCTCAATCTCTGTAACTGCCCCTCAATCTCTGTAACTGCCCCTCAATTTCTGTTCCTGCCCCTCAATCTCTGTAACTGCCCCTCAATCTCTGTAACTGCCCCTCAATCTCCGTAACTGCCCCTCAATCTCTGTAACTGCCCCTCAATCTCTGTAACTGCCCCTCAATCTCCGTAACTGCCCCTCAATCTCTGTAACTGCCCCTCAATCTCTGTAACTGCCCCTCAATCTCTGTTACTGCCCCTCAATCTCTGTAACTGCCCCTCAATCTCTGTTACTGCCCCTCAATCTCTGTAACTCACCCTCAATCTCTGTAACTGCCCCTCAATCTCTGTAACTGCCCCTCAATCTCTGTAACTGCCCCTCAATCCCTGTCACTGCCCCTCAATCCCTGTCACTGCCCCTCAATCCCTGTCACTGCCCCTCAATCTCTGTCACTGCCCCTCAATCTCTGTAACTGCCCCTCAATCCCTGTCACTGCCCCTCAATCCCTGTCACTGCCCATCAATCTCTTTTACTGCCCCTCAATCTCTGTTACTGCGCCTTAATCCTTGTCACTGCCCCTCAATCTCTGTTACTGACCCTCAATCTCTGTTACTGCCCCTCAATCTCTGTAACTGCCCCTCAATCTCTGTAACTGCCCCTCAATCTCTGTAACTGCCCCTCAATCTCTGTAACTGCCCCTCAATCTCTGTTCCTGCCCCTCAATCTCTGTAACTGCCCCTCAATCTCTGTAACTGCCCCTCAATCTCCGTAACTGCCCCTCAATCTCTGTAACTGCCCCTCAATCTCTGTAACTGCCCCTCAATCTCCGTAACTGCCCCTCAATCTCTGTAACTGCCCCTCAATCTCTGTAACTGCCCCTCAATCTCTGTTACTGCCCCTCAATCTCTGTTACTGACCCTCAATCTCTATAACTGCCCCTCAATCTCTGTAACTGCCCCTCAATCTCTGTAACTGCCCCTCAATCTCCGTAACTGCCCCTCAATCTCTGTAACTGCCCCTCAATCCCTGGAACTGCCCCTCAATCTCTGTTACTGCCCCTCAATCTCTGTAACTGCCCCTCAATCTCTGTTACTGACCCTCAATCTCTGTAACTGCCCCTCAATCTCTGTAACTACCCTTCAATCCCTGTAACTGCCCCTCAATCTCTGTCACTGCCCCTCAATCCCTGTCACTGCCCCTCAATCCCTGTCACTGCCCCTCAATCTCTGTAACTGCCCCTCAATCTCTGTTCCTGCCCCTCAATCTCTGTAACTGCCCCTCAATCCCTGGAACTGCCCCTCAATCTCTGTTACTGCCCCTCAATCTCTGTAACTGCCCCACAATCTCTGTAAATGCCCCTCAATCTCTGCAATTGATCTTCAATCTATGTAACCCACCATCAATCTCTGTAACTGGCCCTCAATCTCTGTAACTCAACATCAATCTCTGTAACTGCCCCTCAATCTCTGTAACTGCCCCTCAATCTCTGTAACTGCCCCTCAATCTCTGTTACTGCCCCTCAATCTCTGTAACTGCCCCTCAATCTCTGTAACTGCCCCTCAATCTCTGTAACTGCCCCTCAATCTCTGTAACTGCCCCTCAATCCCTGTCACTGCCCCTCAATCCCTGTCACTGCCCCTCAATCCCTGTCACTGCCCCTCAATCTCTGTCACTGCCCCTCAATCTCTGTCACTGCCCCTCAATCTCTGTAACTGCCCCTCAATCCCTGTCACTGCCCCTCAATCCCTGTCACTGCCTCTCAATCTCTTTTACTGCCCCTCAATCTCTGTTACTGCGCCTCAATCCCTGTCACTGCCCCTCAATCTCTGTTACTGACCCTCAATCTCTGTTACTGCCCCTCAATCTCTGTAACTGCCCCTCAATCTCTGTTACTGCCCCTCAATCTCTGTAACTGCCCTTCAATCTCTGTAACTGCCCCTCAATCTCTGTTCCTGCCCCTCAATCTCTGTAACTGCCCCTCAATCTCTGTAACTGCCCCTCAATCTCCGTAACTGCCCCTCAATCTCTGTAACTGCCCCTCAATCTCTGTAACTGCCCCTCAATCTCCGTAACTGCCCCTCAATCTCTGTAACTGTCCCTCAATCTCTGTTACTGCCCCTCAATCTCTGTTACTGCCCCTCAATCTCTGTAACTGCCCCTCAATCTCTGTCACTGCCCCTCAATCCCTGTCACTGCCCCATAATCTCTGTAACTGCCCCTCAATCTCTGTTACTGCCCCTCAATCTCTGTAACTGCCCCTCAATCTCTGTAACTGCCCCTCAATCTCTGTAACTGCCCCTTAATTTCTGTTCCTGCGCCTCAATCTCTGTAACTGCCCCTCAATCTCTGTAACTGCTCCTCAATCACTGTAACTGCCCCTCAATCACTGTAACTGCCCCTCAATCACTGTAACTGCCCCTCAACCTCTGTAACTGCCCCTTAACCTCTGTAACTACCCCTCAACCTCTGTAACTGCCCCTCATCCTCCGTTACAGCCCCTCTGCCCCTCATCCTCCGTTACAGCCCCTCAATCTCTGTAAATGCCCCACAATCTCTGTTTGCCCCTCAATCTCTGCAATTGATCTTCAATCGATGTAACTGACCCTGAATCTCTGTCACTGCCCCTCAATCCCTGTCACTGCCCCTCAATCTCTGTAACTGCCCCTCAATCTCTGTAACTGCCCCTCATTCTCTGTAACTGCCCCTCAATCTCTGTTACTGACCCTCAATCTCTGTAACTGCCCCTCAACCTCTGTTACAGCCCATCAATCTCTGTAACTGACCCTCAATCTCTGTAACTGACCCTCAATCTCTGTAACTGCCCCTCAATCTCTGTAACTGCCCCTCAATCTCTGTTACTGCGCCTCAATCCCTGTAACTGCCCCTCAACCTCTGTAACTGCCCCTCATTCTCTGTTACTGACCCTCAATCACTGTAACTGCCCCTCAATCTCTGTAACTACCCCTCAATCCCTGTCACTGCCCCTCAATCTCTGTAACTACCCCTCAATCCCTGTCACTGCCCCTCAATCTCTGTTACTGCCCCTCAATCTCTGTCACTGCCCTCAATCCCTGTAACTGCCCCTCAAGCTCTGTAACTGCCCCTCAATCTCTGTTACTGACCCTCAATCTCTGTAACTACCCCTCAATCCCTGTCACTGCCCCTCAATCCCTGTCACTGCCCCTCAATCTCTGTCACTGCCCCTCAATCTCTGTCACTGCCACTCAATCCCTGTCACTGCCCCTCAATCTCTGTAACTGCCCCTCAATCTCTGTCACTGACCCTCAATCTCTGTAACTGCCCCTCAATCTCTGTAACTGCCCCTCAATCTCTGTTCCTGCGCCTCAATCTCTGTAACTACCCCTCAATCCCTGTCACTGCCCCTCAATCTCTGTCACTGCCCCTCAATCCCTGTCACTGCCCCTCAATCTCTGTAACTGACCCTCAATCTCTGTCACTGACCCCCAATCTCTGTTACAGCCCATCAATCTCTGTAACTGTCCCTCAATCTCTGTAACTGCCCCACAATCTCTGTAAATGCCCCTCAATCTCTGCAATTGATCTTCAATCTATGTAACCCACCATCAATCTCTGTAACTGGCCCTCAATCTCTGTAACTCAACATCAATCTCTGTAACTGCCCCTCAATCTCTGTAACTGCCCCTCAATCTCTGTAACTGCCCCTCAATCTCTGTTACTGCCCCTCGATCTCTGTAACTGACCCTCAATCTCTGTAACTGCCCCTCAATCTCTGTAACTGCCCCTCAATCCCTGTCACTGCCCCTCAATCTCTGTCACTGCCCCTCAGTCTCTGTCACTGCCCCTCAATCCCTGTCACTGCCCCTCAATCTCTGTAACTGCCCCTCAATCTCTGTTCCTGCCCCTCAATCCCTGTCACTGCCCCTCACTCTCTGTCACTGCCCCTCAATCCCTGTCACTGCCCCTCAATCTCTGTAACTGCCCCTCAATCTCTGTTCCTGCCCCTCAATCCCTGTCACTGCCCCTCAATCTCTGTCACTGCCCCTCAATCTCTGTAACTGCCCCTCAATCCCTGTCACTGCCCCTCAATCTCTGTCACTGCCCCTCAATCTCTGTCACTGCCCCTCAATCCCTGTCACTGCCCCTCAATCTCTGTAACTGCCCCTCAATCTCTGTAACTGCCCCTCAATCCCTGTCACTGCCCCTCAATCTCTGTCACTGCCCCTCAATCTCTGTCACTGCCCCTCAATCCCTGTCACTGCCCCTCAATCTCTGTAACTGCCCCTCAATCTCTGTAACTGCCCCTCAATCCTTGTCACTGCCCCTCAATCTCTGTCACTGCCCCTCAATCTCTGTCACTGCCCCTCAATCTCTGTTACTGACCCTCAATCTCTGTAACTCCCCCTCAATCTCTGTAACTGCCCCTCAATCTCTGTTACTGACCCTCAATCTCTGTAACTGCCCCTCAACCTCTGTTACAGCCCATCAATCTCTGTAACTGACCCTCAATCTCTGTAACTCAACATCAATCTCTGTAACTGCCCCTCAATCTCTGTTACTGCGCCTCAATGCCCGTAACTGCCCCTCAATCTCGGTAACTGCCCCTCAATCTCTGTTACTGACCCTCAATCTCTGTTACTGACCCTCAATCTCTGTAACTGCCCCTCAATCTCTGTAACTACCCTTCAATCCCTGTAACTGCCCCTCAATCTCTGTAACAGCCCCTCAATCTCTCTAACTACCCTTCAATCCCTGTAACTGCCCCTCAATCTCAGTCACTGCCCCTCAATCCCTGTCACTGCCCCTCAATCCCTGTCACTGCCCCTCAATCTCTGTAACTGCCCCTCAATCTCTGTAACTGCCCCTCAATCCCTGGAACTGCCCCTCAATCTCTGTAACTGCCCCTCAATCCCTGGAACTGCCCCTCAATCTCTGTTACTGCCCCTCAATCTCTGTAACTGCCCCTCAATCTCTGTTACTGACCCTCAATCTCTGTAACTGCCCCTCAATCTCTGTAACTACCCTTCAATCCCTGTAACTGCCCCTCAATCTCTGTCACTGCCCCTCAATCCCTGTCACTGCCCCTCAATCCCTGTCACTGCCCCTCAATCTCTGTAACTGCCCCTCAATCCCTGTCACTGCCCCTCAATCTCTGTCACTGCCCCTCAATCTCTGTCACTGCCCCTCAATCTCTGTTACTGACCCTCAATCTCTGTAACTCCCCCTCAATCTCTGTAACTGCCCCTCAATCTCTGTTACTGACCCTCAATCTCTGTAACTGCCCGTCAACCTCTGTTACAGCCCATCAATCTCTGTAACTGACCCTCAATCACTGTAACTCAACATCAATCTCTGTAACTGCCCCTCAATCTCTGTTACTGCGCCTCAATCCCTGTAACTGCCCCTCAACCTCTGTAACTGCCCCTCAATCTCTGTTACTGACCCTCAATCACTGTAACTGCCCCTCAATCTCTGTAACTACCCCTCAATCCCTGTCACTGCCCCTCAATCTCTGTAACTACCCCTCAATCCCTGTCACTGCCCCTCAATCTCTGTTACTGCCCCTCAATCTCTGTCACTGCCCTCAATCCCTGTAACTGCCCCTCAAGCTCTGTAACTGCCCCTCAATCTCTGTTACTGACCCGCAATCTCTGTAACTACCCCTCAATCCCTGTCACTGCCCCTCAATCCCTGTCACTGCCCCTCAATCTCTGTCACTGCCCCTCAATCTCTGTCACTGCCCCTCAATCCCTGTCACTGCCCCTCAATCTCTGTAACTGCCCCTCAATCTCTGTCACTGACCCTCAATCTCTGTAACTGCCGCTCAATCTCTGTAACTGCCCCTCAATCTCTGTTCCTGCGCCTCAATCTCTGTAACTACCCCTCAATCCATGTCACTGCCCCTCAATCTCTGTCACTGCCCCTCAATCTCTGTCACTGCCCCTCAATCCCTGTCACTGCCCCTCAATCTCTGTAACTGACCCTCAATCTCTGTCACTGACCCCCAATCTCTGTTACAGCCCATCAATCTCTGTAACTGACCCTCAATCTCTGTAACTGCCCCACAATCTCTGTAAATGCCCCTCAATCTCTGCAATTGATCTTCAATCTATGAAACCCACCAGCAATCTCTGTAACTGGCCCTCAATCTCTGTAACTCAACATCAATCTCTGTAACTGCCCCTCAATCTCTGTAACTGCCCCTCAATCTCTGTAACTGCCCCTCAATCTCTGTTACTGCCCCTCAATCTCTGTAACTGACCCTCAATCTCTGTAACTGCCCCTCAATCTCTGTAACTGCCCCTCAATCCCTGTAACTGCCCCTCAATCTCTGTCACTGCCCCTCAATCTCTGTCACTGCCCCTCAATCCCTGTCACTGCCCCTCAATCTCTGTAACTGCCCCTCAATCTCTGTTCCTGCCCCTCAATCCCTGTCACTGCCCCTCAATCTCTGTCACTGCCCCTCAATCCCTGTCACTGCCCCTCAATCTCTGTAACTGCCCCTCAATCTCTGTTCCTGCCCCTCAATCCCTGTCACTGCCCCTCAATCTCTGTCACTGCCCCTCAATCTCTGTAACTGCCCCTCAATCCCTGTCACTGCCCCTCAATCTCTGTCACTGCCCCTCAATCTCTGTCACTGCCCCTCAATCCCTGTCACTGCCCCTCAATCTCTGTAACTGCCCCTCAATCTCTGTAACTGCCCCTCAATCCCTGTCACTGCCCCTCAATCTCTGTCACTGCCCCTCAATCTCTGTCACTGCCCCTCAATCCCTGTCACTGCCCCTCAATCTCTGTAACTGCCCCTCAATCTCTGTAACTGCCCCTCAATCCCTGTCACTGCCCCTCAATCTCTGTCACTGCCCCTCAATCTCTGTCACTGCCCCTCAATCTCTGTTACTGACCCTCAATCTCTGTAACTCCCCCTCAATCTCTGTAACTGCCCCTCAATCTCTGTTACTGACCCTCAATCTCTGTAACTGCCCCTCAACCTCTGTTACAGCCCATCAATCTCTGTAACTGACCCTCAATCTCTGTAACTCAACATCAATCTCTGTAACTGCCCCTCAATCTCTGTTACTGCGCCTCAATCCCTGTAACTGCCCCTCAATCTCGGTAACTGCCCCTCAATCTCTGTAACTGCCCCTCAATCTCTGTAACTGCCCCTCAATCTCTGTAACTGCCCCTCAATCTCTGTAACTACCCTTCAATCCCTGTAACTGCCCCTCAATCTCTGTAACTGCCCCTCAATCTCTGTAACTACCCTTCAATCCCTGTAACTGCCCCTCAATCTCAGTCACTGCCCCTCAATCCCTGTCACTGCCCCTCAATCCCTGTCACTGCCCCTCAATCTCTGTAACTGCCCCTCAATCTCTGTAACTGCCCCTCAATCCCTGGAACTGCCCCTCAATCTCTGTAACTGCCCCTCAATCCCTGGAACTGCCCCTCAATCTCTGTTACTGCCCCTCAATCTCTGTAACTGCCCCTCAATCTCTGTTACTGACCCTCAATCTCTGTAACTGCCCCTCAATCTCTGTAAATACCCCTCAATCCCTGTCACTGCCCCTCAATCTCTGTCACTGCCCCTCAATCCCTGTCACTGCCCCTCAATCCCTGTCACTGCCCCTCAATCTCTGTAACTGCCCCTCAATCCCTGTCACTGCCACTCAATCCCTGTCACTGCCCCTCAATCTCTGTCACTGCCCCTCAATCTCTGTTACTGACCCTCAATCTCTGTAACTCCCCCTCAATCTCTGTAACTGCCCCTCAATCTCTGTTACTGACCCTCAATCTCTGTAACTGCCCCTCAACCTCTGTTACAGCCCATCAATCTCTGTAACTGACCCTCAATCTCTGTAACTCAACATCAATCTCTGTAACTGCCCCTCAATCTCTGTTACTGCGCCTCAATCCCTGTAACTGCCCCTCAATCTCGGTAACTGCCCCTCAATCTCTGTAACTGCCCCTCAATCTCTGTTACTGACCCTCAATCTCTGTAACTGCCCCTCAATCTCTGTAACTACCCTTCAATCCCTGTAACTGCCCCTCAATCTCTGTAACTGCCCCTCAATCTCTGTAACTACCCTTCAATCCCTGTAACTGCCCCTCAATCTCAGTCACTGCCCCTCAATCCCTGTCACTGCCCCTCAATCCCTGTCACTGCCCCTCAATCTCTGTAACTGCCCCTCAATCTCTGTAACTGCCCCTCAATCCCTGGAACTGCCCCTCAATCTCTGTAACTGCCCCTCAATCCCTGGAACTGTCCCTCAATCTCTGTTACTGCCCCTCAATCTCTGTAACTGCCCCTCAATCTCTGTTACTGACCCTCAATCTCTGTAACTGCCCCTCAATCTCTGTAACTACCCTTCAATCCCTGTAACTGCCCCTCAATCTCTGTCACTGCCCCTCAATCCCTGTCACTGCCCCTCAATCCCTGTCACTGCCCCTCAATCTCTGTAACTGCCCCTCAATCTCTGTTCCTGCCCCTCAATCTCTGTAACTGCCCCTCAATCCCTGGAACTGACCCTCAATCTCTGTTACTGCCCCTCAATCTCTGTAACTGCCCCACAATCTCTGTAAATGCCCCTCAATCTCTGCAATTGATCTTCAATCTATGTAACCCACCATCAATCTCTGTAACTGGCCCTCAATCTCTGTAACTCAACATCAATCTCTGTAACTGCCCCTCAATCTCTGTAACTGCCCCTCAATCTCTGTAACTGCCCCTCAATCTCTGTTACTGCCCCTCAATCTCTGTAACTGACCCTCAATCTCTGTAACTGCCCCTCAATCTCTGTAACTGCCCCTCAATCTCTGTAACTGCCCCTCAATCCCTGTCACTGCCCCTCAATCCCTGTCACTGCCCCTCAATCCCTGTCACTGCCCCTCAATCTCTGTCACTGCCCCTCAATCTCTGTCACTGCCCCTCAATCTCTGTAACTGCCCCTCAATCCCTGTCACTGCCCCTCAATCCCTGTCACTGCCTCTCAATCTCTTTTACTGCCCCTCAATCTCTGTTACTGCGCCTCAATCCCTGTCACTGCCCCTCAATCTCTGTTACTGACCCTCAATCTCTGTTACTGCCCCTCAATCTCTGTAACTGCCCCTCAATCTCTGTTACTGCCCCTCAATCTCTGTAACTGCCCTTCAATCTCTGTAACTGCCCCTCAATCCCTGTCACTGCCCCTCAATCCCTGTCACTGCCCCTCAATCTCTGTAACTGCCCCTCAATCTCTGTAACTGCCCCTCAATCCCTGGAACTGCCCCTCAATCTCTGTAACTGCCCCTCAATCCCTGGAACTGTCCCTCAATCTCTGTTACTGCCCCTCAATCTCTGTAACTGCCCCTCAATCTCTGTTACTGACCCTCAATCTCTGTAACTGCCCCTCAATCTCTGTAACTACCCTTCAATCCCTGTAACTGCCCCTCAATCTCTGTCACTGCCCCTCAATCCCTGTCACTGCCCCTCAATCCCTGTCACTGCCCCTCAATCTCTGTAACTGCCCCTCAATCTCTGTTCCTGCCCCTCAATCTCTGTAACTGCCCCTCAATCCCTGGAACTGACCCTCAATCTCTGTTACTGCCCCTCAATCTCTGTAACTGCCCCACAATCTCTGTAAATGCCCCTCAATCTCTGCAATTGATCTTCAATCTATGTAACCCACCATCAATCTCTGTAACTGGCCCTCAATCTCTGTAACTCAACATCAATCTCTGTAACTGCCCCTCAATCTCTGTAACTGCCCCTCAATCTCTGTAACTGCCCCTCAATCTCTGTTACTGCCCCTCAATCTCTGTAACTGACCCTCAATCTCTGTAACTGCCCCTCAATCTCTGTAACTGCCCCTCAATCTCTGTAACTGCCCCTCAATCCCTGTCACTGCCCCTCAATCCCTGTCACTGCCCCTCAATCCCTGTCACTGCCCCTCAATCTCTGTCACTGCCCCTCAATCTCTGTCACTGCCCCTCAATCTCTGTAACTGCCCCTCAATCCCTGTCACTGCCCCTCAATCCCTGTCACTGCCTCTCAATCTCTTTTACTGCCCCTCAATCTCTGTTACTGCGCCTCAATCCCTGTCACTGCCCCTCAATCTCTGCTCCTGACCCTCAATCTCTGTTACTGCCCCTCAATCTCTGTAACTGCCCCTCAATCTCTGTTACTGCCCCTCAATCTCTGTAACTGCCCTTCAATCTCTGTAACTGCCCCTCAATCTCTGTTCCTGCCCCTCAATCTCTGTAACTGCCCCTCAATCTCTGTAACTGCCCCTCAATCTCCGTAACTGCCCCTCAATCTCTGTAACTGCCCCTCAATCTCTGTAACTGCCCCTCAATCTCCGTAACTGCCCCTCAATCTCTGTAACTGTCCCTCAATCTCTGTTACTGCCCCTCAATCTCTGTTACTGCCCCTCAATCTCTGTAACTGCCCCTCAATCTCTGTCACTGCCCCTCAATCCCTGTCACTGCCCCATAATCTCTGTAACTGCCCCTCAATCTCTGTTACTGCCCCTCAATCTCTGTAACTGCCCCTCAATCTCTGTAACTGCCCCTCAATCTCTGTAACTGCCCCTTAATTTCTGTTCCTGCGCCTCAATCTCTGTAACTGCCCTCCAAACTCTGTAACTGCTCCTCAATCACTGTAACTGCCCCTCAATCACTGTAACTGCCCCTCAACCTCTGTAACTGCCCCTTAACCTCTGTAACTACCCCTCAACCTCTGTAACTGCCCCTCATCCTCCGTTACAGCCCCTCTGCCCCTCATCCTCCGTTACAGCCCCTCAATCTCTGTAAATGCCCCACAATCTCTGTTTGCCCCTCAATCTCTGCAATTGATCTTCAATCGATGTAACTGACCCTGAATCTCTGTCACTGCCCCTCAATCCCTGTAACTACCCCTCAATCCCTGTCACTGCCCCTCAATCTCTGTAACTACCCCTCAATCCCTGTCACTGCCCCTCAATCTCTGTTACTGCCCCTCAATCTCTGTCACTGCCCTCAATCCCTGTAACTGCCCCTCAAGCTCTGTAACTGCCCCTCAATCTCTGTTACTGACCCTCAATCTCTGTAACTACCCCTCAATCCCTGTCACTGCCCCTCAATCCCTGTCACTGCCCCTCAATCTCTGTCACTGCCCCTCAATCTCTGTCACTGCCCCTCAATCCCTGTCACTGCCCCTCAATCTCTGTAACTGCCCCTCAATCTCTGTCACTGACCCTCAATCTCTGTAACTGCCCCTCAATCTCTGTAACTGCCCCTCAATCTCTGTTCCTGCGCTTCAATCTCTGTAACTACCCCTCAATCCCTGTCACTGCCCCTCAATCTCTGTCACTGCCCCTCAATCTCTGTCACTGCCCCTCAATCCCTGTCACTGCCCCTCAATCTCTGTAACTGACCCTCAATCTCTGTCACTGACCCCCAATCTCTGTTACAGCCCATCAATCTCTGTAACTGTCCCTCAATCTCTGTAACTGCCCCACAATCTCTGTAAATGCCCCTCAATCTCTGCAATTGATCTTCAATCTATGTAACCCACCATCAATCTCTGTAACTGGCCCTCAATCTCTGTAACTCAACATCAATCTCTGTAACTGCCCCTCAATCTCTGTAACTGCCCCTCAATCTCTGTAACTGCCCCTCAATCTCTGTTACTGCCCCTCGATCTCTGTAACTGACCCTCAATCTCTGTAACTGCCCCTCAATCTCTGTAACTGCCCCTCAATCCCTGTCACTGCCCCTCAATCTCTGTCACTGCCCCTCAGTCTCTGTCACTGCCCCTCAATCCCTGTCACTGCCCCTCAATCTCTGTAACTGCCCCTCAATCTCTGTTCCTGCCCCTCAATCCCTGTCACTGCCCCTCACTCTCTGTCACTGCCCCTCAATCCCTGTCACTGCCCCTCAATCTCTGTAACTGCCCCTCAATCTCTGTTCCTGCCCCTCAATCCCTGTCACTGCCCCTCAATCTCTGTCACTGCCCCTCAATCTCTGTAACTGCCCCTCAATCCCTGTCACTGCCCCTCAATCTCTGTCACTGCCCCTCAATCTCTGTCACTGCCCCTCAATCCCTGTCACTGCCCCTCAATCTCTGTAACTGCCCCTCAATCTCTGTAACTGCCCCTCAATCCCTGTCACTGCCCCTCAATCTCTGTCACTGCCCCTCAATCTCTGTCACTGCCCTTCAATCCCTGTCACTGCCCCTCAATCTCTGTAACTGCCCCTCAATCTCTGTAACTGCCCCTCAATCCCTGTCACTGCCCCTCAATCTCTGTCACTGCCCCTCAATCTCTGTCACTGCCCCTCAATCTCTGTTACTGACCCTCAATCTCTGTAACTCCCCCTCAATCTCTGTAACTGCCCCTCAATCTCTGTTACTGACCCTCAATCTCTGTAACTGCCCCTCAACCTCTGTTACAGCCCATCAATCTCTGTAACTGACCCTCAATCTCTGTAACTCAACATCAATCTCTGTAACTGCCCCTCAATCTCTGTTACTGCGCCTCAATGCCCGTAACTGCCCCTCAATCTCGGTAACTGCCCCTCAATCTCTGTTACTGACCCTCAATCTCTGTTACTGACCCTCAATCTCTGTAACTGCCCCTCAATCTCTGTAACTACCCTTCAATCCCTGTAACTGCCCCTCAATCTCTGTAACTGCCCCTCAATCTCTGTAACTACCCTTCAATCCCTGTAACTGCCCCTCAATCTCAGTCACTGCCCCTCAATCCCTGTCACTGCCCCTCAATCCCTGTCACTGCCCCTCAATCTCTGTAACTGCCCCTCAATCTCTGTAACTGCCCCTCAATCCCTGGAACTGCCCCTCAATCTCTGTAACTGCCCCTCAATCCCTGGAACTGCCCCTCAATCTCTGTTACTGCCCCTCAATCTCTGTAACTGCCCCTCAATCTCTGTTACTGACCCTCAATCTCTGTAACTGCCCCTCAATCTCTGTAACTACCCTTCAATCCCTGTAACTGCCCCTCAATCTCTGTCACTGCCCCTCAATCCCTGTCACTGCCCCTCAATCCCTGTCACTGCCCCTCAATCTCTGTAACTGCCCCTCAATCCCTGTCACTGCCCCTCAATCTCTGTCACTGCCCCTCAATCTCTGTCACTGCCCCTCAATCTCTGTTACTGACCCTCAATCTCTGTAACTCCCCCTCAATCTCTGTAACTGCCCCTCAATCTCTGTTACTGACCCTCAATCTCTGTAACTGCCCGTCAACCTCTGTTACAGCCCATCAATCTCTGTAACTGACCCTCAATCACTGTAACTCAACATCAATCTCTGTAACCGCCCCTCAATCTCTGTTACTGCGCCTCAATCCCTGTAACTGCCCCTCAACCTCTGTAACTGCCCCTCAATCTCTGTTACTGACCCTCAATCACTGTAACTGCCCCTCAATCTCTGTAACTACCCCTCAATCCCTGTCACTGCCCCTCAATCTCTGTAACTACCCCTCAATCCCTGTCACTGCCCCTCAATCTCTGTTACTGCCCCTCAATCTCTGTCACTGCCCTCAATCCCTGTAACTGCCCCTCAAGCTCTGTAACTGCCCCTCAATCTCTGTTACTGACCCGCAATCTCTGTAACTACCCCTCAATCCCTGTCACTGCCCCTCAATCCCTGTCACTGCCCCTCAATCTCTGTCACTGCCCCTCAATCTCTGTCACTGCCCCTCAATCCCTGTCACTGCCCCTCAATCTCTGTAACTGCCCCTCAATCTCTGTCACTGACCCTCAATCTCTGTAACTGCCGCTCAATCTCTGTAACTGCCCCTCAATCTCTGTTCCTGCGCCTCAATCTCTGTAACTACCCCTCAATCCCTGTCACTGCCCCTCAATCTCTGTCACTGCCCCTCAATCTCTGTCACTGCCCCTCAATCCCTGTCACTGCCCCTCAATCTCTGTAACTGACCCTCAATCTCTGTCACTGACCCCCAATCTCTGTTACAGCCCATCAATCTCTGTAACTGACCCTCAATCTCTGTAACTGCCCCACAATCTCTGTAAATGCCCCTCAATCTCTGCAATTGATCTTTAATCTATGAAACCCACCATCAATCTCTGTAACTGGCCCTCAATCTCTGTAACTCAACATCAATCTCTGTAACTGCCCCTCAATCTCTGTAACTGCCCCTCAATCTCTGTAACTGCCCCTCAATCTCTGTTACTGCCCCTCAATCTCTGTAACTGACCCTCAATCTCTGTAACTGCCCCTCAATCTCTGTAACTGCCCCTCAATCCCTGTAACTGCCCCTCAATCTCTGTCACTGCCCCTCAATCTCTGTCACTGCCCCTCAATCCCTGTCACTGCCCCTCAATCTCTGTAACTGCCCCTCAATCTCTGTTCCTGCCCCTCAATCCCTGTCACTGCCCCTCAATCTCTGTCACTGCCCCTCAATCCCTGTCACTGCCCCTCAATCTCTGTAACTGCCCCTCAATCTCTGTTACTGCCCCTCAATCTCTGTAACTGCCCCTCAATCTCTGTAACTGCCCCTCAATTTCTGTTCCTGCCCCTCAATCTCTGTAACTGCCCCTCAATCTCTGTAACTGCCCCTCAATCTCCGTAACTGCCCCTCAATCTCTGTAACTGCCCCTCAATCTCTGTAACTGCCCCTCAATCTCCGTAACTGCCCCTCAATCTCTGTAACTGCCCCTCAATCTCTGTAACTGCCCCTCAATCTCTGTTACTGCCCCTCAATCTCTGTAACTGCCCCTCAATCTCTGTTACTGCCCCTCAATCTCTGTAACTCACCCTCAATCTCTGTAACTGCCCCTCAATCTCTGTAACTGCCCCTCAATCTCTGTAACTGCCCCTCAATCCCTGTCACTGCCCCTCAATCCCTGTCACTGCCCCTCAATCCCTGTCACTGCCCCTCAATCTCTGTTACTGCCCCTCAATCTCTGTCACTGCCCCTCAATCTCTGTAACTGCCCCTCAATCCCTGTCACTGCCCCTCAATCCCTGTCACTGCCCATCAATCTCTTTTACTGCCCCTCAATCTCTGTTACTGCGCCTCAATCCTTGTCACTGCCCCTCAATCTCTGTTACTGACCCTCAATCTCTGTTACTGCCCCTCAATCTCTGTAACTGCCCCTCAATCTCTGTAACTGCCCCTCAATCTCTGTAACTGCCCCTCAATCTCTGTAACTGCCCCTCAATCTCTGTTCCTGCCCCTCAATCTCTGTAACTGCCCCTCAATCTCTGTAACTGCCCCTCAATCTCCGTAACTGCCCCTCAATCTCTGTAACTGCCCCTCAATCTCTGTAACTGCCCCTCAATCTCTGTAACTGCCCCTCAATCTCCGTAACTGCCCCTCAATCTCTGTAACTGCCCCTCAATCTCTGTAACTGCCCCTCAATCTCTGTTACTGCCCCTCAATCTCTGTTACTGACCCTCAATCTCTATAACTGCCCCTCAATCTCTGTAACTGCCCCTCAATCTCTGTAACTGCCCCTCAATCTCCGTAACTGCCCCTCAATCTCTGTAACTGCCCCTCAATCCCTGGAACTGCCCCTCAATCTCTGTTACTGCCCCTCAATCTCTGTAACTGCCCCTCAATCTCTGTTACTGACCCTCAATCTCTGTAACTGCCCCTCAATCTCTGTAAC